>NC_091286.1:468361496-468698059 GCF_032444005.1 Ranitomeya imitator
CCCCAACTTGACCTTCCAAAGATGGCAGCTATGCAACTGTATGGTGTCCATTTTAGGACATGATCATATATCAAAGTCAAACATCAGAATAAAGTGACTAAGACACCCTCTCATCCCGTGTGTGAAAAGTAAGTGCACCCCCGGTCCCGTGTGTGAAAAGTAAGTGCCCCCCGGTCCCGTGTGTGAAAAGTAAGTGCACCCCCGGTCCCGTGTGTGAAAAGTAAGTGCACCCCCGGTCCAGTGGGTGAAAAGTAAGTGCACCCCTGATCCCGTGTGTGAAAAGTGCACCCCCGATCCCGTGGGTGAAAAGTAAGTGCACCCCCGATCCCGTGGGTGAAAATTAAGTGCACCCCCGGTCCCGTGGGTGAAAAGTAAGTGCACCCCGATCCCGTGGGTGAAAAGTAAGTGTACCCCGGTCCCGTGGGTGAAAAGTAAGTGCACCCCGGTCCCGTGGGTGAAAAGTAACTGCACCCCCGGTCCCGTGGGTGAAAAGTAAGTGCACCCCCAGTCCCGTGGGTGAAAAGTAAGTGCGCCCCCAGCCCCCAAATCGGACCCCGAGTGACCCCGCCCCCCAAATCGGACCCCGAGTGGCCCTGCCCCCCAAATCGGACCACAAGTGACCCCGCCCCCCAAATCAGACCCCGAGTGACCCCACCCCCCAAATCGGACCCCGAGTGACCCCACCACTCAAATCGGACCCCGAGTGACCCCGCCCCCCAAATTGGACCCCAAGTGGCCCCACCCCCCAAATCGGACCCCGAGTGGCCCCACCCCCCAAATCGGACCCCAAGTGACCCCACCCCCAAATCAGACCCTGAGTGACCCCGCCCCCCAAATCAGACCCCGAGTGACCCCGCCACCCAAATCGGACCCCGAGTGACCCCGTCCCCCCAAATCAGACCCCGAGTGACGCCGTTCCCCAAAATCAGACCCCAAGTGGCCCCACCCCCCAAATCGGACCCCGAGTGGCCCCACCCCCAAAATCGGACCCCAAGTGACCCCACCCCCAAATCAGACCCCGAGTGACCCCGCCCCCCAAATGAGACCCCGAGTGACCCCGCCACCCAAATTGGACCCCGAGTGACCCCGTCCCCCCAAATCAGACCCCGAGTGACGCAGTCCCCCAAAATCAGACCCCAAGTGACCCCACCCCCCAAATCGGACCCCGAGTGACCCTGCCCCCCAATTCGGACCCCGAGTGGCCCCAACCCCCAAATCAGACGCTGAAGTTCCCCGCCCACTAAATCAGCACCTGAGGTTGCCTGCCCACCATATTGGCACCTGGGGTTCCCCACCCACCAAAGGGGCACCTGAGGTTCCCTGCCCACCAAATTGGCACCTGAGGTTCCCTGCCCACCAAATTGGCACCTTAGGTTTCCCGCCCACCAAATCGGCACCTGAGGTGCCCTGCCCACCAAATCGACACCTGAGGTGCCCCGCCCACCAAATCGGCACCTGAGGGGCATCCAAGTGTAAAACTCTTGCAGGGGCAGCCTGCGCACCATTGCAAAGCACTATCTGTAGTTCCTTCAGGAAATACCCATCTAGTATTACATTTGAAAACCAGGCTAAAGATGTTAGCACTAGATTCATGGAGAGGAGATAAAATAAAAGGTGCATAAAATGTGCATACAAGAGAGCAAGGTCCATTCCCCACAGTAAATTGTTGCAGTCAACAACAAAACTGAAAGATGGTCAGGGTCAACTTAAGTTTATTTCTACTTATAACCAAGATTGGGGAATTATGAAAGCTATTCTCGAAAGGCATTTGTCAGTGTTATTAACTGAACCGCTCCTTACTTCCCATCTATCAATTCCTCCTTTCATGATGCAAAAAGGTTGCAAAAGCCTTAAAGATATTCTGGTTAAAAACCAATATGTCCCTCCAAAATCCAATCCATTCAGATTTAAGAGACCCATAAGTGGGTGTATTCCGTGCTGATACTGTCTGGCATGTACTAATGTCTCGCTCATCACCAACTTCTCAAATGCATCTGGCAATCGCCAATATAAGATTAATCAATATATGTGCCTGCTTACACTTACATACATAACATCTTCTTAAGCAATAGCAATAGATTCACTAAGTACATTTTTGCAGAAAAAAATCCACCTAAACCATATTAAGGCCCAAAATGGGGGTGGATATTAATGTCACTCCAAAGAATTAATATAAATCAATAAGAAAGAAAGGAGATTTTAGCAAAATAGAAAGATGGTGAAACTCAAAGTCACATTAGGACAATTCGGGGCCATTGCTTTAAATTCCATGATTGACTTTGTTTCCTATTGAGCAAGAAGCTTTTTTAATAATGCCACCTCGTACTCCATCATGAATAATGTCGATGTCATGCAACATAACGATTCTGGGATTAATCTCATGGTATATTTTAGAATGACATGGCTCTGTCGTAACGTCATGTTATCCACCTCACTCTCAATTCCCTAGATGTGAGTCCCATATACACCTTTATGCAAAACATGTTGATAAATATATCACGTTGGAACTATCACATGAAATAGAAGAAATATAAATAACTGGGATCTCCTTAATGCATATCAAGTGAATCATACAAAAAGAGGAAAAAGATATCTGCAAGATCTAAGGGATCACCAAAAACTAACAATTTTTATTAGAGACAAACACAAACAATTTTAAAAACACTTAAAAAGAGTCCAGACAAATGGACAGCAAAAATTGATCCACAATGTAAAGTACAATATTCATAACCCTAATAGCTGTAAGAAAACAATATGTAAAGAGTTGATATGATAATCAATACTATTCAATATTATTAATCCCTGCAAAATCCAATAGTATTTCATGCACCAATAGATACATAAAAGGTGGTATGGTAAAGGAGAATGGGTGATTTTTTAAGATTTTAGGCAAATACCAGTTGATAGATTCAACCTCATATGCAAGAAACTGGCTGATACGAAGCATGGTCCCATGCTTATCGACACCTCAAGGTAAATTAACCTCTGGGTAGTGTTCTCAACTATATATAATGATAGTAATAAACATAATTATCATTGAATTCATACCAGCTAATCGGCGGTGAGTAGGGAAAAAAATTCTTATGTTCGTCGTCCTATGTATTGTGCCCTTTGGAATTCTCGCTCTGTGTGTAATAAACTCTCCTTCATTCATGACTTCTTCCTTTCTAATTCTCTTAATCTCCTGGCTCTTACTGAAACCTGGATCCAGCAGTCAGACACCACCGCTGCTGCTGCTCTTTCATATGGTGGACTACACTTTTCTCATACCCCAAGATCAGACAACAGAGCAGGTGGAGGCGTTGGTCTGCTCCTTTCACCCAAATGTACCTTCCAAGTTATTCCCCAAGTACCCTCACTTGTCTTCCCTTCCTTTGAGGTCCATGTGGTCAGACTCTACGTCCCCTTCTCCATGCGAGTGGCGGTGGTGTATCGTCCTCCCAGCCCCTCTCATCAGTTCCTTGATCACTTTGCCACCTGGCTTCCACACTTTCTCTCCTGTGACACCACCACCCTTATCATGGGTGATTTCAACATCCCCATTGCCTCTCCCCTCTCCCCATCTGCTTCTCACCTTTTATCGCTATCCTCCTCTTTCGGCCTCTCGCAGCATACTAACTCTCCAACACATGAAGATGGAAACTCCCTTGACTTGGTCTTCTCCCGGCTTTGCTCAGTGGATGATTTCACAAACTCCCCTCTCCCGCTCTCTGACCACAACATTCTTTCATTCTCTATCAAGAACTGCCATCCCGCTCAGGTCACCCCCACTTTCCACACTTATAGAAACATACAGGCCATTAACACCCAGAAACTTATGAAGAACTTGCAGTCCTCATTGGCCCCATCTCATGTCCTGACTCTGCTCTGAAGCATTACAATGATACCCTGCAAAGTGCTCTGCTTGAAGCTGCTCCTCCTATACATAAAACAACTCGGCACAGACTGCAACAACCGTGGCACACGCTGCAAACACGTTTCCTGCAGCGGTGCTCTAGGTGCGCAGAACGTCTGTGGAGAAAATCTAATCTACCCGAAGACTTCATCCATTATAAGTTCATGCTAAAGACATACAATTCTGCCCTTCACCTCTCCAAACAAACCTACTTCAACACCCTCATCACCTCCCTGTCCAATAACCCTAAACGTCTCTTTGACACGTTCCAGTCCCTACTCAACCCAAGAGAGCAGGCCCCAACCACAGATCTCCGTGCTGACGATCTGGCCAATTACTTCAAAGAAAAAATTGACCACATTCGACAGGAAATCATCTCCCAATCTCTTCATACCATGCACTGTCCTCCCTCCCCCACTGCATCTAGTTTACTCTCTGACTTTGAAGCAGTTACAGAAGAAGAAGTAAGCAGGCTCCTTGCATCTTCTCGCCCGACCACTTGCACCAGTGACCCCATTCCGTCACATCTCCTCCAGTCCCTTTCACCGGCTGTCACCTCTCACCTAACAAAAATATTCAACCTTTCCCTCACTTCCGGTATTTTTCCCTCCTCATTTAAGCATGCCATCATACATCCATTACTTAAAAAACCATCCCTCGATCAAAACTGTGCCGCTAATTATAGACCTGTCTCTAATCTTCCCTTCATCTCTAAACTCCTCGAATGCCTGGTCCACTCCCGTCTTACCCGCTATCTCTCAGATAACTCTCTTCTCGACCCTCTTCAATCTGGCTTCCGCTCTTTACACTCTACTGAAACTGCCCTCACTAAAGTCTCTAATGACCTACTAACAGCTAAATCTAATGGTCACTACTCCATGCTAATTCTCTTGGATCTCTACGCAGCTTTCGATACTGTGGATCATCAGCTCCTCCTCACTATGCTCCGCTCCATCGGCCACAAGGACACCGTTCTCTCCTGGTTCTCCTCCTATCTCTCTGACCGATCCTTCACTGTATGTTTTGCTGGTTCCTCCTCCTCTCACCTTCCCCTTACTGTTGGGGTTCCTCAAGGATCAGTCCTAGGCCCCCTCCTCTTCTCGTTGTATACTGCCCCTATTGGACAAACAATCAGTAGATTTGGTTTCCAGTACCATCTCTATGCTGACGACACCCAATTATACACTTCTTCTCCTGATATCACACCGACCTATTTAGAAAACACCAGTGATTGTCTTACCGCTGTCTCTAACATCATGTCCTACCTCTATCTGAAACTTAACCTGTCAAAAACTGAACTCCTCGTGTTCTCTCCCTCTACTAACCTACCTTTGCCTGACATTGCCATCTCCGTGTGCGGTTCCACCATTACTCCAAAGCAACATGCCCGCTGCCTTGGGGTCATCCTTGATTCTGACCTTTCATTCACCCCCCACATCCGATCACTGGCTCGCTCTTCTTACCTGCATCTCAAAAACATTTCTAGAATTCGCCCTTTTCTTACTTTCGACTCTGCAAAAACTCTTACTGTTTCACTTATTCATTCTCGTCTGGACTATTGTAACTCTCTACTAATCGGCCTCCCTCTTACCAAACTTTCCCCGCTCCAATCTGTCCTGAATGCTGCTGCCAGGATCATATTCCTCACCAACCGTTACACCGATGCCTCTACCTTGTGCCAGTCATTACACTGGCTACCCATCCACTCCAGAATCCAGTACAAAACTACTACCCTCATCCACAAAGCACTCCATAGCTCAGCACCACCCTACATCTCCTCCCTGGTATCAGTCTACCACCCTACCCGTGCCCTCCGCTCCGCTAATGACCTCAGGTTAGCATCCTCAATAATCAGAACCTCCCACTCCCGTCTCCAAGACTTTACACGTGCTGCGCCGATTCTTTGGAATGCACTACCTAGGTTAATACGATTAATCCCCAATCCCCACAGTTTTAAGCGTACCCTAAAAACTCATTTGTTCAGACTGGCCTACCGCCTCAATGCATTAACCTAACTATCCCTGTGTGGCCTATTTATAAAAAAAAAAAAAAAACTATCAGGTTCCTCGCATCATGTTCTCATTCACTTTATGCAGTTAATAGCCCACTGTGTCTGTACTGCTACATACTTAGGCAGTTAACTGGTTCATGCAGCTTTACATGAACACCCGAGCCTTACACTATGGCCGGTCCGAATAACTAAAGCAATTGTTACCATCCACCTCTCGTGTTTCCCCTTTTCCTCATAGTTTGTAAGCTTGCGAGCAGGGCCCTCATTCCTCCTGGTATCTGTTTTGAACTGTATTTTTGTGTTTTGCTGTAATGTCTATTGTCTGTACAAGTCCCCTCTATAATTTGTAAAGCGCTGTGGAATATGTTGGCGCTATATAAATAAAAATTATTATTATATTATTATGTATTGCACATGTGCATGATATAGCATCCGGGGAGAAAATGCTTAAATAACACAAAGAGATGATTCATTGTGCATGCGCCACATGTGTAGTGACCAGAAGTCAGAAATAGCTGATGCAGATAAAACTGCGCATGCCCTCAAAGCCAAGAAAAAACACAAGCATATATAGCACCAAACAATACTTGTATAATGCGCACGCTCTTATCCTTCCACTTATCATATTTTAGTTATGCAGGGAGGAGAGTACGAACACAAACAGATAAGAGGGGAATGGAAACAGGGGAATGAGGGATCCCTAATGTGATAATTTAATGATATACATGAAAAATATATATGTATATATATATTTATATATATACTCTATATATGTGAAAGTGTTACGTGAATATATGCTAGAACATTTATGCCCAGATTGTGCTGACTAGGGTTGAGCGAAACGGATCGGACAAATTCAAAAATCGCCGACTTTCGGCAAAGTCGGGTTCCATGAAACCCGACCCCATCCTAATGTGGGATCGGACATGAGGTCAGCGATCTTCGCGCCAAAGTCGCGTTTCATGACGCTTTCAGCACCATTTTTCAGCCAATGAAGGAGGACGCAGAGTGTGGGCATCGTGATGACATAGGTCTCAGTCCCCACCATCTTAGAGAAGGGCATGACAGTGATTGGCTTGCTTTCTGCGGCGTCACAGGGGCTATAAAGGGGCGTGCATGCCAACCGCCATCTTACTTCTGCCGATCGTAGCATAGGGAGAGGTTGCCGCACCTTCCTCAGAAGAAGGGATATAGTTAGGGAGGGAAGATTAAGCCCCGAAACTGCTTGTGCTGTAGCGATTTCCACTATCCAACACCACCTTTTGTTTGCAGGGACAGTGGAGGCTACATTTTTGTGCATCAGCTCTGTAGCTTATTAGGCTGCTTTATAAGGCTCCCTGATAGCTGCATTGCTGTTTGCACGCCGCTGTGCAAACCAACTGCTTTTTTAAAAGCAAAAATCCTGTTGCTCCTTTCCGCACAGCTATCTTGTTTATTTGTCCACACTTTTGTGTGCAGCAGTCCTTTATATTGCTGCCATACTTTTCATGAGATCATTGTAGGGAGATTGAAATTGTACTACAGTCCTTGGATTTTTTCATATATCTTCCAGCCACTTTCTGCCACTTACATTGTGTTGGTTTATACACTGGGCCTGAGTTTTGGTTCAGTCTCCCCAAAAAAAGTGAGATTCAAATTCTCACAAAGTGGATATACTTCTGTCCTGCTAGTTAGTCGTATGTCAGCCAGCCACTTTCTGCCACTTAGATTGTGTTGTTATATACACTGGGCCTAAGTTGTGGTTCAGTCTCCCAAACAAAAGGGGATATTCAAATTCTCACAAAGTGGATATAGTTCTGTCCTGTTAGTTTGTCGTATATCAGCTAGCCACTTTCTGCCAAGTAGATTGCATTGTTATATACACAAGGCATAACTTGTGGTTCAGTCTCCCCCAAAAAAGGGGAGATTCAAATTGTCACAAAGTGGATATACTTCTGTCCTGTTAGCAAATATTGGCTACCAAACAAGCAACTCTTGTAGACCGTTTGGTTCAGGAATTCCCAGCACACAGCGGCGGTGATGGTTCTCACATGAGCCATAGGGGGCAACATGGTAGAGGTGTTAGAGGTGCACAAATCCAAAGTGGCCTTGGACAGAGGGGTTTTATGACCAGGTTGTGGAGTGATTTCAGAATGACCGCTGACACGACAGGTAGTGCTGCATTGATGCAAAGTGACAGGAGACAGCGTTTGTCCAGTATGGTTATGAACTACTTTTCCTCCTTTATCAATGTTCTCCCTCACAGGTCATTCCCCTTTGATTACTGGGCATCTAAAATAGACACCTGGCCTGAATTGGCAGAATATGCATTACAGGAGCTCGCTTGCCCTGCTTCTAGTGTGCTATCAGAAAGAGTCTTCAGTGCTGCTGGTTCAATACTGACCAAAAAAAGGACACGTCTGGCTACCCAGAATCTTGATGATCTAACCTTCATTAAAATGAACCAATCATGGATTTCAAACTATTTTGCCCCACCTTCTCCTGCTGACACGTAGCTTGCCTGAAAAATGTCTTGCTTTTGACCTCCTCTTACTGAGTTCTCCAATTCTGCCATTTGCAGCTGCTGAATGTCCACCATAGGCCATTTTTTACCTTCCTAAATGGGCTGACTCCCTGCAATACTTACCTCTCCCTGCTCCACCACTGTGTAGTCTGTGCTGTTAAATCCTTCAATGGCACTGCCAATACAAATTTGTTGAAATGATAGATGATAGTTAAAATATACAGGGGCCCTGGCCTCCATTTTGAACAGTTAATACTTTGCGCCTACTACCACTGTCTGCTACTCAGCAGAGGAGCCCACCCCAGTACCTAGCTATGCCGCCTGTTTAGTCCTGTTACCAATTTTGAACTGCTTTTAGCCTACTTTTGTATTTGGGACTACTACCCGTGTCTGCGCCACTCATTACAGTTGTCCTCCACTAAACAAAGCTAGGCCGCCTGTTTAGTCCTGTTACCAATTTTGAACTGCTTTTAGCCTACTTTTGTATTTGGGCCTACTAACTGTGTCTGCGCCACTCATTACAGTTGTCCTCCACTGAACAAAGCTATGATGCCTGTTTAGTCCTGTTACCAATTTTGAACTGCATTTAGCCTACTTTTTTATTTTGGGCCTATATCTGTGTTTCCTCCTCATCCTGCTCATTGCCCAACCACTGCTAGATGAGTCTGCTGGTACATTGACCCAGACCACTACATTCCCCTTGCACTCTACACAGCCTGAATCTGACCCTGCTGAAAGTCAGGTTCCCCTTCCCGCATACTATACCACCTTACACGGGGACAAAGAGAAATGTGCAGATGAAAGTGCAGGTTCCTTCAACAGGTGGGGGGCATACTCATTGGCGACGTCACTGGCACAGGGCCCCTCATAGTACGTAAAAGTGTCTCTGGCAGTGGGAGACGCCACCCGCCGTCACACACACCACCGTACTATGAGGGGCCCTGTGCCAATGCCAAGTGCCAAGGAGTGGGCCCCCCTGCTTGCTCAGGATCACAGCACTTGCAAAGTTTAAACACTTACCTCTCCCTGCTCCACTGCCGTGACGTATTCCGCGTTTCCTGGGCCCACAAAAATCTTGAGCCAGCCCTACCCCCCACAACTTTAGACAAATGACCCCCTGTTTTCAATGCTTAACTATTATTATAAACCAACATTTTATGTTATCAAAAGTACAAAGTCCATTGAAAAAACCCCAGGTAGACCCATTGTATCAGGCATTGGGGCTTGAATGCAAGACCGTGTATTTACCTGGATCATTTTTTTGCACCCGAATGTCCATTCTTTAGGAGCCTATATACGACATTTTTATCATCTTATACAGCTCTTTGAAAATTTGGAAATACAAGAGAATACCATCCTAGTCACTTTGGATGCACAGGCATAATATACCAGCATAAGTCATGGCCAATGTATTGCAGCTGCCTCATATTATCTTGACAATCATACGACTGATGACAGAAAGCATGATTTGTTTATTTTGGACTTGCTAAGGTTTGTCCTAGAGAAAAACTATTTCTACAGATAGGTAACCACAAGAGGAGGACAAGGGAGTATGTAGGTTAAAATAATAATATTTTATTTCATAAACACAGTATCAAAAGATAGTGCATATACATACAAAAGTTCAAACTGCATAAGGACAGTCAAAAAGGGCGGACATCCCCCGATGTGCATAGGCAATTAAATCAGTACAAGTAATGGCAGTGAGCTACTTTTAATCAGTTAACTTAACCACAAAGCCTATTAGGTACAAATGCAGCGCTTACCAGTAAAAAAAGGCAACAGAACACCGGGTCGGATCCAGAAAGAGAGACCTGGAGAGGGGGGGTCTCTCTTTCTGGTCCGACCCGGTGTTTTGTTGCCTTTTTTATAGTTGCCTTTAATATTACTATTTTAACCTATATACTCCCTTGTCCTCCTCTTGTGATTATGGCATGGAGTTTTTCTCTTGTGGTTTTGGGTCCTTTTGCACTATTTAGTGCTCAATTTCCCATGTTCTATCAATATGTTTCCTGCTTTTGTTACTATTCTACAGATAGATGTCTGGGACAGCTATGGGGCAAGATGTGTTCCCTATTATGCTAATCTGTACATGGGATGGTGGGAGGACACCCATGTATGTGGACTGACATCCTTCCAAAGATATGTACTACACTGGCATTATTTTATCAATGATATTTTAATCTCATGGACTGGCACGGCGAACCAACTAAACTCATTCATTGGAAAGTTTGATGACAACTGCAGGAACATTACTTCTTTCTTCTCTACTAGCTATTGTAGACTTCTTGGATATGAAAATGTCTATACACGGAAATCATATTGGTACAACAGTACTTCGCAAGACCACTGTCACCAATAATCTATTACATTACTCAAGCTTTCACCCGGCCCATCCATGCAAAAGCATCCCAAAAGGGTAATTTTTGCACCTGAGGAGGAAGTGTAGCTCAATGGAGGAAGTTCATAAAGATTTCTGGATGCTTACAAACTGGTTTTGGGAACGAGAATACCCACATAAGGTTACATCTATATCATATGAACATTCCGTCCGACAGGAACTGTTGAAGACACGGGTGAGGCAACCACTACATACAATAAACATGATCACTCAATACAATAACCAGTTGGGAGATGTATATCTTATTTTGGGAAAAAAATGGGGAATTCTACGCAGTGAGTCGAGATTCTGACCTTTCATCTCAGAGAACCTGAATGTGATGGCAAAAAGAGCAAGAAATCTCAAAGATCACCTAGCTCATAGCCATTAAAGACAAGCAAATTGTAAAGTAAGGACGGGTAACCCTATGATTGGTTCATTCCCATGTGGTGGTTGCATTGTTTGCCAATTTATGATCTCTGACATTGGTATTTCCCTTCCTTTTCTTCCCAGCAGGTGCAATCACAGGCATACTTCAATTGATGTTCTCTCAATATTATTTACACTCTGATTTGTGGTTGTGATAAAATGTATGTGGGACAAACCACACAGGAGTTATGATGGAGAGTCAAGCAGCATTTATCAAATTTTGCCACCTCAAGGAATGACAAATCTAAAGGTAAGCAATTAACTTCGGTAGCTTCCTACTTCCTTTACAATTGTAATGGTGCTGGTAGGGGACGTCAGGTTATTTGTCTTGAAGCAGTTGCACCAATAATTCACTAACAAATTATTGCGAGACAAGGCTAAATGAATATATAAATCTTAACCATTTGGCTCCAGGGGATATAAATGAGCAACTCCTTTACACAGGGATTTATAAACAAATTTAGATATTCTTTGTCTTATCAGGGTGTTGTTTGTTCTTTTTCTGTCTATTAATTTTTTTCTATTTTTTCACTGGACACTTTAAAATTGTGGTTTTCTATTCACTTGGATATTCAGCACTACTGCAACTTACTGGATCACCATGGACTTATGCCCCTATTTGTCTTTTTCTTATGCCGTCTGCACAATGTGTGCATAAATGTTCTAGTGTATATGCACATAGCACTTTCACATATGTATATATATAAATATATACTGTATGTACAGCTCTGGCAAAAATTAGGAGACCACTCCAAAGTGTTCAGTTTGTCTGATTTTTCTCTTTTTTGAGTAAAATGTAAATTGCTCTTTTATTGTATAAACTTCTGACAACAAAAAAACAGTGCTTTCAGATCTCAAATAATGCAAAGAACACAAGTTCATAATCACTTAGATACAACAATATTTATGTTTTAACTTAGGAAAAGTTCAGAAATCAATGTTTTGTGGAATAACCATGATTTTTAAGCACAGCTTTCATGCGTCTTGGCATGCAGTGAATCATCTCTTTGTGTTAATTATGCATGCGCAACACAAAGGATGCTGAAGATGAGACCATTTTTTCTCTACTCACCGCTGATTTCCTGATATGAATTCAATGATAATTATGTTTATTACTATCATTACATATAGTTGAGCACACTGCCCAGAGGTTAACTTACCTTGAGGAAGACGCATTAGGTGTCGATACGTGTGGGTCCATGCTTCCTATTTAGCCGGTTCCTTGCATATGGGGTTGAACCTATCAACTGGTATTTGCCTAAAACATTAAAAAATCCCCCCCTTCTACTTTCTCATATCACTCTTTATTTCTCTATTGATGCCTTGTTATTACTGCTCCCTCACTTTGCAAGCACATGTTTATTGTCCTCATTGTGCTGACAGCATCTGTACTTAGGGCGTAGTGCATCCATTTCACGTACTGGACCTTTGATATCTTTTATTGTTTTCTATTCTTCAGCACCTGCTTACCACTGTATTGTGCCGATATACATGTGTTATTTTGGTATAATAGGGTTCAGTTAGTCCATTTGGACCTCTTTCTAATATTAATGAAGTTATGATATCTATTGCATTTAGGCATGGGATACTATAGGGATTTCACAGGAATTAATAATATTGAATAGCATTGATTATCATATCAACCCTTTACATATTGTTACCTCATGGCTATCAGGATTATGTATATTGTACTTTACATTGTGGACCGATTTTTGCTGTCCATTTGTCTGGACGCTTTTTAAGTGTTCTTAAAATTGTTTGTTGTTCGCTAATAAAAATTGTTAATATTTGGCGATCCCTTAGTTTTTGCATATACAGTTAGGGCCAGAAATATTTGGACAGTGACACAATTTTCGCGAGTTGGGCTCTGCATGCCACCACATTGGATTTGAAATGAAACCTCTACAACAGAATTCAAGTGCAGATTGTAACGTTTAATTTGAAGGGTTGAACAAAAATATCTGATAGAAAATGTAGGAATTGTACACATTTCTTTACAAACACTCCACATTTTAGGAGGTCAAAAGTAATTGGACAAATAAACATAACCCAAACAAAATATTTTTATTTTCAATATTTTGTTGCAAATCCTTTGGAGGCAATCACTGCCTTAAGTCTGGAACCCATGGACATCACCAAACGCTGGGTTTCCTCCTTCTTAATGCTTTGCCAGGCCTTTACAGCCGCAGCCTTCAGGTCTTGCTTGTTTGTGGGTCTTTCCGTCTTAAGTCTGGATTTGAGCAAGTGAAATGCATGCTCAATTTGGGTTTAGATCTGGAGATTGACTTGGCCATTGCAGAATGTTCCACTTTTTGGCACTCATGAACTCCTGGGTAGCTTTGGATGTATGCTTGGGGTCATTGTCCATCTGTACTATGAAGCGCCGTCCAATCAACTTTGCAGCATTTGGCTGAATCTGGGCTGAAAGTATATCCCGGTACACTTCAGAATTCATCCGGCTACTCTTGTCTGCTCTTATGTCATCAATAAACACAAGTGACCCAGTGCCATTGAAAGCCATGCATGCCCATGCCATCACGTTGCCTCCACCATGTTTTACAGAGGATGTGGTGTGCCTTGGATCATGTGCCGTTCCCTTTCTTCTCCAAACTTTTTTCTTCCCATCATTCTGGTACAGGTTGATCTTTGTCTCATCTGTCCATAGAATACTTTTCCAGAACTGAGCTGGCTTCTTGAGGTGTTTTTCTGCAAATTTAACTCTGGCCTATTTTTGGTATTGATGAATGGTTTGCATCTAGATGTGAACCCTTTGTATTTACTGTCATGGAGTCTTCTCTTTACTGTTGACTTAGAGACAGATACACCTACTTCACTGAGAGTGTTCTGGACTTCAGTTGATGTTGTGAACGGGTTCTTCTTCACCAAATTAAGTATGTGGCGATCATCCACCACTGTTGTCATCCGTGGACGCCCAGGCCTTTTTGAGTTCCCAAGCTCACCAGTCAATTCCTTTTTTCTCAGAATGTACCCAACTGTTGATTTTGCTACTCCAAGCATGTCTGCTATCTCTCTGATGGATTTTTTATTTTTTTTCAGCCTCAGGATGTTCTGCTTCACCTCAATTGAGAGTTCCTTTGACCGCATGTTGTCTGCTCACAGCAACAGCTTCCAAATGCAAAACCACACACCTGGAATCCACCCCTGACCTTTTAACTACTTCATTGATTACAGGTTAACGAGGGAGACGCCTTCAGAGTTAATTGCAGCCCTTAGAGTCCATTGTCCAATTACTTTTGGTCCCTTGAAAAAGAGGACGCTATGCATTACAGAGCTATGATTCCTAAACCCTTTCTCCGATTTGGATGTGGAAACTATCATATTGCAGCTGGGAGTGTGCACTTTCAGCCCATATTATATATATAATTGTATTTCTGAACATGTTTTTGTAAACAGCTAAAATAACAAAACTTATGTCACTGTCCAAATATTTCTGGCCCTAACTGTATCTTTTTCCTCCTTTTGTATGCTTAAGAAGATGTGCAGTTATCACTGTTTTTATCCTTCTATTGCTGTGTGTGAAGTTCTGATATGTTTTACATCTATTATTTTCTTTCCACCATTTATACACCAACGGTTTAGATGCTACAGAGTAATCTGTCAGAAAAATATACCAAAACAGCAAGCAATGCATCTTGAGCTAAAGAGGAATGTGTGTGCATGTTACCACAAGTGATATTTTTCATTCTAAACACAGCACCTATTTGCATGTTTCCCAATTTGCTGAAATAACAGTTTTCTTTTGTTTTTAACAACCAGACAGAAGCTTACGCTAATAAGGAGGAAAACAGTTTATTCTACTTTAATTGGCAAGCATGCATGTTCTGTGCTAGACATAAACTCATTTTCCCTGGACAGAGGTGCAGCACTGAGAATTAGAGACAAAACAGCATTTTACACATTTGCAGATGTCTCCATCTTCATGTCAAAGAATAGTTTGATGATGAGTATAATATAACATTGTTATTAAACATTCATGCTATTATATAACTTTGATAACATTTGACTGTTCCTGGGTGTTAGAAACCTGGCTAGATGCAAAGAGAGAACAGCTTTATCAACATCTGGTGAAAAAAAAAAAAAACTCTAACTTGCTGGAAATCTGTCCGCATACTCCAGAGACAACTATGGCAGAAGCAGTCTGCAAAAATCATTTTTTATTTGTGAACTTCAAGTAAATGTCAAAAAGGCACAACTTCAAATCATACTGTACCTTTCCATAGGTACCGGAGGCTTGTTTGAATAAGCAGTCATAGAATTAATAATGGACTGATATCGATTTGGGAGACCTCACTTTGGGGATGGGATTTGTGGATGATAAAATTAAAAAAAATGTGACATAAGAATAAATTAACTATTACACTGTGTTCCAAATTATTATGCAAATTGGATTTAAGTGTCTTAAATATTTAATTGTTTTGTTTTTCAAATAAACTCATGGATGGTATTGTGTCTCAAGGCTCAATGGATCACAGAAATCAATCTTAACCACATGTGATAATTAGTTTTCCAGGTGATTCTAATTAAAGGAAAACTACTTAAAAATGATGTTCCACATTATTAAGCAGGCCACAGGTTTCAAGCAATATGGGAAATAAAAAGGATCTCTGCTGCTGAAAAGTGATAAATAGTGTAATGAAAACATTAGAAATTTCACGAAAACTTAAGAGTGATCATCATACTGTGAAGAGATTTGTGACGGAAACAGAGTACAGACAGAGTTCATGCAGATAAAGGAATAATTAGGAAGGTTTCTGCCAGACAAATTCATTGGGTTAAGAAAGCAGCTGACAAAATACCATTACAAAGCAGCAAACAGTTTTTTGAAGCTGCTGGTGCCTCTGGAGTCTCTCGAACCTCAAGGTGTAGGATCCTTCAAAGGCTTGCTGTGGTGCATAAACCTACTATTCAGTCACTCCTAAACAGTGTTCACAAGCAGAAACGGTTGCAGTGGGCCCAGACACATACATGAAGGCTAATTTTCAAACAGTCTTGTTTACTGATGAGTGTAGAGCAACCCTGGATCGTCCAGATGGATAGAGTAGTGGTTGATTGGTGAATGGCTACCATGTTCCAACAAGGCTGTGACGTCAGCAAAGAGGTGGAGGAGTCATGTTTTTGGCCGGAATCATTGGGAAACAGCTGGTAAAGCCCTTTAAGGTTCCTGAAGGTGTGAAAATGACCTTTGCCAAGTATGTAGAGTTTCTGACTGACAACTTTCTTCCATGGTATAAAAAGCAGAAATGTGCCTTCAGGAGCAAAATCATCATCATGCATGACAATGCACCATCTCATGCTGCAAAGAAAGGAGATAAACTCATGGTGTGGCCACCAACTTCCCCTGACCTCAAACCTATAGAGAAACATTGGAGTATCATCAAGCAAAAGATCTATGAGCGTGGGAGGCAGTTAACGTTAAAACAGCAGCTTTGGGAGGCTATTCTGACTTCATGCAAAGAAATACAAGCAGAAACTCTACAAAAAACTCACAAGTTCAATAGATGCAAGAATTGTGAAGGTCATATCAAAGAAGGGTTCCTATCTTAACATGTAACTTGGCCTGTTAGGATGTTTTGGAGTTAAATAGCTTTTTTGTTCAATGAATGTGAACTCCTAAAGCTGCAAATTCCACACATGAGCATTTTCAGTTCTATAAAACATATCAAATGTTTAGAAGTTCTACTGTGCCTAATAATTTGGAACAGTGCATTTTGAGTTTTTATTAATTTTGGAGATTATACTGTTATCATTGGGAGGTTTCTTCAATAAAATTTGATGTATACTCTAATAGGTGATGACTTTTATTAGACTGACTGTCAGATGCACCGACCATATAGGAAAATCCGAGAAAAATGTAATTTGCATAATAATTTGGAACATGGTGTATATTTACCTCTACAGCCAGTTGGGCACAACGGTGAAAGAATAGTATCAGCTGTTCTTAGTTTGTTACTCACTGCAGGTTTAAGAACCCACCTCCTGGCTTCTTTCCTTGCCAGTGATAGTTTACCACTTTCTGTTTGGAGTCGAAGGAGAAGATCAGTGTTAGTAGAAGGCTATTTGGAGTGATTTTCAGGAGATTTCTGCGTGGAGTTGCTTTGTGTGTTTTTCTCCTTATCCTCTCCCATTTGGTTTGTCCCACCTATACCTCCCCTGTTTTCCTCTCGGTTGTTTTGTGAGTATATTTGTTTGAGTGCAGTTTTCTTTGATCCCTGTCTGTTTAACCCCATTTGTCTGATTTGTGTTTTCCTATATAGTGCTGTCCCATACCTCCCAGGATGGGAAGGGAACAGGTAAGTTTTATTATAGGAGCAAGGTACAAGACCCCAATGTTTCCACTATCAGGAATGATCAAGGGGAGAGGGATAGCTTAGGGTTTTCTAAGCTCAAGGGACAGAATAAGTGCCCATTGTTGCTGTCAATAACGTGACACCTTGGATTATCAATATGCTGCTCTCCCGACCACAAAGCTGATGATTAACTGCTATCATCCTTTAATGTCCATAGGGGATAGCTGTCAGTAAATGGGGATGTGAAGTGGAGGATGTCACAGCCTATAGCTATCAACTCAGCTGGTGCACTTCACTGGGTGAACTCCAATACACACGACTATAACTAGAGATTTCATGAAAAAGGAAACAAAGTAAGTAATAAAGTGCAAGAATCATGGTCTCAGTCACTATTTTATTCTCTACTTAGATAAAGTATTATAATCCATGATAACAAATTCCCTTTGAAGGGGTTATCCACTACTCATACAACCCTGCCTCAATCTGTATGTTTTCTTCCAATAAAATATTGCTACCAAAACTAATTTCTGCATAAAAATGATATAAAAATATATATCTTGGTATTCGCGCTGATACAACCCAATAAGGAAAGGATCAGATGTAACAATCCATAAATAAGACAGTCCATCAGTGAATAAAGCCACCGCTGTGATAGTTCATATATGAGCTCCTTCAGGATTGATATAAGTTTTTTCTTTTTGATACTGTGTCGTAAAAAACTTTTCAATAAATGAAGTTCTTACCAGGATAATGAGTCCATACAAAATGAAGGCATACTTTGCAGAAAACTGCGGTCCAAATGTTCGGCTAGTAAGCGATAGCTGCCCCGGTTGGTGACAGCATATCGCTCCTCTGAGCCCCACGTGTAGCGGTGTTCAAACAGGCAGGCCGCCTCGTGCGCGCGGTGAGAACGACGCTGGAGTAGGACCTGCGTGCCGGAGTGAGCAGCGTGACCACGCACGTGACCAGAGGCTAAGTACGAATGGTGGTAGGGACCAAAACAGCCTTTTTTATATCATTTTTCTGTTTAATACAATCCTGGGTGGTGATTGTTGTATTCGCAGCAGGTTTATTAACCCTATTAACCCTGTAATACTTGGCGCCACTCGGCATTTCACTCAAAACTAATTTCTGGTGTGAACATTGTTCCAGAGTAGCTTTTGGCATCAGCTCTCATGTGGATCGCGTGACATTGTTATGTCACGTGATCTCAGGGATAGCCAGTGCAGCGTCTGCACCAGAAATAACTAAAAGGGTTATTATTTTACTAAGGACTAAAACAGACAGATTAACGACTCAGACAACACCATTAAGAATCAAGGTGGGGAGATTTTAAACCACTACATTGTACACTTTTTTCTTTAACAGTAGGAAAGAGAAAATGAAAGCAGTTTTAATTACAGACATGTGCATCATTGTACTGGGACTGTGCTTAACCTTTTTAATCATTGAGACATTACAATACATTATCTGTAGAGTTTTTTATTTAGAGAAATAAATATATACAGGCTGCTTTTTTTTATTAATTTCACTGCTAGCAGTGCAGAAATAATATAAAGTGTTAAATTCCCCACTTTTACATGAAAAAAAAAAATATTATTTTCCTGCTGCTAAAGTGGAGCTTTATCTTAAGGATACATTTATTTCAATTAATGATATTTTGCAAGACGTATTGCTTTCAAGTTGTACATTTAGAATTTATTTTCTTCCAAGATTTAATTTGTTGCCCACAGTAGCCATATACAGTGAGAGCACCGAATAATTCCAGAGAGCCCACTGACTCATTGATTCTGCTGGTCAGCGACATTTACAGTGCATAAGATAAAAGAAATAAATGGAAAATCCTGAAAATTCCCTTTAAAGAATCTAGACATATAATAATTTACTGTCAAACAAAATGCAGTCAAATAAATAATAAATATTCGATTCATTGTCAGACTCCTTGTCATCTCAATTCAGAAATGAAAATGAATGACTGCACAAAGCAAACCAGACAAAAAGTAGGCAACAAGGATCAGAGAGCCTGGAGTTTTCTTCAGGCTACATCCTTTCTTCTTCATCCCGCCCGAGGGAAATAGTCATTTGCTTAATACTCTCCAGCAGAACAATTACACTGGACTAAACAGTGTGGCAGATTCATGGTTGTGGTATTTCTCTCCATAAGGTTTTGTAATTCCAGACACATCATTGAAACTGTAAAATGACCACTAGTACAAATTTCAGTAATGATATTATATTCCATTAAACTCAATGAAGTGAAAAGGTAAGCAAAGAGGATGAAGACGTGTAGATTCTATTACTGATACCAAATATCATTACAAAGGAAAGATGATTCGGTCACTTACTGGCTGCAATTCTGTTAGAGAGGCTGAAAATTAAATGTAAAGATCAGAAGAGCTAAGAGATCATTTTCTTCCTATTTGACCATTATTCATTACTGGAGAATGCAGAAAGTGCTGAGACTGATATATATGTATGCTTCAAGGAAGAACCAGCCATTTCTACGATGATTTACTTGCAGGACGCCATAAATGATTTTCCGCAATGTAAATGTCATAAGAAATAAGAACTGGTCAGTCACTGGTTTGCAACCTGCGGATTGTGACATGCTGGATTACCGCAGTGAGTTCATTCTCAGCTATAGCTTTCTGCAGATTCACACAAGTAACAAGTAATTTTTCGTTTCCCTCATTTAGCAATTTAATATATTCTTCAATGACTTAGTAGAGATATTTTGTCAAATGACTAATAAAAGTGGGTGGTTAAGTGAAATGTCCAAATAAAGATCATGCAGCACAAGTGGCGATTTAAAGGGAATCTGTCAGCAGATTTTTTGCTACGTAATCTGAGAGCATAAATACCTACATCAGGCCGACAAAATGCAGTAGATACCTGATAAACAACGGAAGCAACAGCCAACTCAAAGATGACAACCTTTATTAATTAATCATAAGACATAGTAAAAGTGATAAAATGGGAGACCCATGACTTCAGTGGGCAGGTGAATAGACAATAAATAATAATAAAATGCATGTCCATGTGTAAATCTACAGGGCAAAATTAGATATTGGAGAATAAGTACACAAATTCTCACAGAATAGAATCCAGTATATTAGTAATGCCAATTAGTGTTGGAGGTACCAGAGGCAAAAAGCATATGGATGCACCAATACAGATCAATAATATACCATAGCAACAAAAATGACAAAGTGCAATAAATGAAAATCCAATTAGTAAAGACCAGAACAACATGGGGGGGGGGGGGTGGATGAAACCGCAAAGGGTGTTGCACATTAGCTATGCATAATGGGCAGACATGCTGACATTAAAAGTAAGGATCACCAATCATTGTGATATGTGGCAGGGCGTGGGGCTCAACAGAACCTACCGGTTCTACCTTGGATTTGGCCTCCCATGTCAACGTTCGCCGCCCGCCCCAATATCTATTCATAACCTACATGTTTGTGTATGGATATGCATTTTATTATTCATTGACCTGTCCACTGGATTGTTGGGGTTTCTGTGTGCCATATTTTCCTTTTATCACTTTTACTATGTCTTTTGATTAATTAAATTAAGTTTGTAATTTTGAATTGGTTATTGTTTCCACAGTTTATCTGATATTTCTTAATCTGAGAAAAGATTGTTGAAGGGGTAGAAATCATTTTTTTTTAGGGATATGTAACTTGATCAGTAGTTGTAGTTACAATACATACAGTGTTTTAGCAGCAGGAGATTATAATTGCAGGACTAGGTATCACGTGTCATCTATTCCAGATATTTCGCATACACCAACCCTCAACACTGATTGGTATCTTGCTGACAATATTCTCTGTGCGTGTATGAACCTGCCGATAATGGGTGTGGGTGAGGTTATACACAGCACAGCATTCATTACACCGCTACATCTATAGTAGAAAAATAGGATTTCATCAAAACTGCACAAAACAGTCCATTAAGTGATACATCACTGGAATCAGCCTGTCTGCCCCTACATCATGCAGCTCTCAGACTCTAAAGCTGAAAACTTCTAGAAGATCTCCTTCAGAGGGGTTGTTCCCTGAAAAAAAAAAGTATACTGCATGTTAGTCAGTAGATCTTGGAATATTAATAATTTCTACAACTGGAAGTGTTTAAAAATAATGTTCCTGTGCTGAGATAATCTTATAAATGTGCCCCTGCTGTGTACTGTGTAATGGCCGTGTCTGACCGTACAGGAACATGGTCTGATCGTACCACAGCTCCTGGGCAGGGGAAAAGCAAAAGATAATATACAGACAGTACAGCATGGGGTCACAGCTGATCCTTTTTGTGAATAAAAAATGTAGTTGCCGGTTTTTAAACAATATTTTACCTCAAAGAAAATATTGACTGTTTTACCATGCTGTAATATCTGTATACTCTTTGCTCCCTCCCTGCCCAGGAGCTGTGGTATGATCAGACCATGTTCCTGTACGGTCAGACACGGCCATTACACAGTACACAGCAGGGGCACATTTATAAGATTATCTCAGCACAGGGACATTTCTTAAACACATCCAATTGTGAAGTTTATTTTTATTCTAAGTTCTGTTGATTAAACTATACATTTGTTCATGCCATAACCCCTTTAATAAAGTTTCCATGTGAACTGAAGGAAAATCCTAACAAACATATTAAAGAAAAAAAAATTGCAACGCAGTCTGCAGAGCGCTCAGATGAAAGTTGCAGGGGGCCAGGGGTGTAGAGAATTAAAACCTTTAATCCACAATGCGTTTCAAGGGCATATCGCTGTCTTCATCAGGCTGAGGAAGATGGCGATATGCCATTGAAACATGTTGTGGATTAAAGATTTTTATTCTCTGGCCCCCTGCAACTTTCATCTGAGTGCTCTGCAGATTATATTGCAATTTTTTTTCTTCACACTCCATCCCTCCCTCGGGGGAACAAAGCTTGAGCTGCTACAGATGGACCACATGTAACTGCCCTTACCTGCCAACCGGACTATTTCCCAGCGCTCCCCAAAGCCGCGCTTCATTTCCTCTAACAAACATATTAATCAGATCAGTACGTGCTGCATGGGTTAAACCAATGTCAGACTAAAGTTCAATTGTTGAATGCATAGCTAGAATTGTGGATTAATAAAGATACCATTTTCCTTGATTTGAGAAACTCTCCATACAACATAGATAGCAATAACGAACATTTGGTAGCTTAAATCCCTGGTAGGAACAATTGTGGATAATGTCATAAATAAATCCTTAACCTTGTTTAGAGAAAAATAAAAAAAAATACCTTATTTATTGTCAAACAAACAAGACATATTAGTGTAATTTTTTTCACATATTACATAACAATTATAAAACAAGCGGGCAACGATACAATCATGGAGCAACAACAGAAGCATGCCAATAAACAAAGTAAGGGACCAACATAATACATTGTGTACAGAAAGTATTCAGACCCCTTTACATTTTTCACTCTTTGTTTCATTGCAGCCTTTTGGTAAATTCCCAAAAGTTCATTTTTTTCACATTAATGTACACTCTGCATCCCATCTTGACTGAAAAAACAGAAATGTAGACATTTTTGCAAATTTAAAAAAAAGAAAAACTGAAATATCACATGGTCATAAGTAGGGTTCAGCGACCTTGACCTTTTTAGAGTCGAGTCGTGTTTCGCGAAACCCGACTATCTTAGAAGTCGAGTCGAGTGGAATCGGCTGATTATCGCGATAAGTTGGGTATTGCCCGAAACACGAAACCCAATGCAAGTCAATGGGGGAGCATAGTCGGCAGTGAGTGGAGGCCAGGAAAACACCTACACTGCCCATTTTAATGGCAAAAACATCCATTCTTTTTACTGAAGCTTGTCAATCGTAATTTAGCTTATAATAATTGGAAGGCATTTGAAATTGGGGGTCATTTGGCTAAAGTTGTGGGGGGTAGGGCTGGTTCAAGTAATTAGTGGGCCCAGGAAATCTGGAACGCGTCACGGCAGTGGAGCAGGGAGAGGAAAGTATTTCAACTTTGCAAGTGCTGTGATCCTGAGCAAGCAGGGGGGGCCCACTCGTTGGCACTGGCACTGGCACAGGGCCCCTCAAAGTACAGCGGTGTGTTTGCACGGCGGGGGCGCCTCCCACCGGCAGCAACACTTTTGCGTACTATGAGAGGCCCTGTGCCAGTGACGTCGCCAACTAGTATTCCTCCCCCCACCTGATGAAGGAACCTGCACTTTCATCTGCACCTTCCTCTTTGTCCCCGTGTAAGGTGGTATGGTATGCGGGAAGAGGAACCTGACTTTCAGCAGGGTCACAATCTTGCTGTGTAGCGTGCATGGGGAATTTAGCGTTATGGGTCAATGTACCAGCAAATTCATCTATCACTGGCTGGGCAATGGGCAGGATGAGGAGGAAACACAGATATAGGCCCAAAGAATAAAGTGGGCTAAATGCAGTTCAAAATTGGTAACACAGGAATAACCAGGGGGCATTGCAGTGGAGGACAACTGGAATGAGAGGCTGACACAGAGAGTAGTCCCAAATCAGTAAGTAGTCGAAATGCAGTTCAAAATTTGCAACCGCAGTAAACAGGCGGCACAGCTTTGTTCAGTGGAGGAGAACAGCAAGGAGTGGCAGACACCGATAGTAGGCCCCAACCCAACTAGTAGGCCAAATGCAGTCTAACATTAACAACTACTTAACGAGAGCCTGAAAATGGAATTTCAGGACAGGAAACCAGGAGAACAGCAAGGAGTGGCAGACACCGATAGTAGGCCCCAACCCAACTAGTACACCAAATGCAGTTGTTCCATTTAACCACAATTTAATGAGAGCCTGAAGATAGAAGCTCAGGAAAGGCAACCTGGAGAACACCTTGTAGTGTAACACACCATCTCTCTACACCCCATACCCAATTTGTAGGCCTAATGCAGTGTAGTTTCCAACAACTACTAAACGAGAGCAGGAAGATCGAAGCAATGGCGAGGAAACCTGCGGAACACCTTGGAGTGGAACACACCATCTCTCTACACCCCATACCCAATTTGTAGGCCTAATGCACTGTAGTTTCCAACAACTACTAAACGAGAGCATTAAGATCGCAGCAATGGCGAGGAAACCTGGGGAACACCTTGGAGTGTAACAAACCATCTCTCTACACCCCATACCCAATTTGTAGGCCTAATGCACTGTAGTTTCCAACAACTACTAAACGAGAGCATTAAGATCGCAGCAATGGCGAGGAAACCTGGGGAACACCTTGGAGTGGAACACACCATCTCTCTACACCCCATACCCAATTTCTAGGCCTAATGCACTGTAGTTTCCAACAACTACTAAACGAGAGCATTAAGATCGCAGCAATGGCAAGGAAACCTGGGGAACACCTTGGAGTGGAACACACCATCTCTCTACACCCCATACCCAATTTGTAGGCCTTATGCACTGTAGTTTCCAACAACTACTAAACGAGAGCAGGAAGATCGAAGCAATGGAGAGGAAACCTGGGGAACACCTTGGAGTGTAACACACCATCTCTCTACACCCCATACCCAATTTGTAGGCCTAATGCAGTGTAGTTTCCAACAACTACTAAACGAGAGCAGGAAGATCAAAGCAATGGCGAGGAAACCTGGGGGACACCTTGGAGTGGAACACACCATCTCTCTACACCCCATACCCAATTTGTAGGCCTAATGCACTGTAGTTTCCAACAACTACTAAACGAGAGCATTAAGATCGCAGCAATGGCGAGGAAACCTGGGGAACACCTTGGAGTGGAACACACCATCTCTCTACACCCCATACCCAATTTGTAGGCCTAATGCACTGTAGTTTCCAACAACTACTAAACGAGAGCATTAAGATCACAGCAATGGCGAGGAAACCTGGGGAACACCTTGGAGTGGAACACACCATCTCTACACCCCAGACCCAACTTGTAGGCCGAATGCAGTGTTGTTTTCAACAACTACTTAAGAAGAGCCTGAAGATCAAAGCTCAGAAAAGGCAACCCGGGGAACACCTTGGAGCGGCAGACACTGGTAGTAGGCTGTAAACCCCAAATTTTGGTCAATGGAGTTTATGAAATGTTCCAGGGGTACACAGGCAGCATTGCTGTGGTAAGCGGAGGACAATTTATATTTGGGACTGCAGACAGACTTTGTAGGCTGTCCCCTGTGGACCATGCATCCACAACATTAACCCAGTGCGCCGTAATGGACATCTAACCTTTCGTGGAAATGCCTACTGGTCCATGCATCTGTTGTCAGGTGCACCTTTCTACTATTAGATAGCCAGAGAGCATGGACAATGCAGATTTTTACATGATGCTGTAGTGCTGGGATGGCTTTTCTCGCAAAAGAAGTGACGACTGGGTAGCTCTTACCGTGGTACAGCGTAGTCCATCTGGGCATTATAATTGTAAAATAGAGAAAAAAAATTGGCTGTATGCACTTTAAAATAGGTTACAGGGGTACACGGGCGGCAGTGGTCTGGTCAGTGTAGTTGTAGTAGAAAGAAGGGACCGCAGAAAGGCTTCGAAGGCCTAACATAACAAATTGGACAGGCTGTAGGCACTTTTATATTGGTTCCAGGGGTACACGGGCAGCAGTACAATGGTCAGTGGAGGCCAAGTGGAAGGAGGGACCGCAGACAGGCTTCGAAGGCCTAACATAAAAAAATAGGGCTGTTGGCAATTTACAATTGGTTCCAGGGGTACACGGGCAGCAGTACAATGGTCAGTGGAGGCCTAGTGGAAGGAGGGACCGCAGACAGGCTTCGAAGGCCTAACATAACAAAAATAGGGGTGCAGGCAATTTAACATTGGTTCCAGGGGTACACGGGCAGCAGTGGTCTGGTCAGTGTAGTAGTAGTAGAAAGAAGGGACTGCAGACAGGCTTCAAAGGCCTAACATAAAAAAATAGGGCTGTTGGCAATTTAAAATTGGTTCCAGGGGTACACGGGCAGCAGTACAATGGTCAGTGGAGGCCTAGTGGAAGGAGGCACCGCAGACAGGCTTCGAAGGCCTAACATAACAAAAATAGGGGTGCAGGCAATTTAACATTGGTTCCAGGGGTACACGGGCAGCAGTGGTCTGGTCAGTGTAGTAGTAGTAGAAAGACGGGACTGCAGACAGGCTTCGAAGGTCTAACATAAAAAAATAGGGCTGTTGGCAATTTAAAATTGGTTCCAGGGGTACACCGGCAGCAGTACAATGGTCAGTGGAGGCCTAGTGGAAGGAGGGACCGCAGACAGGCTTCAAAGGTCTAACATAACAAAAATAGGGGTGCAGGCAATTTAACATTGGTTCCAGGGGTACACGGGCAGCAGTGGTCTGGTCAGTGTAGTAGTAGTAGAAAGAAGGGACTGCAGACAGGCTTCGAAGGCCTAACATAACAAAATTGGGCTGTTGGCAATTTAAAATTGGTTCCAGGGTTACACGGGCAGCAGTACAATGGTCAGTGGAGGCCTAGTGGAAGGAGGGACCGCAGACAGGCTTCGAAGGCCTAACATAACAAAAATAGGGGTGCAGGCAATTTAACATTGGTTCCAGGGGTACACGGGCAGCAGTGGTCTGGTCAGTTGTTGTGAATTCTGTGGCAGAGCTCCCTCCTGTGGTCACAAGTGGTACTTCGGCTGGTTCTCTCTGTGAGCTTCCGTTGGTGGAGGAAAGTGGTACTGCGGCTTCTGAGTTTCCTTCCTCAGGTGATGTGGTGAGGTCGTTAGGTGCTTCCCTATTTAACTCCACCTAGTGCTTTGATCCTGGCCTTCAGGCAATGTTCTAGTGTTGGACCCGTTTTCCTCCTGGATCGTTCCTGTGGCTTGCTGCTCTGCATAGCTAAGTTCCTCTTTGCTATTTGTTTGCTGTTTTTTTCTGTCCAGCTTGTCAATTTGTTTTTTCTGCTTGCTGGAAGCTCTGGGACGCAGAGGGTGTACCTCCGTGCCGTTAGTTCGGTACGGAGAGTCTTTTTGCCCCCTTTGCGTGGTTTTTGAAGGGTTTTGTGTTGACCGCAAAGTTACCTTTCCTATCCTCGCTCTGTTCAGAAAGTTGGGCCTCACTTTGCTAAATCTATTTCATCTCTACGTTTGTCTTTTCATCTTTACTCACAGTCATTATATGTGGGGGCTGCCTTTTCCTTTGGGGTATCTCTCTGAGGCAAGGTAGGCTTATTTTCTATCTTCAGGCTAGCTAGTTTCTCAGGCCGTGCCGAGTTGCATAGGCAGCGTTAGGCGCAATCCACGGCTGCCTCTAGTGTTGTTGGTTAGGATCAGGGATTGCGGTCAACAGAGTTCCCACGTCTCAGAGCTCGTTCTTGTTTTTTGGGTTATTGTCAGGTCACTGTATGTGCGCTGACCTCTATGTCCATTGTGGTTCTGAATTATCTTTCATAACAGTACTGAAGGCCGTGTACTAATGATTCTCAATAGAGGAAAAAAAGAACTTCTGAGACCATTTTTTTTTCTTTGCACTGTGTTTTGCCTTTTTTTTTCCCCTAGACATTTGGGTGGTTCAGGACACAGGTGTAGCAATGGACATTAAAGGTCTGTCTTCATGTGTGGATCAGCTCACGGCAAGAGTACAAAGTATTCAAGACTTTGTGGTTCAGAATTCTATGTTAGAACCGAGAATCCCTATTCCTGATTTGTTTTTTGGAGATAGAACTAAATTTCTGAGTTTCAAAAATAATTGAAAACTATTTCTGGCTTTGAAACCTCGCTCCTCTGGTGACCCAGTTCAACAAGTTAGGATCGTTATTTCTTTTTTGCCTGGCGATCCTCAGGACTGGGCATTTTCCCTTGCGCCAGGGGATCCTGCATTAAGTAATATCAATGCATTTTTCCTGGCGCTCGGATTGCTGTACGATGAGCCTAATTCAGTGGATCAGGCAGAGAAGAATTTGCTGGCTCTGTGTCAGGGTCAGGATGAAATAGAGGTATATTGTCAGAAATTTAGAAAGTGGTCCGTACTCACTCAGTGGAATGAAGGTGCGCTCACAGCTATTTTCAGAAAAGGTCTCTCTGAAGCCCTTAAGGATGTTATGGTGGGATTTCCTATGCCTGCTGGTCTGAATGAGTCTATGTCTTTGGCCATTCAGATCGGTCGATGCTTGCGCGAGCGTAAATCTGTGCACCATTTGGCGGTATTACCTGAGCTTAAACCTGAGCCTATGCAGTGCGATAGGACTATGACCAGAGTTGAACGGCAAGAACACAGACGTCTGAATGGGCTGTGTTTCTACTGTGGTGATTCCACTCATGCTATCTCTGATTGTCCTAAGCGCACTAAGCGGTTCGCTAGGTCTGCCACCATTGGTATGGTACAGTCAAAATATCTTCTGTCTGTTACCTTGATCTGCTCTTTGTCATCGTATTCTGTCATGGCATTTGTGGATTCAGGCGCTGCCCTGAATTTGATGGACTTGGAGTTTGCTAGGCGATGTGGGTTTTTCTTGGAGCCCTTGCAGTGTCCTATTCCATTGAGAGGAATTGATGCTACGCCTTTGGCCAAGAATAAGCCTCAGTACTGGACCCAGCTGACCATGTGCATGGCTCCTGCACATCAGGAGGTCATTCGCTTTCTGGTGTTGCATAATCTGCATGATGTGGTCGTGTTGGGGTTGCCATGGCTACAAGTCCATAATCCAGTTTTAGATTGGAAATCCATGTCTGTGTCCAGCTGGGGTTGTCAGGGGGTACATGGTGATGTCCCATTTCTGACTATTTCGTCATCCAACCCTTCTGAGGTTCTTGAGTTCTTGTCTGATTACCGGGATGTATTTGATGAGCCCAAGTCCGATGCCCTACCTCCGCATAGGGATTGTGATTGTGCTATCGATTTGATTCCTGGTAGTAAATTCCCTAAAGGTCGACTGTTTAATTTATCTGTGCCAGAGCACGCCGCTATGCGGAGTTATGTGAAGGAGTCTTTGGAGAAGGGGCATATTCGCCCGTCATCGTCGCCATTGGGAGCAGGGTTCTTTTTTGTAGCCAAGAAGGATGGTTCACTGAGACCTTGTATAGATTACCGCCTTCTAAATAAGATCACGGTTAAATTTCAGTACCCCTTGCCATTGTTATCTGATTTGTTTGCTCGCATTAAGGGGGCTAGCTGGTTCACTAAGATAGATCTTCGTGGTGCGTATAATCTTGTGCGTATTAAGCGAGGCGATGAGTGGAAAACTGCATTTAATACGCCCGAGGGCCATTTTGAGTATCTAGTAATGCCATTCAGACTAGCCAATGCTCCATCAGTGTTTCAGTCCGTTACGCATGACATCTTCCGAGAGTACCTGGATAAATTCCTGATTGTGTACTTAGATGACATTTTGATCTTCTCGGATGATTGGGAGTCTCATGTGAAGCAGGTCAGAACGGTGTTTCAGGTCCTGCGTGCTAATTCTTTGTTTGTGAAGGGATCAAAGTGTTTCTTTGGTGTTCAGAAGGTTTCATTTTTGGGGTTCATCTTTTCCTCTTCTACTATCGAGATGGATCCTGTTAAGGTCCAAGCCATCCATAATTGGACTCAGCCGACATCTCTGAAAAGTCTGCAAAAGTTCCTGGGCTTTGCTAATTTTTATCGTCGCTTCATCTGCAATTTTTCTAATATTGCTAAACCATTGACCGATTTGACCAAGAAGGGTGCTGATTTGGTCAATTGGTCTTCTGCTGCAGTGGAAGCTTTTCAAGAGTTGAAGCGTCGTTTTTCTTCTGCCCCTGTGTTGTGTCAACCAGATGTTTCGCTTCTGTTCCAGGTCGAGGTTGATGCTTCTGAGATTGGAGCAGGGGCTGTTTTGTCGCAGAGAAGTTCTGATTGCTCGGTGATGAAACCATGCGCCTTCTTTTCCAGGAAGTTTTCGCCTGCTGAGCGTAATTATGATGTGGGTAATCGAGAGTTGTTGGCCATGAAGTGGGCATTCGAGGAATGGCGTCATTGGCTTGAAGGAGCTAAGCATCGCGTGGTGGTCTTGACTGATCATAAGAACTTGACTTATCTCGAGTCCGCCAAGCGGTTGAACCCTAGACAAGCTCGTTGGTCGTTGTTTTTTGCCCGTTTTGACTTTGTGATTTCATACCTTCCGGGCTCTAAAAATGTGAAGGCGGATGCTCTGTCTAGGAGTTTTGTGCCCGACTCTCCGGGTGTATCTGAGCCGGCGGGTATCCTCAAAGAGGGAGTAATTGTGTCTGCCATCTCCCCTGATTTGCGGCGGGTGCTGCAAAAATTTCAGGCTAATAAACCTGATCGTTGCCCAGCGGAGAAACTGTTTGTCCCTGATAGGTGGACGAATAAAGTTATCTCTGAGGTTCATTGTTCGGTGTTGGCTGGTCATCCTGGAATCTTTGGTACCAGAGAGTTAGTGGCTAGATCCTTCTGGTGGCCATCTCTGTCGCGGGATGTGCGTACTTTTGTGCAGTCCTGTGGGATTTGTGCTCGGGCTAAGCCCTGCTGTTCTCGTGCCAGTGGGTTGCTTTTGCCCTTGTCGGTCCCGAAGAGGCCTTGGACACATATCTCTATGGATTTTATTTCAGATCTTCCCGTTTCTCAAAAGATGTCAGTCATTTGGGTGGTCTGTAATCGCTTCTCTAAGATGGTCCATTTGGTACCCTTGTCTAAATTGCCTTCCTCCTCTGATTTGGTGCCATTGTTTTTCCAGCATGTGGTTCGTTTACATGGCATTCCAGAGAATATCGTTTCTGACAGAGGTTCCCAGTTTGTTTCGATGTTTTGGCGAGCCTTTTGTGGTAGGAAGGGCATTGACTTGTCTTTTTCCTCGACTTTCCATCCTCAGACTAATGGCCAGAACGAACGAACCAATCAGACCTTGGAAACATATCTGAGATGCTTTGTTTCTGCTGATCAGGATGACTGGGTGTCCTTTTTGCCTTTGGCTGAGTTCGCCCTTAATAATCGGGCCAGCTCGGCTACCTTAGTTTCACCGTTTTTCTGCAACTCTGGGTTCCATCCTCGTTTCTCTTCAGGGCAGGTTGAGTCTTCGGACTGTCCTGGTGTGGATACTGTGGTGGACAGGTTGCAGCAGATTTGGACTCAAGTAGTGGACAATTTGACTTTGTCCCAGGAGAAGGCTCAACGTTTCGCTAATCGCAGACGCTGTGTGGGTCCCCGACTTCGGGTTGGGGACTTGGTTTGGTTATCTTCTCGTCATATTCCTATGAAGGTTTCCTCTCCTAAGTTTAAACCTCGTTTTATTGGTCCGTATAGGATTTCTGAGGTTCTTAATCCTGTGTCTTTTCGTCTGACCCTTCCAGATTCATTTTCCATCCATAACGTATTCCATAGGTCATTGTTGAGGAGATACGTGGCACCTATGGTTCCATCTGTTGATCCTCCTGCCCCGGTTTTGGTGGAGGGGGAGTTGGAGTATATTGTGGAGAAGATTTTGGATTCTCGTGTTTCAAGATGGAAACTCCAGTATCTGGTTAAGTGGAAGGGTTATGCTCAGGAAGATAATTCCTGGGTCTTTGCCTCTGATGTCCATGCTCCCGATCTTGTTCGTGCCTTTCATATGGCTCATCCTGGTCGTCCTGGGAGCTCTGGTGAGGGTTCGGTGACCCCTAATCAAGGGGGGGTACTGTTGTGAATTCTGTGGCAGAGCTCCCTCCTGTGGTCACAAGTGGTACTTCGGCTGGTTCTCTCTGTGAGCTTCCGTTGGTGGAGGAAAGTGGTACTGCGGCTTCTGAGTTTCCTTCCTCAGGTGATGTGGTGAGGTCGTTAGGTGCTTCCCTATTTAACTCCACCTAGTGCTTTGATCCTGGCCTTCAGGCAATGTTCTAGTGTTGGACCCGTTTTCCTCCTGGATCGTTCCTGTGGCTTGCTGCTCTGCATAGCTAAGTTCCTCTTTGCTATTTGTTTGCTGTTTTTTTCTGTCCAGCTTGTCAATTTGTTTTTCTGCTTGCTGGAAGCTCTGGGACGCAGAGGGTGTACCTCCGTGCCATTAGTTCGGTACGGAGGGTCTTTTTGCCCCCTTTGCGTGGTTTTTGAAGGGTTTTGTGTTGACTGCAAAGTTACCTTTCCTATCCTCGCTCTGTTCAGAAAGTTGGGCCTCACTTTGCTAAATCTATTTCATCTCTACGTTTGTCTTTTCATCTTTACTCACAGTCATTATATGTGGGGGCTGCCTTTTCCTTTGGGGTATCTCTCTGAGGCAAGGTAGGCTTATTTTCTATCTTCAGGCTAGCTAGTTTCTCAGGCCATGCCGAGTTGCATAGGCAGCGTTAGGCGCAATCCACGGCTGCCTCTAGTGTTGTTGGTTAGGATCAGGGATTGCGGTAAACAGAGTTCCCACGTCTCAGAGCTCGTTCTTGTTTTTTGGGTTATTGCCAGGTCACTGTATGTGCGCTGACCTCTATGTCCATTGTGGTTCTGAATTATCTTTCATAACAGTCAGTGTAGTAGTAGTAGAAAGAAGGGACTGCAGACAGGCTTCGAAGGCCTAACATATCAAAATTGGGCTGTTGGCAATTTAAAATTGGTTCCAGGGGTACACGGGCAGCAGTACAATGGTCAGTGGAGGCCTAGTGGAAGGAGGGACCGCAGACAGGCTTCGAAGGCCTAACATAACAAAAATAGGGGGCAGGCAATTTAACATTGGTTCCAGGGGTACACGGGCAGCAGTGGTCTGGTCAGTGTAGTAGTAGTAGAAAGAAGGGACTGCAGACAGGCTTCAAAGGCCTAACATAACAAAATTGGGCTGTTGGCAATTTAAAATTGGTTCCAGGGGTACACGGGCAGCAGTGGTCTGGTCAGTGTAGTAGTAGTAGAAAGAAAGGACTGCAGACAGGCTTCGAAGGCCTAACATAACAAAATTGGGCTGTTGGCAATTTAAAATTGGTTCCAGGGGTACACGGGCAGCAGTACAATGGTCAGTGGAGGCCTAGTGGAAGGACGGACCGCAGACAGGCTTCGAAGGCCTAACATAACAAAAATGTCAATACAATGTTATTGTCAGTGCCAAGCAGTGAAGGATGTCAGCGCATAGACTAAACATTGGTGGAGCTGTGAGAGATAATTTTGCAAGTGGTAGAGCACTGTTTGAGCTGGGGGGGGGGGGGAACTGTCTTGTGGCCAGCGGTACAGGCCCAGGGCCCCTCATATTACAACGGTGTGTCTGTTAGGGGTCGAGTTCCCGCTTCTGCACAGGGGGAATCTCGTGCCACCTCCGCTGCGGTCTCCCATTCTTGTCCAGCCGCAGTGGAGTCTGCTCAGCAAGGACGTCGGTCCCAGCGTCTTGCTCATTCTCACTCTGTTCTGAGAGTTACTGCTGCTTCTCCAGTCTCTGCCATTAAAACCTGTGCTGGTCAGCAGCGAGCGGACTTCTCTGGGACTAAGTCCTTGTCTGCACGTACTGAGCATGCCCAGCGTAAGGTCTCCCGTTGGAAATCGAGGGTCATGTGTTCAGGCTCTGCAGCACATTCCATTGGTCCTCTTGGCAGGTCCTAGAAGGGCAAAGGTGCTGTGGCCACTTCCTGTGCTGCTGCTATATAAACTGCGCATGACCGCACGGCCATGCGCTAGTATTGTCTTACAATTGCTAATGTGTGTATGTTGTGAGTGCAAGTCGTCCTTGGATACCCCTACCCTATTGAATGACTGTTCGCGGAAGGTGTATGGCTGCTACCTAGCGCCCGACTTATCCTACAGCACTAGTCACACATTATAGCGTCCAGTTGCTGTGACCGCCAGTACGGCGCCGTGCACTTCCTCTGTGCTTTTCTTACCCAAGCCTGGGTGGTTAGTGGCGTTCGTCAGTGCGGCACTGCATGCACTTTTGTGCCTTAATATTGCTCTTCAGTTTCCTTACACACCCAGTTGCGGTGTTGTGCCAGCAAGGGTCTAATCGGACTCCAATCCTAGTTGGGGTTGAGTTTTGCTGACTACTTGCTCGCGCTTTAGGTGCGGTACCGCGATCCTGTGCCTTAACAGGATTGCTTCTTTTACGCTGGGTGAGGTTAACCCACGCGTGTATACTTTAGTGTACCGCCATATAGTCTGCTAATTGCTAGCAGCAGGTTTTCACCTGCACGGTGGACCCCGGACTGCGAACGCATCTATACCATCTGTCTTGGTGCGTTCCGCCAGTCCTAACAGAATACTAGCGCCAGGGTCTGGCTAGTAAAATGGCAGACGACCAGCGTTTACAGCGGTACATCCAGCAGCTGGAGGGAAGGTTGGCGGCTCTTGAGCGTTCAACCTCAGCTGTGGATGTTACTGCTGTCGCTGTTCAGGCTGCAAGTGTGGCTGCAGCTACCTTGTCCACTGCCGCCCCTGTACCGACGCTATCTCGCCTCCCGCTACCAGAGAAATTTTCTGGTGACAGTAAGTCCTGTAGGGGTTTCGTGAGTCAGTGCTCAATACATCTCGAGCTTCTGGCCTCTCGTTTCTCTACAGAGCGGGCTAAGGTGGGCTTTATAATTTCCTTATTGTCGGACAGGGCGTTGCAGTGGGCTACGCCGCTGTGGGAGCGTGGCGATCATGTGGTGCAGAGTGCTCCGTTATTCCTGAGCACTCTGAAACAGGTCTTTCTAGGACCTCGTGTCACCCATGACACGGCGCTCCAACTGTTGGCACTGACTCAGGGCTCGTCCTTGGTCAGCCTTTTTGCCGTCCATTTCCGCACTCTAGCATCTAAGCTGGACTGGTCGGATAAAGCCCTTATCCCTATATTTTGGAGGGGGCTGGCTGACCACGTTAAGGATGCTCTGGCCACTAGGGAGATTCCCGCCACACTGGAGGAGTTAATAACAGTATCTACTCGCATTGACCTCCGTTTTCACGAGCGGAGGTTAGAGCGAGCCCAGTATAGGCAGAGGTTTCGGCTGGCTCCCACCTTCGCCAAACCTTTGGAATCTCCAGTCCAGGCTCCTGAGTTCCAGGAACCTAAGGTGGTGTCACGAGCGGGATCTAAGTCCCAGACCGCTCGTGCACTCCAGGGTTGCCATGTATGCCAACAGTCAGGACATCTTGCCACCACATGTCATCAGCGGTCAAGGAAACCTCAGCGTCTAGTGGTAGTAGGTGGAGGTGCACTAGACACTGCGACGTTTGCCTCCAAATTGTCCTTTAAGGGGACAATTACCTTTGGCTCATCCTCCCACTCGGTAGACCTCTGCGTGGATTCTGGGGCGGAGGGCAATTTTATGTCTTCTGCCTTCGCCCAACGTCACGCAATACCCCTGGTTATGCTATCTCAACCAGTAACGGTACGAGTGGTGAATGGGTCGACACTCCCCGCACAGATAACACATCAGACCATCCCTGTTACTCTGTCCATGTCGCCATCCCATCAGGAGATTATTTCTCTGCTCATCATTCCTGAGGGTTTTGATGAGGTCCTGTTGGGGATACCTTGGCTATGGTACCACTCTCCTCACATCGAGTGGTCATCAGGCAGAATTCTGGGATGGGGTGAATCATGTGGGGGTAGGTGTCACCGAGAGTGCGTTCAGGTTGCTACTACTGACGTACCCGCAGATCTATCCTCTCTCCCCAAGCAATATTGGTCTTACGCAGACGTGTTCTCCAAAAAGGCGGCGGAGACCCTTCCGCCCCATCGCCCCATGACTGTCCTATTGATCTCTTGCCTGGTGCTGAGCCTCCCCGGGGTCGAGTTTATCCGTTATCTCTCCCGGAGATGGAGGCAATGTCCCAGTACATCCAGGAGAATCTGGCAAGAGGATTCATTAGGAAGTCAGTGTCACCTGCTGGGGCAGGGTTCTTCTTCGTGCAGAAGAAGAATGGGGAACTACGTCCATGCATAGACTACAGGGGTCTTAACGCTATCACCGTTAAGAACAAGTATCCTTTGCCCTTGATATCCGAGCTCTTCGATAGGCTTCGGGGAGCTAGAGTGTTTACTAAATTAGATCTGCGGGGTGCTTACAACCTGATTCGCATCCGTGAGGGGGACGAATGGAAAACGGCGTTTAACACCAGAGATGGGCACTATGAGTATCTGGTGATGCCCTTCGGGCTCTGTAATGCCCCAGCCGTTTTTCAAGACTTTGTCAACGACATCTTCCGGGATATGCTTTCCACCTCAGTTGTAGTCTATCTGGATGATATTCTCATCTTTTCTCCAGATATTGACTCCCACCGGAGAGATGTTGGCAGAGTCTTCGACCTCCTACGGGCAAACTCTCTTTACGCTAAGTTGGAGAAGTGTATGTTTGAGCAGGAGTCTTTGCCGTTCCTGGGCTATATCATCTCCGCCCAGGGATTGGCTATGGATCCTGCCAAACTACAGGCTGTGATGGACTGGCAAGAGCCCCATTCTCTTAAAGCGGTGCAGCGCTTTATGGGGTTCATTAACTATTACCGCCAGTTCATTCCCCACTTCTCAACTCTGGTAGCTCCCTTGGTAGCCCTCACCAAGAAGGGAGCAAATCCTAAATTGTGGTCGGAAGAGGTCTCCAAGGCCTTCACTTCTATTAAGTCCCACTTTGCTAGCGCTCCCATCTTACATCGTCCCGATGTGGATAAGCCATTCCTAATGGAGGTGGATGCCTCATCGGTTGGTGCTGGAGCAGTCCTCTATCAGAAGGATGCTCAAGGTTGGAAGCATCCATGCTTCTTCTTCTCTAAGACCTTCTCGCCAGCGGAGAGAAACTACTCCATCGGGGATAGGGAGCTGCTAGCAATGAAGTTGGCCTTTTCAGAGTGGAGACATCTTCTGGAAGGTGCGCGGTTTCCCTTCCAGGTTTACACTGACCACAAAAATTTGGTCTACTTACAAACAGCCCAGCGGCTAAATTCTCGCCAAGCCAGATGGTCCTTGTTCTTTTCCCGGTTCCACTTTTCTCTTCATTTTCTCGCCGGGGAGAAGAATATTCGTGCTGATGCTCTCTCTCGCTCCCTTATGTCAACTGAAGAGGAGGAAGAGGAGCCTCGGCTTATTGTTCCTTCTGAGAGCCTGAGAACCGTAGCGCCGGTTTCGCTTGAGTCTGTGCCTCCGGGCAAGACTTTTGTGCCCATTAATTTGCGACCGGAGGTTCTCTCTTGGGCTCATTCGTCCAGAGTGGGTGGACACTTTGGGACAAAGAGGACATCTGAGCTACTGGCGAGGACGTACTGGTGGCTGCATATGGTCCGGGATGTCAGGGATTATATTCTGGCGTGTGTCTCCTGCGCCAAAAATAAATCTCCGCGTCAAAGGCCAGCTGGGTTGCTCTATCCTTTGCCGGTGGCAGATAGGCCCTGGGAGATGGTCGGAATGGACTTTGTCGTGGGTTTGCCCAAGTCTCGCGGCTGTACCATCATTTGGGTCATCACCGATCATTTCTCAAAAATGGTGCATTTGGTGCCGCTACCACTGTTACCTTCTGCACAGGCCTTGGCTGCGTTATTCATTAAGCACATCTTCCGCCTACATGGTATGCCTGACAAAATTGTCAGTGACCGGGGTCCCCAGTTTGCGTCTCGGTTCTGGAGAGAGCTGTGTCGTCTTCTCAGTATTGAGTTGAACCTCTCTTCCGCTTATCATCCCGAGACGAATGGGTTGGTAGAGAGGGCCAACCAGACCTTGGTCACATACCTGCGACATTTTGTTTCAGCCAGGCAGGATGACTGGGCATCCTTGCTATCATGGGCAGAGTTTGCGCTGAACAACGCCGTAGCCGACTCCACTGGACAAACCCCATTCCTCCTCAACTATGGTCAGCATCCACGGGTACCTGTGCCTATGCCCGTGTCTTCCGCAGGCTCCAGGGTGGCAGACTGGGCTGTGGAGGCACGGGATATTTGGGACCACACTCAGGATGCCATTCGGGCCTCTAAGGAGAGAATGAGGTCCTCCGCCGATGTTCATCGGCGCCCCGCCCCGACCTTTGCTCCTGGCGACTTGGTGTGGCTCTCCGCCCGTAACATCAGGCTGCGAGTTGAGTCCACTAAATTTGCTCCTCGCTACTTGGGTCCCTTCAAGGTCCTCGAACAGGTTAATCCTGTGGTCTACCGTCTGGCCCTTCCTCCACGCCTTGGTATCACCGACACCTTTCATGTGTCCCTCCTTAAGCCCGTATACATGTCCCAGTTTTCTGAGTCATCTGCCGGGACATCGGGTTCGTCTACGGACGATTTCGAGGTGAACGCTCTCTTGGGGTGCAAGGTGGTACATGGCAAAAAATTTTTTGGGTGGACTGGAAGGGTTACGGCCCTGAGGATAGGTCCTGGGAGCCTGCTGAGCACATTCGGGCTCCGCAGCTCATTGCTGCCTTCGAACGTAGCAAGGCCCAAGGAGGGGGGGCCCTAGGAAGGGGGGTAATGTTAGGAGTCGAGTTCCCGCTTCTGCACAGGGGGAATCTCGTGCCACCTCCGCTGCGGTCTCCCATTCTTGTCCAGCCGCAGTGGAGTCTGCTCAGCAAGGACGTCAGTCCCAGGGTCTTGCTCATTCTCACTCTGTTCTGAGAGTTACTGCTGCTTCTCCAGTCTCTGCCATTAAAGTCTGTGCTGGTCAGCAGCGAGCGGACTTCTCTGGGACTAAGTCCTTGTCTGCATGTACTGAGCATGCCCAGCGTAAGGTCTCCCGTTGGAGATCGAGGGTCATGTGCTCAGGCTCTGCAGCACATTCCATTGGTCATCTTGGCAGGTCCTAGAAGGGCAAAGGTGCTGTGGCCACTTCCTGTGCTGCTGCTATATAAACTGCGCATGACCGCACGGCCATGCGCTAGTATTGTCTTACAATTGCTAATGTGTGTATGTTGTGAGTGCAAGTCATCCTTGGATACCCCTACCCTATTGAATGACTGTTCGCGGAAGGTGTATGGCTGCTACCTAGCGCCCGACTTATCCTACAGCACTAGTCACACATTATAGCGTCCAGTTGCTGTGACCGCCAGTACGGCGCCGTGCACTTCCTCTGTGCTTTCCTTACCCAAGCCTGGGTGGTTAGTGGCGTTCGTCAGTGCGGCACTGCATGCACTCTTGTGCCTTAATATTGCTCTTCAGTTCCCTTACACACCCAGTTGCGGTGTTGTGCCAGCAAGGGTCTAATCGGACTCCAATCCTAGTTGGGGTTGAGTTCGCTGACTACTTGCTCGCGCTTTAGGTGCGGTACCGCGATCCTGTGCCTTAACAGGATTGCTTCTTTTACGCTGGGTGAGGTTAACCCATGCGTGTATACTTTAGTGTACCGCCATATGGTCTGCTAATTGCTAGCAGCAGGTTTTCACCTGCACGGTGGACCCCGGACTGCGAACTCATCTATACCATCTGTCTTGGTGCGTTCCGCCAGTCCTAACAGTGTCTGACGTTGGGTGCGCACCACCACCGCCAGAGACACTTTATTGTACTATGAGGGACCCAGTGGCAGTGCCGTCGACCAAAAGCGGGCACACCCACCTCTTCAGAAAAAAAACAGCACTCTCACGGGTGCTGGCGCCAAGTGGCGATACCACGGCCCCGTGTGGGGAGTTTGGCCATTTAGGGAGGTGTAAACATGTCGTATGCTGGACAATCAGGTGCAGCAAATTACGATATTGGAAAAGTCATTCATAATAGTCCACAGGCTAGATCTTTTCATAGGAAAGCTAGGTGTCAGCCGGGCAAGGTGGGGCAAAAGATTTCGAAATCCAGTTGTGGTTCATTTTAATGAAGGTTAGATCATCTACATTTTGGGTAGCCAGACGAGTCCTTTTTTCTGTTAGTATTGAACCTGCAGCACTGAATACTCTTTCTGATAGGACACTAGCTGCCGGGCAAGCAAGCTCCTGCAATGCATATTCTGCCAATTCTGGCCAGGTGTCTAATTTGGATGCCCAGTAATCAAATGGGAATGACGGTTGAGGGAGAACGTCGATAAGGGATGAAAAATAGTTTGTAACCATACTGGACAAATGTTGTCTCCTGTCACTTTGAATTGATGCTGCAGTACCTGTCCTGTCTGCGGTCATAGCAAAATCACTCCACAACCTGGTCAGAAAACCCCTCTAGCCAACGCCACTTCTGATTTCTGCCCCTCTAACTCCTCTGGTCTGCTGGCCCCTGCAGCTCGTGTGAGAACGATCACGGGCGGTGTGTGCAGGGAATGCCAGAAGCAAACGGTAAACAAGAGTTGATTGTTTGGTTGCTAATATTATTTCCAAGTTCTTATGTGGCATTATATTTTGCAATTTGCCTTTATAGCGAGGATCAAGGAGGCAGGCCAACCAGTAATCGTCATCGTTCATCATTTTAGTAATGCGTGTGTCCCTTTTGAGGATACGTAAGGCATAATCCGCCATGTGGGCCAAAGTTCCAGTTCTCAAATCTGCGGTTGTGCTTGGTTGAGGGGCAGTTTCAGGCAAATCCACGTCACTTGTGTCCCTCCAAAAACCAGAACCCGGCCTTGCCGCGCCAACAATTTCCAGTGGCCCCGGAAAAGCTTCCTCATTAAAAATATAATCATCCCCATCATCCTCCTCATCCTCCTCCTCCTCTTCGCCCGCTACCTCGTCCTGTACACTGCCCTGGCCAGACAATGGCTGACTGTCATCAAGGCTTTCCTCTTCCTCAGCTGCAGACGCCTGATCCTTTATGTGCGTCAAACTTTGCACCAGCAGACGCATTAGGGGGATGCTCATGCTTATTATGGCGTTGTCTGCACTAACCAGCCGTGTGCATTCCTCAAAACACTGAAGGACTTGACACATGTCTTGAATCTTCGACCACTGCACACCTGACAACTCCATGTCTGCCATCCTACTGCCTGCCCGTGTATGTGTATCCTCCCACAAAAACATAACAGCCCGCCTCTGTTCGCACAGTCTCTGAAGCATGTGCAGTGTTGAGTTCCACCTTGTTGCAACGTCTATGATTAGGCGATGCTGGGGAAGGTTCAAAGAACGCTGATAGGTCTGCATACGGCTGGAGTGTACGGGCGAACGGCGGATATGTGAGCAAAGTCCACGCACTTTGAGGAGCAGGTCGGATAACCCCGGATAACTTTTCAGGAAGCACTGCACCACCAGGTTTAAGGTGTGAGCCAGGCAAGGAATGTGTTTCAGTTGGGAAAGGGAGATGGCAGCCATGAAATTCCTTCCGTTATCACTCACTACCTTGCCTGCCTCAAGATCTACAGTGCCCAGCCACGACTGCGTTTCTTTCTGCAAGAACTCGGACAGAACTTCCGCGGTGTGTCTGTTGTCGCCCAAACACTTCATAGCCAATATAGCCTGCTGATGTTTGCCAGTAGCTGCCCCATAATGGGAGACCTGGTGTGCAACAGTGGCAGCTGCGGATGGAGTGGTTGTGTGACTGTGGTCTGTGGACGAGCTCTCGCTTCTTCAGGAGGAGGAGGAGGAGGGGGTGCGAACGGCTACAGCCAACTGTTTCCTAGACCGTGGGCTAGGCAGAACTGTCCCAAAATTGCTGTGCCCTGTGGACCCTGCATCCACAACATTCACCCAGTGTGCCGTGATGGACACGTAACGTCCCTGGCCATGCCTACTGGTCCATGCATCTGTTGTCAGGTGCACCTTTGTGCTCACAGATTGCCTGAGTGCATGGACGATGCGCTCTTTAACATGCTGGTGGAGGGCTGGGATGGCTTTTCTGGAAAAAAAGTGTCGACTGGGTAGCTCGTAGCGTGGTACAGCGTAGTCCATCAGGGCTTTGAAAGCTTCGCTTTCAACTAACCGGTAGGGCATCATCTCTAACGAGATTAGTCTAGCTATGTGGGCGTTCAAACCCTGTGTACGCGGATGCGAGGCTAAGTACTTCCTATTTCTAACCATAGTCTCATGTAGGGTGAGCTGGACTGGAGAGCTGGAGATCGTGGAACTAGCGGGGGTGCCGGTGGACATGGCAGACTGAGAGACGGTGGGAGATGGTATTGTTGCCGCCGGTGCCCTAGATGCAGTGTTTCCTACTACGAAACTGGTGATTCCCTGACCCTGACTGCTTTGGCCTGGCAAAGAAACCTGCACAGATACTGCAGGTGGTGCGGCAAATGGTGGCCCTACACTGCCGGAAGGGATGTTGCGTTGCTGACTAGCTTCATTGGCCGAGGGTGCTACAACCTTAAGGGACGTTTGGTAGTTAGTCCAAGCTTGCAAATGCATGGTGGTTAAATGTCAATGTCAGTCAAGACTGGCACACAAGCAGAAAGGGCAATATTAATCTCCCACTGATTTTTTTTTTTTTTTTTTCAGGGAGACTTTAGAAAAAAAAAAATAGAATAAAATGATTTTTTCAGGAAGAATTTAGAAACCAAATAAAATATAATGATTTCTTCAGGGAGAATTTAGAAAACAAATAAAACAAAAAATAGGCTTTCTATGGCCCACTGAGTGAGAGATGACGCACACAGGAGTCAGGAGTGGCACACAAGCCCAGAGGCCAATATTTTTCTCCCAATGATTGATGTAGTGATTTTTTCAGGTAGATTTTGGACCCCAAATCAAGCTAAAAAAAATAATAGGCTTTCTATGGCCCACAATTGGAGAGAGAGAGAGAGATGGCACACCCAGGAGTCAAGACTGGCACACAAGCAGAAAGGGCAATATTAATCTCCTACTAATTTGATTTTTTTTTTTTTTCAGGGAGACTTTGGAAAAAAAATAAATAAAATAAAATGATTTTTTCAGGAAGAATTTAGAAACCAAATACAATAAAATGATTTCTTCAGGGAGAATTTAGAAAACAAATAAAACAAAAAATAGGCTTTCTATGGCCCACTGAGTGAGAGATGACGCACACAGGAGTCAGGAGTGGCATACAAGCCAAGAGGCCAATATTTTTCTCCCAATGATTGATGTAGTGATTTTTTCAGGTAGATTTTGGAACCCAAATCAAGCTAAAAAAAATAATAGGCTTTCTATGGCCCACAATTGGAGAGAGAGAGAGAGAGAGATGGCACACCCAGGAGTCAAGACTGGCACACAAGCAGAAAGGACAATATTAATCTCCCACTGATTTGATTTTTTTTTTTTTTCAGGGAGACTTTGGAAAAAAAAAATAAAATAAAATGATTTTTTCAGGAAGAATTTAGAAACCAAATAAAATAAAATGAATTCTTCAAGGAGAATTTAGAAAACAAATAAAACAAAAAATAGGCTTTCTATGGCCCACTGAGTGAGAGATGACGCACACAGGAGTCAGGAGTGGCACACAAGCCCAGAGGCCAATATTTTTCTCCCAATGATTGATGTAGTGATTTTTTCAGGTAGATTTTGGAACCCAAATCAAGCAAAAAAAATAATAGGCTTTCTATGGCCCACAATTGGAGAGAGAGAGAGAGATGGCACGCCCAGAAGTCAAGACTGGCACACAAGCAGAAAGGGCAATATTAATCTCCCACCGATTTTTTTTTTTTTCAGGGAGACTTTAGAAAAAAAAAATAGAATAAAATGATTATTTCAGGGAGAATTTAGAAAACAAATAAAACAAAAAATAGGCTTTCTATGGCCCACTGAGTGAGAGATGACGCACACAGGAGACAGGAGTGGCACACAAGCCCAGAGGCCAATATTTTTCTCCCAATGATTGATGTAGTGATTTTTTCAGGTAGATTTTGGAACCCAAATCAAGCTAAAAAAATAATAGGCTTTCTATGGCCCACAATTGGAGAGAGAGAGAGAGATGGCACACCCAGGAGTCAAGACTGGCACACAAGCAGAAAGGGCAATATTAATCTCCCACTGATTTGATTTTTTTTTTTTTTTCAGGGAGACTTTAGAAAAAAAAAATAGAATAAAATGATTTTTTCAGGAAGAATTTAGAAACCAAATAAAATAAAATGATTATTTCAGGGAGAATTTAGAAAACAAATAAAACAAAAAATAGGCTTTCTATGGCCCACTGAGTGAGAGTTGACGCACACAGGAGACAGGAGTGGCACACAAGCCCAGAGGCCAATATTTTTCTCCCAATGATTGATGTAGTGATTTTTTCAGGTAGATTTTGGAACCCAAATCAAGCTAAAAAAATAATAGGCTTTCTATGGCCCACAATTGGAGAGAGAGAGAGAGATGGCACACCCAGGAGTCAAGACTGGCACACAAGCAGAAAGGGCAATATTAATCTCCCACTGATTTGATTTTTTTTTTTTTTCAGGGAGACTTTAGAAAAAAAAATAATAAAAAAAATGATTTTTTTCAGGAAGAATTTAGAAACCAAATAAAATAAAATGATTTTTTTTCAGGGAGAATTTAGAAAACAAATAAAACAAAAAATAGGCTTTCTATGGCCCACTGAGTGAGAGATGACGCACACAGGAGTCAGGAGTGGCACACAAGCCCAGAGGCCAATATTTATCTCCCACTGATTGATTTATTGATTTTTTCAGGTAGAATTTAGAACCCAAATCAACCAAAAAAATAAATAGGCTTTCTATGGCTCACTATCTGAGAGAGAGAGATGGCACGCTTAGGACTGGCACACAAGCCCAAAGGCCAATATTAATCTCCCTTTTTTTTTTTCAGGGAGAAATTATAAAACAAAAAAAAATAAATAAATAGGCTTTCTATGGCCCACTATTTGTGAGAGAGATGGCACGCTCAGGACTGGCACACAAGCCCAGAGGCCAATATTAATCTCCCTTTTTTTTTTTTAAGGAGAATTTATAAAACCAAAAAAAAAAAAAAATAGGCTTTCTATGGCCCACTATTTGTGAGAGAGATGGCACGCTCAGGACTGGCACACAAGCCCAGAGGCCAATATTAATCTCCCACTTTTTTTTTTTTTTTCATGAAAATTTATAAACCCAATAAAAAAAATAATAAATAGGCTTTCTATGGCCCACTATCTGAAAGAGAGAGATGGCACGCTTAGGACTGGCACACAAGCCCAAAGGCCAATGTTAATCTCCCTTTTTTTTTTCAGGGAGAATTTATAAAACCAAAAAAAAAAAAATAAATAGGCTTTCTATGGCCCACTATTTGTGAGAGAGATGGCACGCTTAGGACTGGCACACAAGCCCAAAGGCCAATATTAATCTCCCACTGATTGGTTTATTGATTTTGTCAGGTAGAATTTAGAACCCAAATAAAGCAATTTTTTTTGCTTTATTTGGGTTTTAAATTCTACCTGAAAAAATAGGCTTTCTATGGCCCACTGAGTGAGTGATGATGCACACAGGTGTCAGGAGTGGCACACAAGCCCTGAGGCCAATGTTTTTCTCCCACTGATTGATGTAGTGATTTTTTCAGGTAGATTTTGGAACCCAAATCAAGCAAAAACATAAATAGGCTTTCTATGGCCCACTGACTGAGAGATGGCACACACAGGAGTCAGGAGTGGCACACAAGCCCTGAGGCCAATATTTTTCTCCCACTGATTGATGTAGTGATTTTTTCAGGTAGATTTTAGAACCCAAATCAAGCAAAAAAATAAATAGGCTTTCTATGGCCCACTGAGTGAGAGATGGCACAGACAGGGATGGCACTCTAGCAGAAATGCCAATCTTAATCTCCCACAAAAAAAAAAAAAAAAGGAACTGTCCTTCAATTACTATCTCCCTGCAGTAATCTCAGCCAGGTATGGCAGGCAGCAATAAGGAGTGGACTGATGCACAAATTAAATAAAAAGTGTGGACAAACAAACAAGATAGCTGTGCAGAAAGGAAGGAACAAGAGGATTTGTGCTTTGAAAAAAGCAGTTGGTTTGCACAGCGGCGTACACACAGCAATGCAGCTATCAGGGAGCCTTCTAGGGCAGCCCAATGAGCTACAGCGCTGAGAAAAAAAAAATGTAGCTTCCACTATCCCTGCACACCGAAGGTGGTGTTGGACAGTGCAAATCGCTACAGCACAAGCGGTTTGGTGGTTAATGGACCCTGCCTAACGCTATCCCTGCTTCTGACGAAGCGGCAGCAACCTCTCCCTAAGCTCAGATCAGCAGCAGTAAGATGGCGGTCGGTGGGAACGCCCCTTTATAGCCCCTGTGACGCCGCAGACAGCAAGCCAATCACTGCAATGCCCTTCTCTAAGATGGTGGGGACCAGGACCTATGTCATCACGCTGCCCACACTCTGCGTTTACCTTCATTGGCTGAGAAATGGCGCTTTTCGCGTCATTGAAATGCGACTTTGGCGCGAAAGTCAAGTACCGCATGGCCGACCCCGCACAGGGGTCGGATCAGGTTTCATGAAACCCGACTTTGCCAAAAGTCGGCGAGTTTTGAAAATGAATGACCCGTTTCACTCAACCCTAGTCATAAGTATTCAAACACACACAATTCAAATTATATAAACTATCCCAGAGTCAATGAAACAGAATGAGAAGTTGAAGAGAGATCAAATATATTTTGAACAAAACGAAATTGGGGAAACCAGTGAAATTTATAAAAAAGATGAGAAACTTAATTTCTCATGAAGACCCAAAGGGGTCATTGTTCCAAATTTGACTATCCAACTACACTCCAGCAGAAACAGCTTGCGTTTAAGGTCACGACTAGGGTTGAGCAAAACGGGTCGTTCATTTTCAAAAGTCGCCGACTTTTGGCAAAGTCGGGTTTCATGAAACCCGATCCGACCCCTGTGCGGGGTCGGCCATGCGGTACGCGACTTTCGCGCCAAAGTCGCATTTCAATGACGCGAAAAGCGCCATTTCTCAGCCAATGAAGGTAAACGCAGAGTGTGGGCAGCGTGATGACATAGGTCCTGGTCCCCACCATCTTAGAGAAGGGCATTGCAGTGATTGGCTTGCTGTCTGCGGCGTCACAGGGGCTATAAAGGGGCGTTCCCACCGACCGCCATGTTACTGCTGCTGATCTGAGCTTAGGGAGAGGTTGCTGCCGCTTCGTCAGAAGCAGGGATAGCGTTAGGCAGGGTCCATTAACCACCAAACCGCTTGTGCTGTAGCGATTTCCACTGCCCAACACCACCTTCGGTGTGCAGGGACAGTGGAAGCTACATTTTTTTTTTTTCCCCTCAGCGCTGTAGCTCATTGGGCTGCCCTAGAAGGCTCACTGATAGCTGCATTGCTGTGTGTACGCCGCTGTGCAAACCAACTGCTTTTTTCAAAGCACAAATCCTCTTGTTCCTTCCTTTCTGCACAGCTATCTTTTTTGTTTGTCCACACTTTTTATTTAATTTGTGCATCAGTCCACTCCTTATTGCTGCCTGCCATACCTGGCTGAGATTACTGCAGGGAGATAGTAATTGTTGGACACTCCCTGTTTTTTTTTTTTTTGTGGGAGATTAAGATTGGCATTTCTGCTAGAGTGCCATCCCTGTGTGTGCCATCTCTCACTCAGTGGGCCATAGAAAGCCTATTTATTTTTTTGCTTGATTTGGGTTATAAAATCTACCTGAAAAAATCACTACATCAATCAGTGGGAGAAAAATATTGGCCTCAGGGCTTGTGTGCCACTCTTGACTCTTGTGTATGCCATCTCTCAGTCAGTGGGCCATAGAAAGCCTATTTATTTTTTTGCTTGATTTGGGTTCTAAATTCTACCTGAAAAAATCAATAAATCAATCAGTGGGAGATTAATATTGGCCTTTGGGCTTGTGTGCCAGTCCTAAGCGTGCCATCTCTCTCTCTCAGATAGTGGGCCATAGAAAGCCTATTTATTATTTTTTTATTGGGTTTATAAATTTTCCCTGGAACAAAAAAAAAAAAGTGGGAGATTAATATTGGCCTCTGGGCTTGTGTGCCAGTCCTGAGCGTGCCATCTCTCTCACAAATAGTGGGCCATAGAAAGCCTATTTATGTTTTTGGTTGATTTGGGTTCTAAATTCTACCTGAAAAAATCAATAAATCAATCAGTGGGAGATAAATATTGGCCTCTGGGCTTGTGTGCCACTCCTGACTCCTGTGTGCGTCATCTCTCACTCAGTGGGCCATAGAAAGCCTATTTTTTGTTTTATTTGTTTTATAAATTCTCCCTGAAAAAATCATTTTTATTTTATTTGGTTTCTAAATTCTTCCTGAAAAAATCATTTTTTTTTTATTATTTTTTTTTCTAAAGTCTCCCTGAAAAAAAAAAAAAAATCAAATCAGTGGGAGATTAATATTGCCCTTTCTGCTTGTGTGCCAGTCTTGACTCCTGGGTGTGCCATCTCTCTCTCTCTCTCTCCAATTGTGGGCCATAGAAAGCCTATTATTTTTTTAGCTTGATTTGGGTTCCAAAATCTACCTGAAAAAATCACTACATCAATCATTGGGAGAACAATATTGGCCTCTGGGCTTGTGTGCCACTCCTGACTCCTGTGTGCGTCATCTCTCACTCCGTGGGCCATAGAAAGCTTATTTTTTCTTTTATTTGTTTTCTAAATTCTCCATGAAAAAATCATTTTATTTTATTTGGTTTCTAAATTCTTCCTGAAAAAATCATTTTATTCTATTATTTTTTTTTCCTAAAGTCTCCCTGAAAAAAAAAAAAAAATCAAATCAGTGGGAGATTAATATTGCCCTTTCTGCTTGTGTGCCAGTCTTGACTCCTGGGTGTGCCATCTCTCTCTCTCTCTCCAATTGTGGGCCATAGAAAGCCTATTATTTTTTTAGCTTGATTTGGGTTCCAAAATCTACCTGAAAAAATCACTACATCAATCAGTGGGAGATAAATATTGGCCTCTGGGCTTGTGTGCCACTCCTGACTCCCGTGTGCGTCATCTCTCAGTCAGTGGGCCATAGAAAGCCTTTTTTTGTTTTATTTGTTTTCTAAATTCTCCCTGAAAAAATCATTTTATTTTATTTGGTTTCTAAATTCTTCCTGAAAAAATCATTTTATTCTATTATTTTTTTTTCCTAAAGTCTCCCTGAAAAAAAAAAAAAATCAAATCAGTGGGAGATTAATATTGCCCTTTCTGCTTGTGTGCCAGTCTTGACTCCTGGGTGTGCCATCTCTCTCTCTCTCCAATTGTGGGCCATAGAAAGCCTATTATTTTATTAGCTTGATTTGGGTTCCAAAATCTACCTGAAAAAATCACTACATCAATCAGTGGGAGATAAATATTGGCCTCTGGGCTTGTGTGCCACTCCTGCCTCCTGTGTGCGTCATCTCTCACTCAGTGGGCCATAGAAAGCCTTTTTTTGTTTTATTTGTTTTCTAAATTCTCCCTGAAAAAATCATTTTATTTTATTTGGTTTCTAAATTCTTCCTGAAAAAATCATTTTATTCTATTATTTTTTTTTCCTAAAGTCTCCCTGAAAAAAAAAAAAAAACAAATCAGTGGGAGATTAATATTTACATTTGTGCTTCAGTGACAGTCCTGCGTGTGTGGCATCTCTCTCATTTGTTGCCACCAACAACAGAGTGTGTAACATTGTGCCTGATTTTCGTTGTGGTCTCACTCACCTGTAAAGGGGTAGCTAAATCATACTGAAGTTATAGCTCACCGTGTAAGTTGTGTGACAGCAACAAATACCGTTAGTTTGGTTACGTTTTTAAAACAATGAGGAAGTCTGGTGGAAGAGGTCGTGGCCGGGGGCGTTCATTGTCAGCTGGTAATGAGGGTAGTGGTAGTGGTGGAGCATCAGCTGGTCGTGGGAAAAAAATATTGCACCTAAGTCTGGAGCTGTGGAGCCAGGTTCGTCGTTTGGCTACACAAGGCCTCGAACGCTCCCTTTTCTGGGAGTAGGAAAATCGCTTTTAAAGCCGGAGCAGCAAGAGCAAGTTTTGGCTTATCTTGCTGACTCAGCCTCTAGCTCTTTTGCCTCCTCTCGTGAAACTGGTAAATGTCAAAGCAGCGCGTCGTTAGTGGATGTTCACGGTCAGGGACAAGTCGCTTCCTTGTCCTCTTCAGCAAAAACAACAACAGAGAAGAATGCAGCAGGCGACACAACGGGTTACTCCATGGAGCTCTTTACACATACCGTCCCTGGCTTAGAAAGTGAAGCAGTTAACAGTCCATGCCCATTACAAGTTGAATCTGACATGGAGTTCACTGATGCACAGCCACAGCCAGACTACTATGCTGGTCCTTTGACTCAGACCACAACATTGCCCTCGCAGGGTAATGATCAAGAATCAAACCCTGATGAGACTATGTTGCCCCATCACGAACGCTATACCACCGACCGACACGGTGACACAGACGAAGTTGCACACGAGCTACAAGAAGAGGTAATAGATGACCCAGTTCTTGACCCCGATTGGCAGCCATTGGGGGAACAGGGTGCAGGCGGCAGCAGTTCTGAAGCGGAGGAGGAGGGGCCGCAGCAGGCATCAACATCGCAACAGGTTCCATCTGCCGGGCCTGTATCTTGCCCAAAACGCATGGCAAAGCCAAAACCTGTTGGAGGACAGCGTGGCCATCCGGTTAAAGCTCAGTCTGCAATGCCTGAAAAGGTATCCGATGCTAGAAAGAGTGCAGTCTGGCATTTTTTTAAACAACATCCAATTGATCAGCGCAAAGTCATCTGTCAAAAATGTTCAACTACCTTAAGCAGAGGACAGAATCTGAAAAGTCTCAATACAAGTTGCATGCATGGACATTTAACCACCATGCATTTGCAAGCCTGGACTAACTACCAAATGTCCCTTAAGGTTGTAGCACCCTCGGCCAATGAAGCTAGTCAGCAACGCAACATCCCTTCCGGCAGTGTAGGGCCACCATTTGCCGCACCACCTGCAGTATCTGTGCAGGTTTCTTTGCCAGGCCAAAGCAGTCAGGGTCAGGGAATCACCAGTTTCGTAGTAGGAAACACTGCATCTAGGGCACCGGCAGCAACAATACCATCTCCCACCGTCTCTCAGTCTGCCATGTCCACCGGCACCCCCGCTAGTTCCACGATCTCCAGCTCTCCAGTCCAGCTCACCCTACATGAGACTATGGTTAGAAATAGGAAGTACTTAGCCTCGCATCCGCGTACACAGGGTTTGAACGCCCACATAGCTAGACTAATCTCGTTAGAGATGATGCCCTACCGGTTAGTTGAAAGCGAAGCTTTCAAAGCCCTGATGGACTACGCTGTACCACGCTACGAGCTACCCAGTCGACACTTTTTTTCCAGAAAAGCCATCCCAGCCCTCCACCAGCATGTTAAAGAGTGCATCGTCCATGCACTCAGGCAATCTGTGAGCACAAAGGTGCACCTGACAACAGATGCATGGACCAGTAGGCATGGCCAGGGACGTTACGTGTCCATCACGGCACACTGGGTGAATGTTGTGGATGCAGGGTCCACAGGGGACAGCAAGTTTGGGACAGTTCTGCCTAGCCCACGGTCTAGGAAACAGTTGGTTGTAGCCGTTCGCACCCCCTCCTCCTCCTCTTCGTCCTCCTGCAGAAGCGAGAGCTCGTCCACAGACCGCAGTCGCACAACCACTCCATCCGCAGCTGCCACTGTTGCACACCAGGTCTCCCATTATGGGGCAGCTACTGGCAAACGTCAGCAGGCTGTATTGGCTATGAAATGTTTGGGCGACCACAGACACACCGCGGAAGTTCTGTCCGAGTTCTTGCAGAAAGAAACGCAGTCGTGGCTGGGCACTGTAGATCTTGAGGCAGGCAAGGTAGTGAGTGATAACGGAAGGAATTTCATGGCTGCCATCTCCCTTTCCCAACTGAAACACATTCCTTGCCTGGCTCACACCTTAAACCTGGTGGTGCAGTGCTTCCTGAAAAGTTATCCGGGGTTATCCGACCTGCTCCTCAAAGTGCGTGGACTTTGCTCACATATCCGCCGTTCGCCCGTACACTCCAGCCGTATGCAGACCTATCAGCGTTCTTTGAACCTTCCCCAGCATCGCCTAATCATAGACGTTGCAACAAGGTGGAACTCAACACTGCACATGCTTCAGAGACTGTGCAAACAGAGGCGGGCTGTTATGTTTTTGTGGGAGGATACACATACACGGGCAGGCAGTAGGATGGCAGACATGGAGTTGTCAGGTGTGCAGTGGTCGAAGATTCAAGACATGTGTCAAGTCCTTCAGTGTTTTGAGGAATGCACACGGCTGGTTAGTGCAGACAACGCCATAATAAGCATGAGCATCCCCCTAATGCGTCTGCTGATGCAAAGTTTGACGCACATAAAGGATCAGGCGTCTGCAGCTGAGGAAGAGGAAAGCCTTGATGACAGTCAGCCATTGTCTGGCCAGGGCAGTGTACAGGACGAGTTAGCGGGCGAAGAGGAGGAGGAGGACGAGGAGGATGATGGGGATGATTATATTTTTAATGAGGAAGCTTTTCCGGGGCCACTGGAAATTGGTGGCGCGGCAAGGCCGGGTTCTGGATTTTGGAGGGACACAAGTGACGTGGATTTGCCTGAAACTGCCCCTCAACCAAGCACAACCGCAGATTTGAGAACTGGAACTTTGGCCCACATGGCGGATTATGCCTTACGTATCCTCAAAAGGGACACACGCATAACTAAAATGATGAACGATGACGATTACTGGTTGGCCTGCCTCCTTGATCCTCGCTATAAAGGCAAATTGCAAAATATAATGCCACATGAGAACTTGGAACTAATATTAGCAACCAAACAATCAACTCTTGTTGACCGTTTGCTTCTGGCATTCCCTGCACACAGCGCCCGTGATCGTTCTCACACGAGCTGCAGGGGCCAGCAGACCAGAGGAGTTAGAGGGGCAGAAATCAGAAGTGGCGTTGGCCAGAGGGGTTTTCTGACCAGGTTGTGGAGTGATTTTGCTATGACCGCAGACAGGACAGGTACTGCAGCATCAATTCAAAGTGACAGGAGACAACATTTGTCCAGTATGGTTACAAACTATTTTTCATCCCTTATCGATGTTCTCCCTCAACCGTCATTCCCATTTGATTACTGGGCATCAAAATTAGACACCTGGCCAGAATTGGCAGAATATGCATTGCAGGAGCTTGCTTGCCCGGCAGCTAGTGTCCTATCAGAAAGAGTATTCAGTGCTGCAGGTTCAATACTAAAAGAAAAAAGGACTCGTCTGGCTACCCAAAATGTAGATGATCTAACCTTTATTAAAATGAACCACAACTGGATTTCGAAATCTTTTGCCCCACCTTGCCCGGCTGACACCTAGCTTTCCTATGAAAAGGTCTTGCCTGTGGACTATTCTGAATGCCTTTTCCAATCTCGTAATTTTCTGCACCTGATTGTCCAGCATACGACATGTTTACACCTCACTAAATGGCCAAACTCCCCACACGGGGCGTGGTATCGACACTTGGCGACAGCACCCGTGAGAGTGCTGTTTGTCTGAAGAGGTGGGTGTGCCCGCTTTTGGTCGACGGCACTGCCACTGGGTCCCTCCTAGTACAATAAAGTGTCTCTGGCGGTGGTGGTGCGCACCCAACGTCAGACACACCGTTGTAATATGAGGGGCCCTGGGCCTGTACCGCCGGCCACAAGACAGTTCCCCCCCCCAGCTCAAACAGTGCTCTACCACTTGCAAAATTATCTCACAGCTCCACCAATGTTTAGTCTATGCGCTGACATCCTTCAATGCCTGCCACTGACAATACCATTGTCTGCGGTCACTCCTTCCACTATGCCTCCACTGACCACACCACTGCTGCCCGTGTACCCCTGGAACCAATTTAAAATTGCCTACAGCCAGCCCAATTTTTTTATTTTAGGCCTTCGATGCCTGTCTGCGGTCCGTTCTTTATACTACTACTACACTGACCAGGCCACTGCTGCCCGTGTACCCCTGGAACCAATTTAAAATTGCCTACAGCCATGTGTTATTATTTTAGGCCTCCGATGCCTGTCTGCGGTCACTCCTTCCACTAGGCCTCCACTGACCACACCACTGCTGCCCGTGTACCCCTGGAACCAATTTAAAATTGCCTACAGCCAGCCCAATTTTTTTATTTTAGGCCTTCGATGCCTGTCTGCGGTCACTCCTTCCACTAGGCCTCCACTGACCACACCACTGCTGCCCGTGTACCCCTGGAACCAATTTAAAATTGCCTACAGCCATGTGTTATTATTTTAGGCCTTCGATGCCTGTCTGCGGTCACTCCTTCCACTAGACCTCCACTGACCACACCACTGCTGCCCGTGTACCCCTAGAACCTATTTATAATTGCATAGAGCATCCTTTTTTTAATAGTAGGCGTACAAAGTCTGTCTGCGGTTCACTATTGAAATTGTCCTCCACTGCCCAGAGCACTGCAGCTTGTGTACCCCTGTAACTTTTTTCTGCTGCAGTGAGCCACATTTTTGGTTTGAGTCCTACTACGTGTGTCTGTCTGCGCCACTCATTTCAGCTGTGTTCCTTTGAAAAAAGCTGAGCGTCAATAGTCTTGTTTTCAGCCTCTAGGAATTTTAAAACTGCATTGGGTGTACAACTTTGGTAGGGCCTACTAACGGTGTCTGCCTCCCCAAGGTGTTCCCCAGGCTTCCTCTTCATTGCTTCAATCTTCATGCTCTCGTTTAGTAGTTGTTGGAAACTACGCTGCATTAGGCCTACAAATTGGGTATGGGGTGTAGAGAGATGGTGTGTTCCACTCCAAGGTGTTCTCCAGGTTGCCTTTCCTGAGCTTCAATCTTCATGCTCTCGTTTAGTAGTTGTTGGAAACTACGCTGCATTAGGCCTACAAATTGGGTATGGGGTGTAGAGAGATGGTGTGTTCCACTCCAAGGTGTTCTCCAGGTTGCCTTTCCTGAGCTTCAATCTTCATGCTCTCGTTTAGTAGTTGTTGGAAACTACGCTGCATTAGGCCTACAAATTGGGTATGGGGTGTAGAGAGATGGTGTGTTCCACTCCAAGGTGTTCTCCAGGTTGCCTTTCCTGAGCTTCAATCTTCATGCTCTCGTTTAGTAGTTGTTGGAAACTACGCTGCATTAGGCCTACAAATTGGGTATGGGGTGTAGAGAGATGGTGTGTTCCACTCCAAGGTGTTCTCCAGGTTGCCTTTCCTGAGCTTCAATCTTCATGCTCTCGTTTAGTAGTTGTTGGAAACTACGCTGCATTAGGCCTACAAATTGGGTATGGGGTGTAGAGAGATGGTGTGTTCCACTCCAAGGTGTTCTCCAGGTTGCCTTTCCTGAGCTTCAATCTTCATGCTCTCGTTTAGTAGTTGTTGGAAACTACTCTGCATTAGACCTACAAATTGGGTATGGGGTGTAGAGAGATGGTGTGTTCCACTCCAAGGTGTTCTCCAGGTTGCCTTTCCTGAGCTTCAATCTTCATGCTCTCGTTTAGTAGTTGTTGGAAACTACGCTGCATTAGGCCTACAAATTGGGTATGGGGTGTAGAGAGATGGTGTGTTCCACTCCAAGGTGTTCCCACGGTTTCCTCTCCATTGCTTCGATCTTCATGCTCTCGTTTAGTAGTTGTTGGAAACTATGCTGCATTAGGCCTACAAATTGGGTATGGGGTGTAGAGAGATGGTGTGTTCCACTCCAAGGTGTTCCCCAGGTTTCCTCTCCATTGCTTCGATCTTCATGCTCTCGTTTAGTAGTTGTTGGAAACTACGCTGCATTAGGCCTACAAATTGGGTATGGGGTGTAGAGAGATGGTGTGTTCCACTCCAAGGTGTTCTCCAGGTTGCCTTTCCTGAGCTTCAATCTTCATGCTCTCGTTTAGTAGTTGTTGGAAACTACGCTGCATTAGGCCTACAAATTGGGTATGGGGTGTAGAGAGATGGTGTGTTCCACTCCAAGGTGTTCTCCAGGTTGCCTTTCCTGAGCTTCAATCTTCATGCTCTCGTTTAGTAGTTGTTGGAAACTACGCTGCATTAGGCCTACAAATTGGGTATGGGGTGTAGAGAGATGGTGTGTTCCACTCCAAGGTGTTCTCCAGGTTGCCTTTCCTGAGCTTCAATCTTCATGCTCTCGTTTAGTAGTTGTTGGAAACTACGCTGCATTAGGCCTACAAATTGGGTATGGGGTGTAGAGAGATGGTGTGTTCCACTCCAAGGTGTTCCCAAGGTTTCCTCTCCATTGCTTCGATCTTCATGCTCTCGTTTAGTAGTTGTTGGAAACTACGCTGCATTAGGCCTACAAATTGGGTATAGGGTGTAGAGAGATGGTGTGTTCCACTCCAAGGTGTTCCCCAGGTTTCCTCTCCATTGCTTCGATCTTCATGCTCTCGTTTAGTAGTTGTTGGAAACTACGCTGCATTAGGCCTACAAATTGGGTATGGGGTGTAGAGAGATGGTGTGTTCCACTCCAAGGTGTTCTCCAGGTTGCCTTTCCTGAGCTTCAATCTTCATGCTCTCGTTTAGTAGTTGTTGGAAACTACGCTGCATTAGGCCTACAAATTGGGTATGGGGTGTAGAGAGATGGTGTGTTCCACTCCAAGGTGTTCCCAAGGTTTCCTCTCCATTGCTTCGATCTTCATGCTCTCGTTTAGTAGTTGTTGGAAACTACGCTGCATTAGGCCTACAAATTGGGTATGGGGTGTAGAGAGATGGTGTGTTCCACTCCAAGGTGTTCCCCAGGTTTCATCGCCATTGGTTCGATCTTTATGCTCTCGTTTAGTAGTTGTTGGAAACTACGCTGCATTAGGCCTACAAATTGGGTATGGGGTGTAGAGAGATGGTGTGTTCCACTCCAAGGTGTTCTCCAGGTTGCCTTTCCTGAGCTTCAATCTTCATGCTCTCGTTTAGTAGTTGTTGGAAACTACGCTGCATTAGGCCTACAAATTGGGTATGGGGTGTAGAGAGATGGTGTGTTCCACTCCAAGGTGTTCTCCAGGTTGCCTTTCCTGAGCTTCAATCTTCATGCTCTCGTTTAGTAGTTGTTGGAAACTACGCTGCATTAGGCCTACAAATTGGGTATGGGGTGTAGAGAGATGGTGTGTTCCACTCCAAGGTGTTCCCAAGGTTTCCTCTCCATTGCTTCGATCTTCATACTCTCGTTTAGTAGTTGTTGGAAACTACGCTGCATTAGGCCTACAAATTGGGTATGGGGTGTAGAGAGATGGTGTGTTCCACTCCAAGGTGTTCTCCAGGTTGCCTTTCCTGAGCTTCAATCTTCATGCTCTCGTTTAGTAGTTGTTGGAAACTACGCTGCATTAGGCCTACAAATTGGGTATGGGGTGTAGAGAGATGGTGTGTTCCACTCCAAGGTGTTCCCCAGGTTTCCTCTCCATTGCTTCGATCTTCATGCTCTCGTTTAGTAGTTGTTGGAAACTACGCTGCATTAGGCCTACAAATTGGGTATGGGGTGTAGAGAGATGGTGTGTTCCACTCCAAGGTGTTCTCCAGGTTGCCTTTCCTGAGCTTCAATCTTCATGCTCTCGTTTAGTAGTTGTTGGAAACTACGCTGCATTAGGCCTACAAATTGGGTATGGGGTATAGAGAGATGGTGTGTTCCACTCCAAGGTGTTCCCAAGGTTTCCTCTCCATTGCTTCGATCTTCATGCTCTCGTTTAGTAGTTGTTGGAAACTACGCTGCATTAGGCCTACAAATTGGGTATGGGGTGTAGAGAGATGGTGTGTTCCACTCCAAGGTGTTCCCCAGGTTTCCTCTCCATTGCTTCGATCTTCATGCTCTCGTTTAATAGTTGTTGGAAACTACGCTGCATTAGGCCTACAAATTGGGTATGGGGTGTAGAGAGATGGTGTGTTCCACTCCAAGGTGTTCTCCAGGTTGCCTTTCCTGAGCTTCAATCTTCATGCTCTCGTTTAGTAGTTGTTGGAAACTACGCTGCATTAGGCCTACAAATTGGGTATGGGGTGTAGAGAGATGGTGTGTTCCACTCCAAGGTGTTCTCCAGGTTGCCTTTCCTGAGCTTCAATCTTCATGCTCTCGTTTAGTAGTTGTTGGAAACTACGCTGCATTAGGCCTACAAATTGGGTATGGGGTGTAGAGAGATGGTGTGTTCCACTCCAAGGTGTTCTCCAGGTTGCCTTTCCTGAGCTTCATTCTTCATCCTCTCGTTTAGTAGTTGTTGGAAACTACGCTGCATTAGGCCTACAAATTGGGTATGGGGTGTAGAGAGATGGTGTGTTCCACTCCAAGGTGTTCTCCAGGTTGCCTTTCCTGAGCTTCAATCTTCATGCTCTCGTTTAGTAGTTGTTGGAAACTACGCTGCATTAGGCCTACAAATTGGGTATGGGGTGTAGAGAGATGGTGTGTTCCACTCCAAGGTGTTCCCAAGGTTTCCTCTCCATTGCTTCGATCTTCATGCTCTCGTTTAGTAGTTGTTGGAAACTACGCTGCATTAGGCCTACAAATTGGGTATGGGGTGTAGAGAGATGGTGTGTTCCACTCCAAGGTGTTCCCCAGGTTTCCTCTCCATTGCTTCGATCTTCATGCTCTCGTTTAGTAGTTGTTGGAAACTACGCTGCATTAGGCCTACAAATTGGGTATGGGGTGTAGAGAGATGGTGTGTTCCACTCCAAGGTGTTCTCCAGGTTGCCTTTCCTGAGCTTCAATCTTCATGCTCTCGTTTAGTAGTTGTTGGAAACTACGCTGCATTAGGCCTACAAATTGGGTATGGGGTGTAGAGAGATGGTGTGTTCCACTCCAAGGTGTTCCCAAGGTTTCCTCTCCATTGCTTCGATCTTCATGCTCTCGTTTAGTAGTTGTTGGAAACTACGCTGCATTAGACCTACAAATTGGGTATGGGGTGTAGAGAGATGGTGTGTTCCACTCCAAGGTGTTCTCCAGGTTGCCTTTCCTGAGCTTCAATCTTCATGCTCTCGTTTAGTAGTTGTTGGAAACTACGCTGCATTAGGCCTACAAATTGGGTATGGGGTGTAGAGAGATGGTGTGTTCCACTCCAAGGTGTTCCCACTGTTTCCTCTCCATTGCTTCGATCTTCATGCTCTCGTTTAGTAGTTGTTGGAAACTATGCTGCATTAGGCCTACAAATTGGGTATGGGGTGTAGAGAGATGGTGTGTTCCACTCCAAGGTGTTCCCCAGGTTTCCTCTCCATTGCTTCGATCTTCATGCTCTCGTTTAGTAGTTGTTGGAAACTACGCTGCATTAGGCCTACAAATTGGGTATGGGGTGTAGAGAGATGGTGTGTTCCACTCCAAGGTGTTCTCCAGGTTGCCTTTCCTGAGCTTCAATCTTCATGCTCTCGTTTAGTAGTTGTTGGAAACTACGCTGCATTAGGCCTACAAATTGGGTATGGGGTGTAGAGAGATGGTGTGTTCCACTCCAAGGTGTTCTCCAGGTTGCCTTTCCTGAGCTTCAATCTTCATGCTCTCGTTTAGTAGTTGTTGGAAACTACGCTGCATTAGGCCTACAAATTGGGTATGGGGTGTAGAGAGATGGTGTGTTCCACTCCAAGGTGTTCTCCAGGTTGCCTTTCCTGAGCTTCAATCTTCATGCTCTCGTTTAGTAGTTGTTGGAAACTACGCTGCATTAGGCCTACAAATTGGGTATGGGGTGTAGAGAGATGGTGTGTTCCACTCCAAGGTGTTCCCAAGGTTTCCTCTCCATTGCTTCGATCTTCATGCTCTCGTTTAGTAGTTGTTGGAAACTACGCTGCATTAGGCCTACAAATTGGGTATAGGGTGTAGAGAGATGGTGTGTTCCACTCCAAGGTGTTCCCCAGGTTTCCTCTCCATTGCTTCGATCTTCATGCTCTCGTTTAGTAGTTGTTGGAAACTACGCTGCATTAGGCCTACAAATTGGGTATGGGGTGTAGAGAGATGGTGTGTTCCACTCCAAGGTGTTCTCCAGGTTGCCTTTCCTGAGCTTCAATCTTCATGCTCTCGTTTAGTAGTTGTTGGAAACTACGCTGCATTAGGCCTACAAATTGGGTATGGGGTGTAGAGAGATGGTGTGTTCCACTCCAAGGTGTTCCCAAGGTTTCCTCTCCATTGCTTCGATCTTCATGCTCTCGTTTAGTAGTTGTTGGAAACTACGCTGCATTAGGCCTACAAATTGGGTATGGGGTGTAGAGAGATGGTGTGTTCCACTCCAAGGTGTTCCCCAGGTTTCTTCGCCATTGGTTCGATCTTTATGCTCTCGTTTAGTAGTTGTTGGAAACTACGCTGCATTAGGCCTACAAATTGGGTATGGGGTGTAGAGAGATGGTGTGTTCCACTCCAAGGTGTTCTCCAGGTTGCCTTTCCTGAGCTTCAATCTTCATGCTCTCGTTTAGTAGTTGTTGGAAACTACGCTGCATTAGGCCTACAAATTGGGTATGGGGTGTAGAGAGATGGTGTGTTCCACTCCAAGGTGTTCTCCAGGTTGCCTTTCCTGAGCTTCAATCTTCATGCTCTCGTTTAGTAGTTGTTGGAAACTACGCTGCATTAGGCCTACAAATTGGGTATGGGGTGTAGAGAGATGGTGTGTTCCACTCCAAGGTGTTCTCCAGGTTGCCTTTCCTGAGCTTCAATCTTCATGCTCTCGTTTAGTAGTTGTTGGAAACTACGCTGCATTAGGCCTACAAATTGGGTATGGGGTGTAGAGAGATGGTGTGTTCCACTCCAAGGTGTTCCCAAGGTTTCCTCTCCATTGCTTCGATCTTCATACTCTCGTTTAGTAGTTGTTGGAAACTACGCTGCATTAGGCCTACAAATTGGGTATGGGGTGTAGAGAGATGGTGTGTTCCACTCCAAGGTGTTCCCCAGGTTTCCTCTCCATTGCTTCGATCTTCATGCTCTCGTTTAGTAGTTGTTGGAAACTACGCTGCATTAGGCCTACAAATTGGGTATGGGGTGTAGAGAGATGGTGTGTTCCACTCCAAGGTGTTCTCCAGGTTGCCTTTCCTGAGCTTCAATCTTCATGCTCTCGTTTAGTAGTTGTTGGAAACTACGCTGCATTAGGCCTACAAATTGGGTATGGGGTATAGAGAGATGGTGTGTTCCACTCCAAGGTGTTCCCAAGGTTTCCTCTCCATTGCTTCGATCTTCATGCTCTCGTTTAGTAGTTGTTGGAAACTACGCTGCATTAGGCCTACAAATTGGGTATGGGGTGTAGAGAGATGGTGTGTTCCACTCCAAGGTGTTCCCCAGGTTTCCTCTCCATTGCATCGATCTTCATGCTCTCGTTTAGTAGTTGTTGGAAACTACGCTGCATTAGGCCTACAAATTGGGTATGGGGTGTAGAGAGATGGTGTGTTCCACTCCAAGGTGTTCTCCAGGTTGCCTTTCCTGAGCTTCAATCTTCATGCTCTCGTTTAGTAGTTGTTGGAAACTACGCTGCATTAGGCCTACAAATTGGGTATGGGGTGTAGAGAGATGGTGTGTTCCACTCCAAGGTGTTCTCCAGGTTGCCTTTCCTGAGCTTCAATCTTCATGCTCTCGTTTAGTAGTTGTTGGAAACTACGCTGCATTAGGCCTACAAATTGGGTATGGGGTGTAGAGAGATGGTGTGTTCCACTCCAAGGTGTTCTCCAGGTTGCCTTTCCTGAGCTTCATTCTTCATCCTCTCGTTTAGTAGTTGTTGGAAACTACGCTGCATTAGGCCTACAAATTGGGTATGGGGTGTAGAGAGATGGTGTGTTCCACTCCAAGGTGTTCTCCAGGTTGCTTTTCCTGAGCTTCAATCTTCATGCTCTCGTTTAGTAGTTGTTGGAAACTACGCTGCATTAGGCCTACAAATTGGGTATGGGGTGTAGAGAGATGGTGTGTTCCACTCCAAGGTGTTCCCAAGGTTTCCTCTCCATTGCTTCGATCTTCATGCTCTCGTTTAGTAGTTGTTGGAAACTACGCTGCATTAGGCCTACAAATTGGGTATGGGGTGTAGAGAGATGGTGTGTTCCACTCCAAGGTGTTCCCCAGGTTTCCTCTCCATTGCTTCGATCTTCATGCTCTCGTTTAGTAGTTGTTGGAAACTACGCTGCATTAGGCCTACAAATTGGGTATGGGGTGTAGAGAGATGGTGTGTTCCACTCCAAGGTGTTCTCCAGGTTGCCTTTCCTGAGCTTCAATCTTCATGCTCTCGTTTAGTAGTTGTTGGAAACTACGCTGCATTAGGCCTACAAATTGGGTATGGGGTGTAGAGAGATGGTGTGTTCCACTCCAAGGTGTTCCCAAGGTTTCCTCTCCATTGCTTCGATCTTCATGCTCTCGTTTAGTAGTTGTTGGAAACTACGCTGCATTAGACCTACAAATTGGGTATGGGGTGTAGAGAGATGGTGTGTTCCACTCCAAGGTGTTCTCCAGGTTGCCTTTCCTGAGCTTCAATCTTCATGCTCTCGTTTAGTAGTTGTTGGAAACTACGCTGCATTAGGCCTACAAATTGGGTATGGGGTGTAGAGAGATGGTGTGTTCCACTCCAAGGTGTTCCCACTGTTTCCTCTCCATTGCTTCGATCTTCATGCTCTCGTTTAGTAGTTGTTGGAAACTATGCTGCATTAGGCCTACAAATTGGGTATGGGGTGTAGAGAGATGGTGTGTTCCACTCCAAGGTGTTCCCCAGGTTTCCTCTCCATTGCTTCGATCTTCATGCTCTCGTTTAGTAGTTGTTGGAAACTACGCTGCATTAGGCCTACAAATTGGGTATGGGGTGTAGAGAGATGGTGTGTTCCACTCCAAGGTGTTCTCCAGGTTGCCTTTCCTGAGCTTCAATCTTCATGCTCTCGTTTAGTAGTTGTTGGAAACTACGCTGCATTAGGCCTACAAATTGGGTATGGGGTGTAGAGAGATGGTGTGTTCCACTCCAAGGTGTTCTCCAGGTTGCCTTTCCTGAGCTTCAATCTTCATGCTCTCGTTTAGTAGTTGTTGGAAACTACGCTGCATTAGGCCTACAAATTGGGTATGGGGTGTAGAGAGATGGTGTGTTCCACTCCAAGGTGTTCTCCAGGTTGCCTTTCCTGAGCTTCAATCTTCATGCTCTCGTTTAGTAGTTGTTGGAAACTACGCTGCATTAGGCCTACAAATTGGGTATGGGGTGTAGAGAGATGGTGTGTTCCACTCCAAGGTGTTCCCAAGGTTTCCTCTCCATTGCTTCGATCTTCATGCTCTCGTTTAGTAGTTGTTGGAAACTACGCTGCATTAGGCCTACAAATTGGGTATAGGGTGTAGAGAGATGGTGTGTTCCACTCCAAGGTGTTCCCCAGGTTTCCTCTCCATTGCTTCGATCTTCATGCTCTCGTTTAGTAGTTGTTGGAAACTACGCTGCATTAGGCCTACAAATTGGGTATGGGGTGTAGAGAGATGGTGTGTTCCACTCCAAGGTGTTCTCCAGGTTGCCTTTCCTGAGCTTCAATCTTCATGCTCTCGTTTAGTAGTTGTTGGAAACTACGCTGCATTAGGCCTACAAATTGGGTATGGGGTGTAGAGAGATGGTGTGTTCCACTCCAAGGTGTTCCCAAGGTTTCCTCTCCATTGCTTCGATCTTCATGCTCTCGTTTAGTAGTTGTTGGAAACTACGCTGCATTAGGCCTACAAATTGGGTATGGGGTGTAGAGAGATGGTGTGTTCCACTCCAAGGTGTTCCCCAGGTTTCATCGCCATTGGTTCGATCTTTATGCTCTCGTTTAGTAGTTGTTGGAAACTACGCTGCATTAGGCCTACAAATTGGGTATGGGGTGTAGAGAGATGGTGTGTTCCACTCCAAGGTGTTCTCCAGGTTGCCTTTCCTGAGCTTCACTCTTAATGCTCTCGTTTAGTAGTTGTTGGAAATTACGCTGCATTAGGCCTACAAATTGGGTATGGGGTGTAGAGAGATGGTGTGTTCCACTCCAAGGTGTTCTCCAGGTTGCCTTTCCTGAGCTTCAATCTTCATGCTCTCGTTTAGTAGTTGTTGGAAACTATGCTGCATTAGGCCTACAAATTGGGTATGGGGTGTAGAGAGATGGTGTGTTCCACTCCAAGGTGTTCTCCAGGTTGCCTTTCCTGAGCTTCAATCTTCATGCTCTCGTTTAGTAGTTGTTGGAAACTACGCTGCATTAGGCCTACAAATTGGGTATGGGGTGTAGAGAGATGGTGTGTTCCACTCCAAGGTGTTCCCAAGGTTTCCTCTCCATTGCTTCGATCTTCATGCTCTCGTTTAGTAGTTGTTGGAAACTACGCTGCATTAGGCCTACAAATTGGGTATGGGGTGTAGAGAGATGGTGTGTTCCACTCCAAGGTGTTCCCCAGGTTTCCTCTCCATTGCTTCGATCTTCATGCTCTCGTTTAGTAGTTGTTGGAAACTACGCTGCATTAGGCCTACAAATTGGGTATGGGGTGTAGAGAGATGGTGTGTTCCACTCCAAGGTGTTCTCCAGGTTGCCTTTCCTGAGCTTCAATCTTCATGCTCTCGTTTAGTAGTTGTTGGAAACTACGCTGCATTAGGCCTACAAATTGGGTATGGGGTGTAGAGAGATGGTGTGTTCCACTCCAAGGTGTTCCCAAGGTTTCCTCTCCATTGCTTCGATCTTCATGCTCTCGTTTAGTAGTTGTTGGAAACTACGCTGCATTAGGCCTACAAATTGGGTATGGGGTGTAGAGAGATGGTGTGTTCCACTCCAAGGTGTTCCCCAGGTTTCCTCTCCATTGCTTCGATCTTCATGCTCTCGTTTAGTAGTTGTTGGAAACTACGCTGCATTAGGCCTACAAATTGGGTATGGGGTGTAGAGAGATGGTGTGTTCCACTCCAAGGTGTTCTCCAGGTTGCCTTTCCTGAGCTTCAATCTTCATGCTCTCGTTTAGTAGTTGTTGGAAACTACGCTGCATTAGGCCTACAAATTGGGTATGGGGTGTAGAGAGATGGTGTGTTCCACTCCAAGGTGTTCTCCAGGTTGCCTTTCCTGAGCTTCAATCTTCATGCTCTCGTTTAGTAGTTGTTGGAAACTACGCTGCATTAGGCCTACAAATTGGGTATGGGGTGTAGAGAGATGGTGTGTTCCACTCCAAGGTGTTCTCCAGGTTGCCTTTCCTGAGCTTCATTCTTCATGCTCTCGTTTAGTAGTTGTTGGAAACTACGCTGCATTAGGCCTACAAATTGGGTATGGGGTGTAGAGAGATGGTGTGTTCCACTCCAAGGTGTTCTCCAGGTTGCCTTTCCTGAGCTTCAATCTTCATGCTCTCGTTTAGTAGTTGTTGGAAACTACGCTGCATTAGGCCTACAAATTGGGTATGGGGTGTAGAGAGATGGTGTGTTCCACTCCAAGGTGTTCCCAAGGTTTCCTCTCCATTGCTTCGATCTTCATGCTCTCGTTTAGTAGTTGTTGGAAACTACGCTGCATTAGGCCTACAAATTGGGTATGGGGTGTAGAGAGATGGTGTGTTCCACTCCAAGGTGTTCCCCAGGTTTCCTCTCCATTGCTTCGATCTTCATGCTCTCGTTTAGTAGTTGTTGGAAACTACGCTGCATTAGGCCTACAAATTGGGTATGGGGTGTAGAGAGATGGTGTGTTCCACTCCAAGGTGTTCTCCAGGTTGCCTTTCCTGAGCTTCAATCTTCATGCTCTCGTTTAGTAGTTGTTGGAAACTACGCTGCATTAGGCCTACAAATTGGGTATGGGGTGTAGAGAGATGGTGTGTTCCACTCCAAGGTGTTCCCAAGGTTTCCTCTCCATTGCTTCGATCTTCATGCTCTCGTTTAGTAGTTGTTGGAAACTACGCTGCATTAGACCTACAAATTGGGTATGGGGTGTAGAGAGATGGTGTGTTCCACTCCAAGGTGTTCTCCAGGTTGCCTTTCCTGAGCTTCAATCTTCATGCTCTCGTTTAGTAGTTGTTGGAAACTACGCTGCATTAGGCCTACAAATTGGGTATGGGGTGTAGAGAGATGGTGTGTTCCACTCCAAGGTGTTCCCACTGTTTCCTCTCCATTGCTTCGATCTTCATGCTCTCGTTTAGTAGTTGTTGGAAACTATGCTGCATTAGGCCTACAAATTGGGTATGGGGTGTAGAGAGATGGTGTGTTCCACTCCAAGGTGTTCCCCAGGTTTCCTCTCCATTGCTTCGATCTTCATGCTCTCGTTTAGTAGTTGTTGGAAACTACGCTGCATTAGGCCTACAAATTGGGTATGGGGTGTAGAGAGATGGTGTGTTCCACTCCAAGGTGTTCTCCAGGTTGCCTTTCCTGAGCTTCAATCTTCATGCTCTCGTTTAGTAGTTGTTGGAAACTACGCTGCATTAGGCCTACAAATTGGGTATGGGGTGTAGAGAGATGGTGTGTTCCACTCCAAGGTGTTCTCCAGGTTGCCTTTCCTGAGCTTCAATCTTCATGCTCTCGTTTAGTAGTTGTTGGAAACTACGCTGCATTAGGCCTACAAATTGGGTATGGGGTGTAGAGAGATGGTGTGTTCCACTCCAAGGTGTTCTCCAGGTTGCCTTTCCTGAGCTTCAATCTTCATGCTCTCGTTTAGTAGTTGTTGGAAACTACGCTGCATTAGGCCTACAAATTGGGTATGGGGTGTAGAGAGATGGTGTGTTCCACTCCAAGGTGTTCCCAAGGTTTCCTCTCCATTGCTTCGATCTTCATGCTCTCGTTTAGTAGTTGTTGGAAACTACGCTGCATTAGGCCTACAAATTGGGTATAGGGTGTAGAGAGATGGTGTGTTCCACTCCAAGGTGTTCCCCAGGTTTCCTCTCCATTGCTTCGATCTTCATGCTCTCGTTTAGTAGTTGTTGGAAACTACGCTGCATTAGGCCTACAAATTGGGTATGGGGTGTAGAGAGATGGTGTGTTCCACTCCAAGGTGTTCTCCAGGTTGCCTTTCCTGAGCTTCAATCTTCATGCTCTCGTTTAGTAGTTGTTGGAAACTACGCTGCATTAGGCCTACAAATTGGGTATGGGGTGTAGAGAGATGGTGTGTTCCACTCCAAGGTGTTCCCAAGGTTTCCTCTCCATTGCTTCGATCTTCATGCTCTCGTTTAGTAGTTGTTGGAAACTACGCTGCATTAGGCCTACAAATTGGGTATGGGGTGTAGAGAGATGGTGTGTTCCACTCCAAGGTGTTCCCCAGGTTTCATCGCCATTGGTTCGATCTTTATGCTCTCGTTTAGTAGTTGTTGGAAACTACGCTGCATTAGGCCTACAAATTGGGTATGGGGTGTAGAGAGATGGTGTGTTCCACTCCAAGGTGTTCTCCAGGTTGCCTTTCCTGAGCTTCACTCTTAATGCTCTCGTTTAGTAGTTGTTGGAAACTACGCTGCATTAGGCCTACAAATTGGGTATGGGGTGTAGAGAGATGGTGTGTTCCACTCCAAGGTGTTCTCCAGGTTGCCTTTCCTGAGCTTCAATCTTCATGCTCTCGTTTAGTAGTTGTTGGAAACTATGCTGCATTAGGCCTACAAATTGGGTATGGGGTGTAGAGAGATGGTGTGTTCCACTCCAAGGTGTTCTCCAGGTTGCCTTTCCTGAGCTTCAATCTTCATGCTCTCGTTTAGTAGTTGTTGGAAACTACGCTGCATTAGGCCTACAAATTGGGTATGGGGTGTAGAGAGATGGTGTGTTCCACTCCAAGGTGTTCCCAAGGTTTCCTCTCCATTGCTTCGATCTTCATGCTCTCGTTTAGTAGTTGTTGGAAACTACGCTGCATTAGGCCTACAAATTGGGTATGGGGTGTAGAGAGATGGTGTGTTCCACTCCAAGGTGTTCCCCAGGTTTCCTCTCCATTGCTTCGATCTTCATGCTCTCGTTTAGTAGTTGTTGGAAACTACGCTGCATTAGGCCTACAAATTGGGTATGGGGTGTAGAGAGATGGTGTGTTCCACTCCAAGGTGTTCTCCAGGTTGCCTTTCCTGAGCTTCAATCTTCATGCTCTCGTTTAGTAGTTGTTGGAAACTACGCTGCATTAGGCCTACAAATTGGGTATGGGGTGTAGAGAGATGGTGTGTTCCACTCCAAGGTGTTCCCAAGGTTTCCTCTCCATTGCTTCGATCTTCATGCTCTCGTTTAGTAGTTGTTGGAAACTACGCTGCATTAGGCCTACAAATTGGGTATGGGGTGTAGAGAGATGGTGTGTTCCACTCCAAGGTGTTCCCCAGGTTTCCTCTCCATTGCTTCGATCTTCATGCTCTCGTTTAGTAGTTGTTGGAAACTACGCTGCATTAGGCCTACAAATTGGGTATGGGGTGTAGAGAGATGGTGTGTTCCACTCCAAGGTGTTCTCCAGGTTGCCTTTCCTGAGCTTCAATCTTCATGCTCTCGTTTAGTAGTTGTTGGAAACTACGCTGCATTAGGCCTACAAATTGGGTATGGGGTGTAGAGAGATGGTGTGTTCCACTCCAAGGTGTTCTCCAGGTTGCCTTTCCTGAGCTTCAATCTTCATGCTCTCGTTTAGTAGTTGTTGGAAACTACGCTGCATTAGGCCTACAAATTGGGTATGGGGTGTAGAGAGATGGTGTGTTCCACTCCAAGGTGTTCTCCAGGTTGCCTTTCCTGAGCTTCATTCTTCATGCTCTCGTTTAGTAGTTGTTGGAAACTACGCTGCATTAGGCCTACAAATTGGGTATGGGGTGTAGAGAGATGGTGTGTTCCACTCCAAGGTGTTCTCCAGGTTGCCTTTCCTGAGCTTCAATCTTCATGCTCTCGTTTAGTAGTTGTTGGAAACTACGCTGCATTAGGCCTACAAATTGGGTATGGGGTGTAGAGAGATGGTGTGTTCCACTCCAAGGTGTTCCCAAGGTTTCCTCTCCATTGCTTCGATCTTCATGCTCTCGTTTAGTAGTTGTTGGAAACTACGCTGCATTAGGCCTACAAATTGGGTATGGGGTGTAGAGAGATGGTGTGTTCCACTCCAAGGTGTTCCCCAGGTTTCCTCTCCATTGCTTCGATCTTCATGCTCTCGTTTAGTAGTTGTTGGAAACTACGCTGCATTAGGCCTACAAATTGGGTATGGGGTGTAGAGAGATGGTGTGTTCCACTCCAAGGTGTTCTCCAGGTTGCCTTTCCTGAGCTTCAATCTTCATGCTCTCGTTTAGTAGTTGTTGGAAACTACGCTGCATTAGGCCTACAAATTGGGTATGGGGTGTAGAGAGATGGTGTGTTCCACTCCAAGGTGTTCCCAAGGTTTCCTCTCCATTGCTTCGATCTTCATGCTCTCGTTTAGTAGTTGTTGGAAACTACGCTGCATTAGGCCTACAAATTGGGTATGGGGTGTAGAGAGATGGTGTGTTCCACTCCAAGGTGTTCCCCAGGTTTCATCGCCATTGGTTCGATCTTCATGCTCTCGTTTAGTAGTTGTTGGAAACTACGCTGCATTAGGCCTACAAATTGGGTATGGGGTGTAGAGAGATGGTGTGTTCCACTCCAAGGTGTTCCCCAGGTTTCCTCTCCATTGCTTCGATCTTCATGCTCTCGTTTAGTAGTTGTTGGAAACTACGCTGCATTAGGCCTACAAATTGGGTATGTGGTGTAGAGAGATGGTGTGTTCCACTCCAAGGTGTTCCCCAGGTTTCCTCTCCATTGCTTCGATCTTCATGCTCTCGTTTAGTAGTTGTAGAAAACTACACTGCATTAGGCCTACAAATTGGGTATGGGGTGTAGAGAGATGGTGTGTTCCACTCCAAGGTGTTCCCCAGGTTTCGTCCACATTGCTTCGGTCTTCCGACTCTCGTTTTGTAGTTGTAGAAAACTACACTGCATTAGGCCTACAAATTGGGTATGGGGTGTAGAGAGACGGTGTGTTACACTCCAAGGTGTTCCCCAGGTTTCGTCCACATTGCTTCGATCTTCCGACTCTCGTTTAGTAGTTGTTGAAAACTACACTGCATTAGGCCTACAAGTTGGGTATGGGGTGTAGAGAGATGATGTGTTCCACTCCAAGGTGTTCTCCAGGTTGCCTTTCCTGAACTTCTATCTTCAGGCTCTCATTAAATTGTAGTTAAATGGAACAACTGCATTTGGCGTTCTAGTTGGTTTGGGGCCTACTATCGGTGTCTGCCACTCCTTGCTGTTCTCCTGGTTTCCTGTCCTGAAATTCCATTTTCAGGCTCTTGTTAAGTAGTTGTTAATGTTAGACTGCATTTGGCCTACTAGTTGGGTTGGGGCCTACTATCGGTGTCTGCCACTCCTTGCTGTTCTCCTCAACTGAACAAAGCTGGGCCGCCTGTTTACTACGGTTGCCAATTTTGAACTGCATGTCGACTACTTACTGATTTGGGCCTACTCTCTGTGTCAGCCTCTCATTCCAGTTGTCCTCCACTGCAATGCCCCCTGGTTAGTCCTGTGTTACCAATTTTGAACTGCATTTAGCCCACTTTATTCTTTGGGCCTATATCTGTGTTTCCTCCTCATCCTGCCCATTGCCCAGCCAGTGATAGATGAGTCTGCTGGTACATTGACCCATAACGCAAAATTCCCCGTGCACGCTACACAGCAAGATTGTGACCCTGCTGAAAGTCAGGTTCCTCTTCCCGCATACCATACCACCTTACACGGGGACAAAGAGGAAGGTGCAGATGAAAGTGCAGGTTCCTTCATCAGGTGGGGGGAGGAATACTAGTTGGCGACGTCACTGGCACAGGGCCTCTCATAGTACGCAAAAGTGTTGCTGCCGGTGGGAGGCGCCCCCGCCGTGCAAACACACCGCTGTACTTTGAGGGGCCCTGTGCCAGTGCCAATGCCAACGAGTGGGCCCCCCCTGCTTGCTCAGGATCACAGCACTTGCAAAGTTTAAATACTTACCTCTCCCTGCTCCACTGCCGTGACGTGGTCCAGATTTACTGGGCCCACTAATTACTTGAACCAGCCCTACCCCCCACAACTTTAGCCAAATGACCCCCAATTTCAAATGCCTTCCAATTATTATAAGGTAAATTACGATTGACAAGCTTCTTTAACAAGAATGGATGTTTTTGCCATTAAAATGGGCAGTGTAGGTGTTTTCCTGGCCTCCACTCACTGCCGACTATGCTCCCCCATTGACTTGCATTGGGTTTCGTGTTTCGGGCGATACCCGACTTTTCGCGATAATCGGCCGATTCCACTCGACTCGACTTCTAAGATAGTCGGGTTTCGCGAAACACGGCTCGACTCTAAAAAGGTTAAGGTCGCTCAACCCTAGTCACGACCCCTAATTCCACTATGAATGCGATCTATTCCACACACTTTGAATAAATCAGGATGGCAGGCATGTCTCAGTTTGAACTGGCAAGGAATTGTTTTTAGGGATGCCATGTCATCAATAGTGAGGGCCATGTGGATGTCCCCAATATGTTCCATCATTCGCATGTAATTCGCGGGACATGAGGCCTATATAAATTAGGCCACAGGGACATGTAGCATAGTACACTACAAAATCATTGGTGCATGAGATGTATTCCCTAATCTGAAAAGTCTGTTTCCCATCAGATGAACAGAATGTCGCAAATCTTTCAATATTGTGACAGGCTAAACAAGACCTACAAAGGAAACAGCCTTGGTGTAGCTTGCCCGTAGAAAAGAAGAAGGAGAGTTGGGCTACATAATGACTTTTTACCAAAAGGTTTTTCAAATTGCTACTCCTAGCAGTTAATAAGGTTCTATCAGGGAGTAATTTGCCAAGGACTGGTTCTGTGTTCAAGATGGACCATGGTTTGTTCAGAATTTTTCTAACAGTACCCCACTGATTATTGAAGGTCGTAACGAATCTGATGTTATGAGGCTCCTCAGGTCTCTCCCTGGTGCCGGACACGGTGGCCATGGTTGGCAGCCGTTACCCACTGATATCCATGTTTGATAGAGCGTTTGCTACAACCACACTAGCTGAACTTATCCCGAAGGTCAGCAGCCTGTTTCTCAAACCGTTCATCAGTGGAGCAAAATCTGATCCTTAAGAACTGCCTGCACAGTGGACGGGGTATTGGCCGAAGAGGCGTTCAAAAGTGCATTGCTTCTTTTCTGTAGAGGTCAGTTGGAATTCTAATGTCAAAAATTCCATCCTTTGTTTATGAAACTTATATGTAAGCTTAATGTTGTACTTACTTTTTATTTACTCCTGCCTTGAAATCATGTAGGTCATTCACAGGGCCCTGCCAGATGACCAACAGATCATCAATGTAACATTACCAACATTGTAGCTGAGAGGCAGCCTGTGCACCATAACCAAAAAGATCGCTCTCCCAGTACCCGAGAAACAGGTTTGCGTAGGATGGCACACCGGTGGGGCCCATGGCGGTACCATGTTTTTTGTAGAAAAAATCTTTAAACATAAAAAATATGCGTTAAAATAAACTCCAATAATTCAAAAATCAAAAACTGTAATGACACATCCAGACTGCTCGTGCCCAGATAGAACTCAACCGCCTTCAGTCCATGTTCATGTTGGATACAAGTGTATAGGGGCTCAACGTCTGCTACGACCATCATCATGTCCCGCTCCAGGGAGAAACAATTCAACCTCCAGTGGACATCACTAGTGTCCCTGACATAGGAAGAGCGTACCAACCAAGGGATGTAGATAGTGTTCAATACATTTGCAAATTGGGTCCCAAAGCCCTCCCTTAGGTTAAATTGTTACATTAGTGGAACCCAGTCTTAAATAATAAAGTACCCATTAGTTTTGTAAAGTTTATTACATTTTCTGTAAATCAACCTATATCCATAAAAAAAAAAAACTCCAAATAGTGTTTTGTTTTGCTGGACCTTGAAATTTGGTCCAGGGCTATGAGCTTGGCTATGAGTGCATATCATTCAGCAGGTACAGTGCCAGAGATGTAACTTGGGACCTCAGGGCTGAAAGTAGATCGAAATACCATACACTTGAATAATATGTTAATAAATATTAAGGTGCTTTTCAACCTTTTATTTCTTAATAGTCCTCAAGGTGTCCAGTTAGTTTGTCTGATGATCTTGTTAGTGTTATTTTAAGTTCTATATCTACTAATGATTTGTTTGTAATTGTACAAAATTACTTATTGTGTAGGCTGTTTGTTGTTAAATATAATTTCTTAAATTTGAACTGTGTGGGAGAAGAGAAAGAAAATTAGATACTGTAAGCAATGTCAAAAAGACAATGCAATTTGTAAACTTTACTTTCCGAACTGAGTAAATAATTTAAGAACAAACATTGTTCAATTGGCACACTCTGAAATCAGCTAACAAGGCAACAATAGATAGGAGGATATAAAGGTGTCTGACATTAAAAAGGCCCGAGTAAAAATTAATCTTTATTAGTAATAATTAAAAGAAAACCTACAGCTCTAGCAAAAATTAAGAGACCACTGCACAGTTTTACAAAAATCTGCTTTTCTACATGTCTGACAGCCATTCCATTCCAGTGTCACAGTTAAATTCCAACCAGAGTACACCTCATTCTACTTAATGTGCTTCTGATTAGGTTTTCATCTGAACCAAATCGTATTTAACAAAGGAAAGTATAAAAAGTACTGCTGTGAGGTCCACAATCCTCTTGCAATAGCACAAGCTGTAAGGCAAAATAAGTACCAGTAATATCCCAAGAGTAATAGGAATGAAAAATGAACTTTGAGCCATGCCAAAGGAGTTGAAAGGAAAAGTATTGAGTGATGAAAAGAAGGGCTTAATTCTGGCTTTACTAGCAGAGGGACATAGTGAGTGTCATGTTGCCTCCATCCTTAAAATTTCTAAGACAGCAGTCCATTACAACAATGTCCAGCAGCAGACATTGGGGACAAGAAAGCTACAGACCGGCAGAGAGTGAAAACGACTCTCCACTGACCGAGATGACTGTCATCTTATTCAAATGTCACTCAGCAACCACAGGATGACATCAAGTGACCTACAAAAAGAATGGCAAATGGCATCTGGGGTGAAGTGCACAGCAAGAACAGTTCGTAACAGGCTCCTAGAGGCAGGACTCAAGTCATGTAAAGCTAGAAAAAAGCCTTTAATCAATGAGAAGCAAATGAGAGCAAGGCTGAAGGTTGCCAAAGACCATAAGGAATGGACCGTATAGGATATAGGACTGAAGTAAGGTAATCTTCTCTGATTAGTCTAATTTTCAGCTTTGCCCAACACCTGGTTGTCAAATGGATAGACGGACACCTGAAGTGAAATTTGGTGGAGGATCAGTGATGATCTGGGGATCCTTCAGCAAAACTGGAATTGGTTAATCTTTGCAACGGACGTATGAATTAAACCGCATACAAGGTTATCCTGGAAAAACAGTTGATTCCTTCTGGTCAGGCAATGTTTCCCAAGTCTGAGGACTGTGTTTTTCCAGCAGGACAATGCTCCATGCCACACAGCTAGGTCAATTAACGTGTGGATGAATGAGCACCACATCAAATCCCTGTCATGGCCAGCCCAATCTCCAGACTTGAACCCCATTGAAAACCTCTGGAATGTAATAAAGAGGATGATGGATAGTCACGAGACATCAAACAAAGAAGAACTGCTTAATTTTTGTTCAAGGAGTGGAATAAGGTCACCCAAAAGCAGTGTGAAAGACTGATGGAAAGCATGCCAAGACGCATAAAAGCTGTGATTAAAAATCATGGTTATTCCACAAAATATTGATTTCCGAACTCGTCCTAAGTTAAAACATTAATATTGTTGTTTCTAAATTATTATGAATTTGTTTTGTTTTTTTTGCATTATTTGAAGTCTGCAAGCAATGCATTTTTTTCATTTTGACCATTTCTCATTTTCAGAAAATAAATACAAAATTTATTGCTTGGAACTTCAGAAGCATGTTGTCAGTAGTTAATAGAATAAAATAATAATTTACATTTTACTCAAAAATATACATATAAAGAGAAAAATCAGACAAACTGAAAATTTTGCAGTGGTCTCCTAATTTTTGCTAGAGCTGTATATATTCATCCCAGACAAAGATTAGTAAGTGGCCCAAAGGGTTACAATAAGGTACCACTACTCAGTGTAGGGAAACAAGTTAGGAAGGATAAGTGGAAGGAAGCTACTTTTCCTAAATACTACTGTATGCCCAACAGATTACCCTTCCTGACTGCATAACTTGGCACCCTATAGAAGCACCCAAGAAATGGAGCTCACGTCACCCTCATCTTACCCTAGGATACCCTAAGGAGCCCAATACATGAGTTAGTAAACCTTAACATGGAAAAAAACACTTTTGTTATAAGGGGTAGTGATTAGGGTTGAGCGACTTTTGTTTTTATAGGATCGGGTCGGATTTCACGAAAGGTCCTTCAAGTGCTGATTCTTAGGAAGGAAGGCTGCGGGTTAGAACCAGGGCGCGTCGGAGGGTGAGTATATACCTATTAGGAATATACTCACCCTCGGACGCGCCCTGGTTCTAACCCGCAGCCTTCCTTCCTAAGAATCAGCACTTGAAGGACCTTAGATGACGTTGCGGCTTGTGATTGGTCGCGTGAGCGGTCACATGGGCGTCACGCGACCAATCACAAGCCGCAACGTCATCTAAGGTCCTTCAAGTGCTGATTCTTAGGAAGGAAGGCTCCCGGTTACAACCAGGGCGCGTCTGAGGGTGAGTATTTCAATATTTTTTATTTTGATTCTTTATTTTACACATTAATATGAATTCTGATACCGATTCCCGATATCTTAAACATATCGGGAATCGGTATCGGAATTCCGATTCCAGATTCAGAAGATCGCCGACCTCATGGCCGACCCCACACAGGGGTCGGGTCGGGTTTCATGAAACCCGACTTTGCCAAAAGTCGGCGACTTCTGAATCTGGCCGACCCGTTTCGCTCAACCCTAGTAGTGATGAGAATACTTGTTCTCCAATCTCAATGATGATGGGCGGACATGTTTGATTAGGGGAGGGGAGGGTGTATAGGTCAGAGAAGCAGCGTAATTTATTTTTTCATTTATGTTTCTATAATAATTTAATGTGTGTACATTCCAGCAGCCAATCTGGGTGCAGAAACCAACCACAATGTAATGAAACATGGTCTTCTGTGATTGGCAGTCAAAGTCACATGTTTCTGTCCATATGAAAAGCAGACATCTTGTTTAGAGGCACCATTTTCTCAGTGTCACAATGCTGAGAAGGCGCTCCTGCTAGTGGTGATGCTGCTGAAAGTGAACTTGTCAGTTAGCTAGATAGTATACTGTCCTGTGTGAAATCGATCTTCCAGCATCTAACTAGATTTTGCTAAAACTGTGTCACAGCCTCAGGAGGCCCCATTTTCTAATCAAAATCATTTGGGCAAAATCTGTGCTGCAGTGAGGAATCAGAAGTCGAGATTTCCTGATAAAATTGTTAGGCCAAATATAGTGGAGCAGCAAGAATGCCCCATTTGCTAATTCAAATCATTTGAAATAAAACTGTGTTGCAGTGACGAATCAGAAGGCCACACTTCCACTTAAAACATATTAGGCTAAACATTGGGGTTAAGCCAGGAGGCCAAATATGCTAATCCAAGTTGTTTGTGATAAAACTGTGCTGCAGTGAGATCAGAAGGGCACAATTCCACTTAAAATTCATAAGGTTTATTATTGGGGTTCAGCCAGGAGGCCCAATTTGCTAATCCAAATCATGTGTGATAAAACTGTGCTGCAGTTAGAGCTCAGAAGGCCACATTTCTACTTAAAAATCGTTAGGCCTAAGTTTGGGGTTCAGCCAGGAGGTCCAATTTGCAATTCCAAATCATTTGTGATAAAATTGTGTTGCAGTAAGAAATCAGAAGGCCACATTTCCACTTAAAAATCAATAGACCTGATATTGGGGATTCTGCCAGGAGGCCCAATTTGCTAATGCAAATCATTTGTGATAAAACTGCGTTGCAGTGAGAAATCAGAAGGTCATATTTTCACTTACAAATTGTTAGGCCTAATATTGGGGATCAGCCAGGAGGCCTAATGTGCTAATCCAAATCATTTGTAATAAATTTGTGTTTCAATGAACAATCAGGTCACATTTCCACTTAAAAATCATTAGGGCTAATATAGGGGTTCAGCCAGGAAGCCGTTTTTGCTAATCAAAATAATTTGGGATAAAACTGTTTTACAATGAGAAATCAGAAGGCCACATTTTTCTGCAAAATTTGTTAGATATAAGAGTGTTTCTATCTAATAAAATAGTGATTGTTTATTAGTGACAGGTAACTGACAGCTGTGGGCCTAAGGTTGTGAAACAGCAGGCTGAAAGAGAGGAAGGGTACAACACGAGTAGGAAAAAGTGAGGTCATGGTTGAAGGGGGAATAGAACTGGTGTTCGACATGTACGTGGGTTAAGTGTTAATGTTAAAGAAAGCTCAACTGAACAAACACCATCTCATCCTATCCATAGGCCACTGATAACATCGGTTACTGGATAGGATACTCGACTTCCTTTCTTTGGTAGCTACACAGCGGTACACTTTGTAAAGAGGCTCTGAAAGAGCATATACTCCACTGGATAGCAAATGCTGCTTCAAGTGGCCTCTCCTCTTCTTCCTCCACCTTAATGTCACAGATAGTACAATCATCAGAGGTGGCACCCCAAAACTGTTATGACCTGGTGGTTAGGAGCACCCGGAATGACCTGATAGTTAAACCTCATACAGGACGAGCTCTGGGATGTGGGAGCTCTGCTGACCGCAAGCCCTAATCCTATCACACACACTAGAAATAGCCGTGGAGCGCTCCTGACCAGACCTAGGTGCCTCGTCACAGCCTAGGAACTATCTAGCCCTAGAGATAGAAAATAAAGCCTACCTTGCCTCAGAGAAATTCCCCAAAGTTAAAGGAAGCCCCCCACATATATTGACTGTGAGTAAAGATGAAAGTCACAAACGCAGAAATGAAACAAGTTTCAGCAAAGGGAGGCCAGACTTACTAAATAGACAGAGGATAGGAAAGGTAACTTTGCGATCAGCACAAAAACCTACAAAAGACCACGCAGAGTGTGCAAAAAAGACCTCCGCACCGACTCACGGTGCGGAGGGGCACTCTGCATCCCAGAGCTTCCAGCTAGCAAGACAAAATCATGAAAACCAGCTGGACAAGAAAACAGTGAACAAATAATGACTATCAGGAACTTAGCTTCAGCAGGAGAAGGCAGGTCACCAGAGAGATCCAGGAGCGAACTGAACCAATGCAAAAACATTGACAGCTGGCATGGAGTAACGATCTGAGAGGAGCTAAATAGAACAGCCAACCAAAGGACAAACCACGTCACCTTTGCAAGGAACCTCAGAAGCAGCAGCTTCACCCACAGCCACCAGAGGGAGCCCATAGACAGAACTCGCCGAAGTACTATTCACGACCACAGGAGGGAGTTCGACAACAGAATTCACAACACCAAACACTCTTGTTTCCCCCTCTTTACAAATTTACAAAGACTAAACTGATTGTGGGGAACTACAGATGGACCTTTCTGCAAAGCTACTGAAATATTGTATTCCACGGATATCAGAGGTCTGCTCCAAAGATTCAAAGAATCCAAAGTAGGAAAGCACCTGCAACAATGCCCCAATTTTTTCTTGTTGGATCAGGGGCTGGACGAAGTAGGGTCCAAGGAGAATACAGACCCTCATCAACAGATGTTAACCACCAGATATGGAGGTGATCCTAATGAGACTCAGATACCAGACGTGCACATGGACTGTACTGTGGTATCAGGGCAGGAAGAGGAGGAGAGTGATTCTCAGGGTAAGAAGTGTGAGAACAGAGAGGATGACAATGAGGTTGTAGATTCCACTTGGTGTGATCCCAGAGGTACGCAGCTGAGTACCTCAATAGAGGAGGTGGACGGGGAGGAGGAGGATGAGAAAGTTACATTGTGGCTTCCGGATTAGATGCGGAATGATGCAACCATGAGAAGCAATGCTACCTAAGCCACAACTCTGGCTGTGGCTAGCAGCGGTTGTGAGTCTTCAGTTTGCAGGGGCAGCAATGGTTGACTAGACTGAGCTCTATTTGAGAAGATAAAGGATGACCAAACTCAGGTTATCTGCCAAATTTGCAAAAAAAATCAGTAAAGGAAAAAATTACAATAATTTGACAACTACAGTTGTGCTCAAAACTTTTCATTCTCCAGCAGAATTTTTGCTGTTTTGGCCTTTTTTCAGAGAATGTGGATGATAACACCAAAACTTTTTCTACAATCATGGTTAGTGGTTGGATGAAGCCATTTATTGTCAAACTACTGTGTTTCTCTTTTCAAATCATAATGACAACTAGGGTTGAGCGAAACGGATCGGAAAAATTCAAAAATCGCCGATTTTTGTCAAAGTCAGGTTTCATGAAACCCGAACCGATCCTAGTGTGGGATCGGCCATGAGGTTGACAATCTTCGCGCCAAAGTCGCGTTATCTATGACGCTTTCAGCGCCATTTTTCAGCCAATGAAGGAGGATACAAAGTGTGGGCAGCGTCATGACATAGGTCTCGGTCCCCACCATCTTAGAGAAGGGCATGACAGTGATTGGCTTGCTTTCTGCGGCGTCACAGGGGCTATATAGGGGCGTGCACTCCGACCGCCATTTTACTTTCGCCGATCGTAGCATAGGGAGAGGTTGCTGCAGCTGCATCAGAAGAAGGAATATAGTTAGGGAGGGAAGATTAAGCCCCGAAACTGCTTGTGCTGTAGCTATTTCCACTGTCCAACACCACCATTTGTTTGCAGGGACAGTGGAGGCTATATTTTTGTGCATCAGCTCTGTAGCTTATTAGGCTGCCTTATAAAGCTCCCTGATAGCTGCATTGCTGTTTGCTTGACGCTGTGCAAACCAACTGCTTTTTTAAAAGCAAAAATCCTGTTGCTCCTTTCTGCACAGTTATCTTGTTTATTTTTCCACACTTTTGTGTGCAGCAGTCCTTTTTATTGCTGCCATACTTTTCCTGAGATCATTGTTGGGAGATTGAAATTGTACTACAGTCCTTTTATTTTTTCATATAACTTCCAGCCACTTTCTGCCACTGCATCGATTCAAAGTGACAGGAGACAGCATTTGTCCAGTATGGTTACAAACTACTTTTCCTCCCTTATCGATGTTCTCCCTCACAGGTCATTCCCCTTTGATTACTGGGCATATAAAATAGACACCTGGCCTGAATTGGCAGAATATGCATTACAGGAGCTCGCTTGCCCTGCTTCTAGTGTGCTATCAGAAAGAGTCTTCAGTGCTGCTGGTTAAATACTGACTGAAAAAAGGACACATCTGGCTACCCAGAATGTTGATGATCTAACCTTCATTAAAATGAACCAATCATGGATTTCAAATTATTTTGCCCCACCTTCTCCTGCTGACACGTAGCTTGCCTGAAAAATGTCTTGCTTTTGGCCTCCTCTTACTGACTTCTCCAATTCTGCCATTTGCAGCTGCTGAATGTCCACCATAGGCCATTTTTATACCTCCCTAAATGGGCTGACTCCCCCCACAGGGCCGTGGTCGCCACCTGGTGCAAGCACCCGTGCGAGTGCCGTTTGCCTGGACAGGTGGGTGTGCCCACTCTGGGGCGACGGCACTGGCACAGGGTCCCTCATAGTACAATGAAGTGTCTCTGATGGTGGTGGTGCACATCCAACCTCAGACACACCGTCGTAATATAAGGGGCCCTGTGCCAGTACCACCACCCACGAGAGAGTGTTCCCCCCAGCTCAAACAGTGCTCTACCACTTGCAATACTTACCTCTCCCTGCTCCACCACTGTGTAGTCTGTGCTGTTAAATCCTTCAATGGCACTGCCAATACAAATACCATATATACTCGAGTATAAGCCGAGATTTTCAGCCCAAATTTTTGGGCTGAAAGTGCCCCTCTCGGCTTATACTCGAGTCACAATCAGCGGTGGGGTCGGCGGGTGAGGGGGAGAGAGCGTGTCGCATACTCACCTAGTCCTGGCGCTCCCCCTTCCCCTCCCACGGTCTTAGGTGCCGCAGCTCTTCCCCTGTTCAGCGATCACATGGTACCGCTCATTAAAGTTATGAATATGGACTCCACTCCCATATGGGTGGAGCCGCATATTCATTTCTCTAATGAGCGGTAACGGTGACCGCTGTAAGAGGAAGAGGCTGCGGCACCCGGAGACCAGCTGTCCGGGATAAGGAGCCAGGGACGCCGGGAGCAGGTAAGTATCTCATAGTCACCTGTCCACGTTCCACCCGCCGGGCGCCGCTCTGTCTTCGCATCCTCTTGCTTTGACTGTTCAGGTCAGAGGGCGCGATGACGTACTAGTGTGCGTGCCACCCTCTGCCTGAACAGTCAGTGCGGAGAGTCGCCGAGACGAGACGCAGAGGAGCTGCAAGCAAGAGAGGTGAGTATGTCGTTTTTTTTTTTTAATTGCAGCAGCAGCATTATATATTGCACAGATTTATGTGGAGGATCTATGGGGCAATAATCAATGGTGCAGAGCATTGTATATGGCACAGTTTTCTATGGAGCATCTATGGGGCCATAATGAACGGTGCAGAGCATTATATGTGGCACACCTTTCTATGGAGCATCTATGGGGCCATAATGAACTGTGCAGAGCATAATATATGGCACAGCTTTATGTGGAGCATCTATGGGGCCATAATGAACGGTGCAGAGCATTATATATGGCACAGCTTTATGTGGAGCATCTATGGGGCCATAATGAACGGTGCAGAGCATTATATGTGGCACAGCTTTATATGGAGCATCTTATGGGGCCATAATGAACGGTATGGAGCATCTATTTTTATTTTTGAAATTCACCGGTAGCTGCTGCATTTTCCACCCTAGGCTTATACTCGAGTCAATAAGTTTTCCCAGTTTTTTGTGGCAAAATTAGGGGGGTCGGCTTATACTCAGGTCGGCTTATACTCGAGTATATACGGTATGTTGAAATGATAGATGATAGTTTAAATATACGGGCCCTGGCCTCCATTTAGACCAGTTAATACTTTGCACCTACTACCACTGTCTGCTACTCAGCAGAGGAGCCCACCCCAGTACCTAGCTATGCTGCCTGTTTAGTCCTGTTACCAATTTTGAACTGCTTTGAGCCTACTTTTGTATTTGGGCCTACTAACCGTGTCTGCGCCACTCATTACAGTTGTCCTCCACTGAACAAAGCTAGGCCGCCTGTTTAGTCCTGTTACCAATTTTGAACTGCATTCAGCCAACTTTTTTATTTTGGACCTACTATCTGTGTCTGCACCACTCATTACAGTTCTTCTCCACTGAACAAAGCTATGCCGCCTGTTTCGTCCTGTTACCAATTTTGAACTGGATATAGCCTACTTTATTATTTGGGCCTATATCTGTGTTTCCTCCTCATCCTGCCCATTGCCCAGCCACTGCTAGATGAATCTGCTGGTACATTGACCCAGACCACTACATTCCCCTTGCACTCTGCACAGCCTGAGTCTGACCATGCTGAAAGTCAGGTTCCCCTTCCCGCATACTATACCACCTTACAAGGGGACAAAGAGGAAGGTGCAGATGAAAGTGCAGGTTCCTTCATCAGGTGGGGGGGCATACTCGTTGGCAACATCACTGGCACAGGGCCCCTCATAGTACGTAAAAGTGTCTCTGGCAGTGGGAGGCGCCACCTGCCGTCAAACACACTGCCGTACTATGAGGGGCCCTGTGCCAGTGCCAAGTGCCAACGAGTGGGCCACCTGCTTGCTCAGGATCACAGCACTTGCAAAGTTGAAATACTTACCTCTCCCTGCTCCACCGCCGTGACGTATTCCGCGTTTCCTGGGCCCACGAAAATCTTGAGCCAGCCCTACCCCCCCACAACTTTAGCCAAATTACCCCCTGTTTTCAATGCCTAACTATTATTATAAAGTAAATTAAGATTGACAAGCTTAAGAAATAAGAATTTATGTTTTTAGCATTAAAATGGGCACTGTAGGTGTTTTCCTGTCCTCCGCTCACTGCCGACTTTGATTCCCCATTGACTTGCATTGGGTTTTGTGCTTCGGTCGGCCCCCGACTTTTCAAAATAATCGACCGATTTCATCCGACCTGACTTTTGACAAAGTCAGGTTTCGCAAAACTCGACTCGATCCTAAAAAAGTAAAAGTCGCTCAACTCTAATGACAACCCAAAAGATTTAAATTACCCTGATCAAAAGTTCACATACCCCAATTCTTAATACTGTGCATTGTCCCCGCTAACATCAATTACAGCTTGAAGTCTTTTGTGGTAGCTGTGGATGAGGTTCTGTATTTTCTCAGATGGTAAAGCTGCCCACTCTTCTTGGCAAAAGCCTCAAGTTCCTGTAAATTCCTGGGCTGTCTAGCATGAACTGCGCGCTTGAGATCTTCTCACAGTGGTTCAATGATATTGAGGTCAGAAGACTGAGATGGCCACTCCAGAAACTTCACTTTGTTCTACTGCAGCCAATGACAGGTTGACTTGGCCTTGTATTTTGGATTGCTGTCATGTGGGAGCGTCCAAGTACGTCCCATGCACAGCTTCTGTGCTGATGAGTGTAAATTTGCCTCCAGTATTTTCTGAGAACGTGCTTCTTTCATCTTTCCTTCAACTTTTGCCAAGTTTCCTCTGCCTTTGTAGCTCACACATCCTCAAAACATCAGGAATCCACCTCCGTGCTTTACAGCAGCAATGGTGTTCCTTTCATTATGGGCCTTGTTGAATTCTCTACAAATATAACATTTATGGATGTGGACAAAAAGTGCAATTTTGGTCGCATCACTCCAAATTACCTTGTTCCAGAAGTTTTGAGTCTTGTCTCTGTGCCGTTTTGCATATTGTAGGTAGGAGATACTTTGTGGCATTTGCACAGTAATGGCTTTCTTTTGGCGACTCCACCATGCAGCCCATTTTTCTTCAAATTCCTCCATATTGTGCATCTTGAAACAATGACATCACTGGTTTTTGGAGAGTCCTGTATTTCAGCTGCTGTTATTTGTGGGGTTTTCTTTCATCCCGAACAATTTTCCTGGCAGTTGTAAACTATATTTTTGTTGGTCTACCTGTCTGTGGTTTTGTTTTCACAGAGCTTCTGATTTTCCATTTGTTAATCTCAGTTTGAACGCTGCTGACTGGTATTATAAATTCCTTGGATATCTTTTTGTATCCCTTTCCTATTTTATACAGTTCAACTACCTTTTCTCATAAATCTGGTGACAATTTTTTAGCTTTCCCCATGACTCACAATCCAAAAATCAGACAATCAGGCCAAAATCACCAGGGTATGTAAACTTTTGATAATTGTGATTTGGATGTTCTGGGTTGTCATTATGATTTAAGAAGACAAAACACAGTAGTTTGACAATAAATGGCTTCACCCAACCACTATCCATGAGTGGAGAAAAATGTTTTGGTGTTATCATTCATATTCTCTGAAAAAAGGCCAAGAAAGCAAAAATCCTGCCTGGGTATCAAAACCTTTGAGCACAACTATACATACATGAATTGACATATGCACGATCAACATGTTTTAGTCTGGTATTCGCACTGCGCTAAAATGCTGACTATTGGGCCTCGCCAACCACCGGTCTTACCATCAACCACATCGGTTGCTTCTTCCTCCTCTGTCTCAGTGCCAAGTGTTCTCACACATGTCTCAGGCCACAGAAAATCCACCTGTTTACTGGCTACAGTTGATGTGAGTTAGAGCCCATAAGATGTAATGGAAGTGAAGATGCCTGCAATTTTTGTGTCACTTGCACAACACATATTTCTCAATCGATCATAACATCTACATCTGCACTTCACTCACAGTCCAGCACTTTCTCCTGTTCACCCTAATCCACCCTTTTTCAGCATAGCAGCCAGCCCTCAGTCCCGCAGTTATGGTCACGTAAAAAAAATGTTAACTCCTACACATGCCAGGGCTAAGAGCTTGAACTCCACCGTCTCCAATCTGTTGGAAATGCTGCTTTTACACTTGGTGGATACAGATGATTTCTGAAGTTGATGGCCGTCGCGGTCTCCCAGTACAAGTTGCCCAGTCACAATTACTACTTTAAGAAAGCTGTGCCTGTGCTGTACCAGCATGTTGCAGACAATGTCACCCTTTACAAATCTATGTGTGCCAGGGTGCATTTCACCATTGACACCTGGATGAGCAAACACGGGGCATTACAGCTTGCTGACTGGGCATTGGGTGACTCTGGTGGCAGTGGGGGCACGCAGTCAAGGGGCTGCTCCACAAGTCTTGGAATCCCCAAGGCTTTCAAGACAAACCTCTGTATTTAACGCTTCCTCCACTCCTTCTGACTCCTCCACCTGTGTCTTCAACTTCTCCCTCAATGAGACACACATTCCAACAGACCAGAGAAAATTCCCCCACCTTCATACTGCACAGCCAGGGAAAATCAGGCACTGTTTAAGTTAATGTGTCTTGGAGATTACAGGGAAACAGCTGCAGAGCTGTTGGCAGCTATCCAGGCCGAGTTTGAGCAATGGCTGCCTCCACTGAACCTGGAGCAGTGAAGGCCATGTGCGATAATGGTGCAAACCTGGTGGCAGCCCACACATGTGCCTTGTATGGCTCATGTCCTCAACATGGTAGTATAGCATTTTTTCTGCCACTATCCCATCCTAGCTGCACTGCTGCAGAAAGCACGGTTGCTGTATGCTCATGTCTCCCATTCACACCCCACAGGTCATCGACTTGCATCATTACAGATGTCTTTCGGCCTACCGATTAACCGGTTGATATGTGATGTGACAACACTGTGGATTTCCATTATGCACATGTTGCAGCATTTGTAACAGCAGCGACCAGTCCTGGTGCAGTATATCCTTTGGCATAGCTTGGGCCAGCACAGTACGGATGTTGTGCAAATAACATTTGCAGAGAGGGCACAAATGGAGGACCTCATCTCTAATAAGGATGACATAATCAGCATCCTTATCTACAATGTAAAGCAGGAAATAAATATACCTGTGGTATATTAAGTACTAAAGGTAACTTATCAATATACAGTATACTAACTATATGTACATATAAAGTGCTACTAGTGCTTGTGCAACAGTCCCATTATAATGCAGGACAGGAGGTGCATAGTCCATGCAATATATTGAGCAGGGAACAGGTATCAAAGATACAAATGACCACACAAGTTATCAAAATTGCCCAACCACTATCAAAGGGCAAAACAGGGTTATGACTCAAGCAAAACCCAACATAGCTCGCAGGTCACAATCTTAACACGTTGCCTCATTGTGATACTGATTCTTCAGGAGGTATAGGGTAGGTTATCTTTCATGTTAAGCTTGTGACGCATGAATGTTAGAGTGTCTATCTATAGTATTAGTGCCTATATATATGCACTCATTTGTAAATGGAAGGTAAGGAGGCAAAAAGACTAGAGAGCCACAGATAAAGGTGTCTTCAATAATAGTAAGATATTATAGGTTAACAAGATAGATCTCATAAAGATCCATCAGAAGGCGACAAATGTATCATTACTTTTATAATGTATCCCTAAGCACCAGCAAAATGGCCGAAAGAGGTCAGTATTAAGGCATACCAGTTGCATGTGAAAGAAAAATAATATGCATCTTTATAGTGTGGCCATATGGTTGAACTCGGTCAGCCAATAAGCGATTACAGCATGCACCTTCTACAAGAGTTGTAGTCACCTTAAGAGTTTGTTTCAACTCCCAAAGAAATGAGACCACCAGTGCATGTGCAGAGCATGTACTAGATATCAGTGGTATGTCATTGCTCCCGAACTAGCAAGAACACCCATGCATGCATAGACTGTGTACTGCATATGATAGTTAATTGGGGATGAGAACACAAGTGGGACAAGGTTCAGCATCAAATATATGCCCTGCCAAAGGGTAATAATTAACTACATGTGGTCCAGATGGAAAGGTATCATATACATGGGTATGGATCTGGATAAAGGTTACTGTCCCCAAGGGTGGAGATGAAATAAATGGGGGGTTAATAAAAAGTGCACAGATAAATGAAACTAAATGGAAGAGTATAATTTCAAGTGTAGCAGGATGGGGTATGTGTTATTGTTAATACTGTGATGTAAACAAAAATACAATAACATAAAAAATGGATATTAAATATATACAGTAGACATATGATTACATTAAAGAAGGCTGCATAGAGGATAAAAATTATGATAAAAGGAATTGAACTCTATCACTAATCCATATGGTGTTGTGTGTATACAGTATATGCGTGGAATAGGGTAAGGAGGTAAAGCAATAAATATTTCTCCTCAGCATAGTAGGACAAAAAAATCACAATAAATTGTACGACTATGGAACGTCAATCAAGGTATTTCACCTAATCACTAATATATATACCTAGACTAATGCCTACCTCTAAGACCTTGAATATAAAAATTAAAAGGGAAGTGGAGATAAAGTAAGATAATAATAGATATTGGGTGTAATTAGATGAAGAACCAAAAATTCCTATACTGAATAGTGGTACCTTATTGTGAACCTTTTGGTCACTTGCTTTTTTTTTTGCCTGAAATGAAATTATAGGATTTCTTTTAATGATTATTAACCCCTTTAACCTCAAGGCTGTTTGTAATTTGATGACCAAACCAAATTGTAGTATTCAGTTCTGACCAGTGTCATTTTATGAGGCAATAACTCTGGGACACTTCAACGGATCACACTGATTCTGAGATTGTGTTTTTCATGACACATTGTGCTTCATTATCATGGTAAATTTTCTTCAATCTGACTTGCATTTATTTATTTATGAGAAAATTGGAAATTTGCTGAAAAATTTGCAAGTTTAGAAATTGAAAAACTAATAATTTATTGAATTAGCCCTTGAATTAGAGAGTTGTGTCACATAAAGTAGTTAAAAAAATAAAATTTTGCACATGCATACTTTACATCAGAACAATTTTTTTGTTAGGAAGTTATATTGGGTGTATAAGACAGAAAATGCCCCAAAGTGACAGCATTCTAAAAACTGCACCCATCAAAGTGTTGAAAACCACATTCAAGAAGTTTATTAACTCTTCAGGTGCTTCACATGAATTAATGGAATGTGAAAGGAAAAAATGAACATTTAACTTTTTTTAATACATTATAAATGTACTAAATGGTGGCCGATTCTAACGCATTGGGTATTCTAGAATATGCATGTCCACGTAGTATATTGCCCAGCCACATAGTATATTGCCCAGCCACGTAGTATATTGCCCAGTCACGTAGTATATTGCACAGCGATGGAGTATACAGCACAGAGCCATGTAGTATACAGACTTAAAATAAAAAATAAACATATACTCACCCTCCGTTGAAGTCCTGGCCTTGTGTGCGGTGCACGCGACAGCTTCCGGTTCCAGGGTTGGTATGGGCGCAAGACCTGTGATGACATCATGGTCACATGACCGTGACATCATGGCAGGTCCTTGTCGCATACCATCCTTGCCACCGGAACCTGCCGCTTGCATGGAGCGGTTACCGGAGCGTCTCAAGGAGCGAGAAAGGCACCGGAATGTGAGTATATGATGATTTTTTATTTTTTTTATTATTTTTAACATTAGATCTTTTTACTATTGAGGCTGCATAGGCAGCTTCAATAGTAAAAAAGTTGGTCACACAGGGTTAATAGCAGCGTTAATGGAGTGCGTTACACCGCGGCATAACGCGGTCCATTAGCGCTGCCATTAACCCTGTGTGTGCGCTGACTGGAGGGGAGTACGGAGCGGGCACTGACTGCGAGTAGGAAGGAGCCACCATGTTGCCGCCAGACTGCGCCCGTCGCTGATTGGTCGTGGCAATGGTCATGGGCGTTTTGCCATGACCAATCAGCGACTTGGATTCCATGACGGACAGAGGCCGCGACCAATGAATATTCAGGACAGACAGAGAGACGGAAGTAACCCTTAGACAATTATATAGTAGATTTCTCAGGAGCATGGGGATACCCTATATAAAAGGGAAAACCACTGTTTGGGCACATGGCAGGGCTTGAAAGTGAAGGAGCGCCATTTGACTTTTTGAATTTGCTGGAATAATTAGAGTATACCATGTCACGTTTGGAGAACCCATGATGGGCTTAAACAGTGGAAACCCCCACAACTGACACCATTTTGGAAACTAGGACCCCTCAGGGAACTTATCTAGATGTGTCATGAGCACTTTGCACCCCAAGGTGCTTCACAGAAGTTTGAAATGTTGAGCCATAAAAATAAAAAAATCACATTTTTCCACAATATTTTTTTAGCCCGAAAATTGCATTTTTTTCTAGAGTAAAGGGAGAAATTGCAACATATAACTTGTTTTACAATTTTTCCCAAGTACGCCGATACCCAATATGTGGAAGAAAACAACTATTCTGGTGCATGGCAGGGCTTGAAATCGAGTATTGAAAGCACTACTTAACTTTTTGAATGCAACATTTGCTGGAATAGTTAGCTGATGCTATGTCACATTTGGAGAGCCCCTGATAAGCCAGAATAGTGGAAACCCCCCACAAGTGACCCCATTTTGCAAACTAAATCCTTTAGGGAACTTATCTAGATGTGTGGTAAGGCGGTGAGCACCTTTAACCCCTAGGTGCTTCACTGCCTTTAACCCCTGGGTGCTTCACTGAAGTGTGTAAAGTTGAGCCGTAACAATAAAGAAATCACATTTTTCCACAAAAAATTAATTTAGCTTTAAATTTTGCATTTTCGACAAAGTTACATGATAAATTGAACCATCTAATTTGTTGTGTGATTTCTCCTGAGTATGCTGATACCCCATATGTGAAGGAAAACTATTATTTGAGCACTGTGTATTGTTTGGAGAGGAAGGAGCGCTATTTGACTGTTTGAATGCAATATTTGCTGGAATAATTAGCGGAAGCCATGTCGTGTTTGGAGAGCCCCTGATGCTTCTGAACAATGGAACTCCCCAACAAGTTACCCAATTTTGGAATCTGGACCCCTCAGGGCACTTATCTAGATGTGTGCTGAGCACCTTGAACCCCTAGGTGCATTACAGAAGTTTAAAAAGTAGAGTTGTAAAAAAAAAAATCACATTTTTGCCACAAAAATGTTCTTTTTGCCCACAGTTTGTTTTTATTTTCATAAGGCTAACAGGAGAAAATGAACCCAAATTTAATTTTGAAATTCTAATGAGTATGCAGATACCCCATATGTTAGGGAAAACTACCGCTTGGCCACACGGTAGCGCACAGAAAGCAAGGAATGACGTTTTGGAATGGAAGTTTTGATGGAATGGTCTGTGGGTGTCATGTCACTTTTGGAGAGCTCCTGATATGCCTAAAAAAAAAACACAAGTGGCCCCATTTTGGAAACCGGACCCCTCAAGGAATTTATCTAGATGTATGATGAGCACCTTGAACTCACAGGTGCTTCACAAAATTTTACAAACTTGATCTGTGAAAATGAAAAAAATATATTTTTCCCACAAAAGTGTTGTTTTAGCCCCAATTTATTTCATTATCACAAGGATTACGAGAGAAAATGGACCCCAAAAATTGTTTTGCAATTTCTATTAAGTATGCTGATACCTCATATGAGGTCAAAAAATATTTTTGAGTCACAGTGCAAAGTTCAGAAGGGAAGAGGCACCGCATTTGACTTCAGATTTTTCTCTACTGGTTTGAGGCATCATGTCATATTTGCAGATCCCCTGAGCTGCCAGGACAACAGAACTCCATATAAGAGAACACATTTTTCAAACTATACCTCTTAATGAATTCATGTAGGGGTGCAGTGATCATATTGTCACCACAGGTGGGTCACAGAATTTTATACCTTTGGGCAGTAAAGAAATAATAATCACATTTTTACTTCCAAAATTTTACATTTTCGCCCTGCTGAATGTAGAAATACCCCATATGTGGCTGTACAGTACTGCTTAGCCATATAATGAGACTCAGGAATGACTGAACGCTATTTGTCTACTGGAGTGCTATTTGCCTTCTAGAGAGCAGACTTTCCTACAATAGTATGTGGTCTCCTTATACCAAGCCCCAATGGCTAGAAAATCAGAATCCCCCCTTACTCAAGAGACCCCATTTTGGAAGTTATACTCCTTGTGGGAAGAGCAGGGCAAAGCACCAGAATTGGCACATCTAATAGATGTGCCTTTTCTGGGCAGTTGCTATTTTTAGGCTGGGGGGGCTCAATATCCATGGCCCCATACCAGCATGAGAATGCCAGCCTCCAGCTGTGAGCTTTGGCAAGGTTGGCTGTGAAAAATGGGCGGAACTTAAATAAATAACAATAATAAATAATTTTAAAAAATAGCATGGGGACCACTCTATTCTTGATAAACAGCCTTGCTGAAGCTGACAGCTGAGGGTTGCAGCCCTCAGCTGTGAGTTTTCCCTGGCTGGTTATAGAAAATACAGGAAAACCCATGCTGTTTTTTAATGTAATTATTTATTATGGATAATAATTCCCACCATGGATAGTGGCTGGTATAGGCTGATGAGAGTAATAGTCTCATCAGCCACCATTGCTCTTTTATCACTTAAATGTAATTCTCATCATTATCCACTGCTAACGCTGATCGCTGGCTGCCTTTTACAGCACTGGCACCAGGGAACAGCACCTACTGTAATGCTTCTTTCCTGTACCGGAAATATCAGGATGTGTGAAAGAGACCTTATAGAGGGTTTTTACGTTTTGCTGCTGTTACACACTAATAGAAGCTTTTTTTTGCAAAAAAAACTGTTTTTGCATCACCACATTTTGAGAGCTATATTTTTGCCTACAGAGTCATGTGAGGTCTTTTTTTTTTGCAGGACGCGTTGACGTTTTTATCGGTACCATTTTTGGGCACATGACAATATTTAATCACTTTCTATTCCGATTTTTGGGAGGCAGAATGAACAAAAACCAGCAATTCGTGAATTTCTTTTTTGGGGGGGTGTTTATACCGTTTCATGTATGGCAAAATTGATAAGGCAGTTTTATTCTTCAGATCAGTACGATTACAGCGAAACCTCATTTATGTTGTTTTTATGTTTTCACGCTTTTATACAATGAAAACTATTTTTATTAAAAAATTAATTATTTTTGCATCACTTTATTCTGAGAGCTATAACTTTTTTATTTTTCCGCTCATGGAGCTGTTTGGCAGCTTGTTTTTTTGCGGTACAAGATCCCATTTTAAGCGACACCATGTTTATTTATATCAATCTTTTTGATCGCTTGTTATTCCACTTTTTGTTCGGCAGTATGATGATAAAGCATTGTTTTTTGCCTTATTTTTTATTTTTTTATGGTGTTCACTAAAGGGGTTAACTAGTGGCACAGTTTTATAGGTTGGGTCATTGCAGATGCGGCAATTCCAAATATGTGTACTTTTATTGTTTAGATTTTTTTTATTCAAATATTTATTTAGTGATAGAATATATATAAATTTTTTATAATTATTTTTTATTTATTTTTGCCCCTATGATACAATCATTTTTTGCAGGATGATCGCTGTGGAAACTGTCAGCGCTGCACGGACAGGGAGACTTGCTGATCATGCACTGTGCATGACCAACAAGTTTCCTTACTCAGGTGACTCGGATGTTGTCATGACGACTTCTGCTCACCATGGCAATGATTGGGACCCCGCATCACACCGCGATGTCTCTGATCCAAAGACAGAGGGGCTGTAAGCCCTGTCCCAGCTTCCGGAATACTGCGATCGTGTTTGATTGCAGTATTTCAGTGATTAAAGTTGCCGGGAGCAGTCTGTGATCGCTCCTGGCACCTAATGCCAGGTGTCAACTGTCAGAATCAGCTGACACCTAGCGGTGATAGCCCGCGCACTCCCCCTTGAGCGTGGTTGATCGCTTAGATGTAATGATCCGTCCATGGTCAAATTGGCCCAGGTCACATGGACGGATTAATAGGTCTGATGTCAGAAAGGGGTTAATACAATACACGTCATAAACATATGCACACATTTAATGAAAAAAAAATTATGGTAGTGCGTCTTTAAAGAGAGTCTTTTGTATTCCACTGTTCATCATCCCATTGACTGAAGAAGATGATTCGTCACTGCCCTGCGTAAGACCAAGAACTTAGACTTGAAAACTAACTTCTTCACCAGCATTCTGTTTGTGGTTCCAGCTTACAGGTCCTTCCTCTCCTTTCCTATGCTGTGTCAATGTTTATCACTGTATAGTAAAGAGAAAAAGCTGTGAAGAATCATAGTGCACACACACAAAAGGACCAGACCACGGCACAATGAACACCAGATTATCTGAAGATTGGACCCAGACACTCCTACAGATTCCCTATGGGTACACCCACAACAGATATTCCTTGACAAAGGCCTCATATGGCCGAAACGGTGGATTAATTTTATCTGTTTTTCTTTTAGATGAACTTTTTCCCCTTTTTCTGGATCATGTAACTAAAATATTCTTTACAAATCATATTCTTTGAGTGCCAACGTTCTTCTATTAATATGACATGCAAAAGAAATTATAAAAAGTTGCTTTATTGAAACATAAAGTGCCAAAAAAAGTTGAAAACAATTGATTTAAAAGCAAACAGACACCAATACAGACAATGGCAATAATCAGAGGGAACAAAATAGTCCCAGATCAAAGTTAATACATAAATAGATAATAAATATAGTTATAATATAAATTAATGAGGTGAAAATGAGGTGACCGCATATACTACGTAAGCATACTAAGGTGAAAAATACACGAGCCAGAAATTATATTTAGAAAATAATTATGAGTATATAAAAAAGTAAATGACAAAAGATTATCTCTAATAAATCAGTAATACATTGCTAGAAGCAATGAGCACAGGCTAGATCAAAATGTGATGATTTCACAATATAAAATAGACCCAGTAGATTTGCCATGCAACACACAAGGATGCAAAATAGGATGTATCAGTTGCCAACATTGCCCATGCATGAAATGATTTTATCAATGCCCAATAAAAAGGTTGGTATTCCAATATATATAGAATAACTATTATAACAAATCTAAATGGAATACCAAGTATGCCATACTCGCTGTGGAACCAATTAACCTCGTCAAAATCCAAGGCGTGTCGTTATCAGATGTACACTATCTCCGGCGGATCCAGCAGGATGCATGATAAACACCGTGCACAGGTGTTGGCGATAATTGGAGCTTTAGTAGATGCACCTATGACTATTTAAACATGACATGACTGGCATTACATTGACTTCCCCTGACAAAGCTACATCTGATAGCATGCATTGGATTTTTGCATGGATAGTTAGTTCCACAGCTCGTATGACATACTTGGTATTGCATTTCGTTTTGTTATAATAGTTATTCTATATATATATTGGAATAGTCACTCTTTTATTGGGCATTGATAAAATCATTTCATGCATGGGCAATGTTGGCAACCGATACATTACTTTATGTGTCCTTTTGTATTGCATTGCAATCGTGCTGGATCTATTTTATATTGTGAAGTCAACATATTTTGATCTAGCCTGTGCTCATGCTTGTAGCATCTACTTCTAGCAATGTATTACTGATTTATTAGAGACAATCTTTTGTCATTTACTTTTTTAGATACTCATAATTATTTTCTAAATATTAATTATTTATTGCTCAAGTATTTTTCACGTTAGTAAACTTACCTGGTATATGTGGTAACCTCATTAACACCTCCTTAATTTATATTATAACTATATTTGATATCTATTTATGTATTAACTTTGTTCTGGGACTATTTTGTCCTCGCTGATTATTGTCATTGTATTGGTGTCTGTGTTTTTTTTTTGTTTGTTTTTAACTTGTTTTGGCACTCTATGTTTCATTAAAGCCACTTTTTTTTACATCTAATTACTTTATGGGCGCACTATGATTCTGCACAGCTTTTTCTCTATAATGTACTAGTCTTTTTGCACAGTAAGCTGGATCCCAATGTATTATTATTTTTGTGATGCCTACTATTCTTGATCCTTAATGTTTATCACTATTTTATGTCCTGCATAACAAGATAAGCAGAAACATACCACATGTCATCTACTCACGCATGTTAAAATAAGCAGAGTGTGTAAATAACCATGTGTATGTTTTCCCGATGCCCTGGGACATGTGCAATCGCAAAGATGCTTTGTCTCTGCAAAGAAAGGAAGACACTACATACAGCTCTAGTAAAAATGAAGAGACCACCACATCAAAACCCTGTCATGGGCATCCCAATCTCCAGACCTGAACCCCATTGATAACCTCTGGAATGTAATAAAGAGGATGATGGATAGTAACAAGCCATCAAAGAAAGAAGAACAGTGTGAAAGACTGATGGAAAGCATGCCAAGACGCATGAAAGCTGTGATTAAAAATCATGATTATTCCACAAAATATTGATTTCTGAACTCGTCATGAGTTAAAACATTAGTATTGTTGTTTTTAAATGATTATGAACTTGTTTTCTCTGCATTATTTGTGGTCGGAAAGCACTTTTTTTTTTTTTTTTATTTTGACCATTTCTCTTTTTCAGAAAAAAAAATACAAACTTTATTGCTTGGAAATTCGTAGACCTGTTGTCAGAAGTTGATAGAATAAAAGAACAATTTACATTTTACTCGAAAATATACCTATAAAGAGAAAAATCAGACAAACTGAACATTTTGCAGTGGTCTCTTAATTTTTGACAGAGCTGTATAGTCAACCAGCAGCAAGTAATCTACAGATGTAGAAAAAGTAAGTTGCCAACTGTAAAAAAAAAAAACCCCACTGCTTTTGTACTGCATTTGATAAATGCAATAGTTCACTGGGGACAAGTGCAAGTGTTGAGACAAAGTTCAGCATCAAATCTATGCCTCACCCAATAATAAATAAATAAATAAATAACTAGGTTGTTGTAACGTACAAGCATAGTAAGGAACTTCTGGTATTGCCGTGGTGCGTATGCCTGTTAAATTATTTAATAAGCCAGTTATGCAAAATAGAAACTTTTTTGTTTTTATAGATATTTTTTGTTTTAAATACTTCCCTCTTTTGGCAAAAAGTCTGTAACCTTGAAAAACAAAGCCATTACATAGGTGCAGCCATGAAAAGAAAGCAGTCAACCGTAATGTAGTGTTGTGGCTGAGCTTTGTATAACCCCACCCTCACCACTGATTGACAGGTTTCTGTGTACACTGTGCACACTGTGCATAGTCAGAAATCTGCCAGTCAGTAGATGTGTCAGCAGGTTTACTTGTCCTCTAGTGATAAAATTCACAGTTTTATCAGCAGGAGTTTGTCAAAACTACAGCAAGTAGAACAGTAACTGATACACTGCTGGAATCAGTGTCACTGTCTCTACATTATACTATTTTCAGATTAGGTGGTGAAAACCTAGTGACAGTTCCTCTTTAAGTTAATTTCCCTGACAATTTTTTTGCAATTCATCTAATCACTTTTTTATAATAAATTAGAGTTAATGAAAATTGCACTAAAAGCAGTGGCTGTAAATATTGTGAAAATCCAAATTTGTGTCATTCTCATAACTTTTAGCCATGATTGTATTTGTACTCATGATGGAATTAGAACATATAAATCAAAAGATGGTGCTTAAAGATTCCACCAATTTCATCTGGCTGAATCTCTTTTAAATTGATGGAGCAGTTTACACCCTTTGGTTTGGTCAGTACAATAATTATTCAAAATGTTTAACATCAATAAGGTAATTGCAGTACAATAATTGAGGTCAGTACGATAACTGTTCCATATTTTTATCATTATTAAGATATCCCGAAACAATGTGCATACTGCTCAGTACATATTAAGAAAACAAGACCCCCAAGGGCCACATACATAAGAAGGTACCAACAAGACTAATACCCATGTGGTTGTCTTTAAAGATACACCTAACGGACACTCCTGGTAAATGTTGCTCAAAATATAAATAGGAGTACAACGTCCAATTTAATAAGAAAATGTAGATTTTATTAATTACTTACAAATAAATTAAATTAAACAGACTAGGATCAGGTAGTGATGGCTTATCAGTGTCAAGACTAACAGATATACCATTGGGCAATAAGTAAAGTGCTTAGTGCATCGTATCGCTTGTGGGACATAAAAGTAATGGGCTGATAGTATATATAACACCAGAAGTCACGGTAAATGCGCGCTTAATACATCAAGTCCATAGTCGCCCAAAGTAGCCTTGCTTACCCATAGTGTATCTGAGTCAGGACACGCGCCACGCCAACACCTAGTCTGTTTAATTTAATTTATTTGTAAGTAATTAATAAAATCTACATTTTCTTATTAAATTGGACGTTGTACTCCTATTTTTCTATATTTTCAGTACATATTAAGTAGACCTGAATTTTTATCATACTGTTTATTATGAACACACTGTTAACTCAGGAAAACTTGATTTTTTTTTCTGAAGTGTAAAAAAAACCAATATTGCCTTGTTTTATGACTTTGAATTGTATGTAATAGTGACTCAGTATTGTTACAAACTCTTCAATGCAACAAAAGACAGTTATATGTAGCTTTATATGTGATTTCCAGTTCATCTTGATGCAAGGCTTTGTTACTTTTCAAAATATTTGCCTTCCCGTAATTTTATAATTTACTTGCTTTGTATAACACAAATGCGTTATCACATTACAGAATCATTTGTGACATAAGAAATAAGCATGAATATTTTATACATTTATTATTTATATTGTGTACTCAGCAAAGTACGACAGCAGTAATCATTAGAGGCCAGTGATTCTTGCAGTAGTTGAAATGAATTGCTGGTTTGTGATGAATGTTCTATTTTTATATCATCTGTAGATAACATTCCTTACATATTTATTTGACCTTTCTGATAATAGCAAACTAAAATAGCTAGGCAACAGTAACATTTCCAACATGCCCATGCTAACATCTTAATGTCCCATGATGGATATGTACATCATCGAGTGTGTTAGGGTGTGTGGAGCAGGCTCAGAAGCTGAGCCCGCTACACACAAGGAAGATACCGGCTGTGTTACTTAGCCTGCATCTGCCTCTTATTGAAGCGATTGGCGCCATCACCTATTGCTGCTGTTGACTAGAGAATGTTGCTGTCAATCACTGACAGTAGCATTTATTCATTGCGATCCAGCCTGGTTATTGATTCAGTTGCCCATTGTAAATCCACCTCTCCCGCATTGCAATCACATGGTGCTGATGAGTTGCTACTTTAGGTCAAACTGGCTGAAGGAACCAATCGATGGCATGCTCCTTCCCCTATGAAGTAAAGCCACAAGCTGAGCTTTATAAGAGACTTTAATTTTATCTAAATACTGAAATTCTAGATCTCAGGTTCAAATACCAGTAAGAAGTAAAAAAAAGCTTCAAGTGTACGAATAAATGTAAAAAAGCATAACAATTTAAATACTATCCACTCACCCCCTTTATCAGATATAAATAATGGGATGTAAAAAAAAAACGTAAACATATTTGGTATTGGTCCAGAAAAAGTCATCAGATCTACTAAAATGAAAAACTGTTTAACCAATATGGCAAATGTCCTAAATAAAATAAAAATCTCCCTATTTGAGGACATTGATTTCTCTAATATCTATACTATACCTTCATAACAACTCTGCCCCTGGCAGAATCAGAATTAGAAATTCTGTCTTCAGCATTATGCAGCTCATCAGCCTCAGACATTGGAACTGAAGTTTTAAGTGATCCTATTGTAGTATTGAAACAACATAATAGAACACAATATTTAATGAAGATTAAGGAGCTTAAAGTTTTCTTTCTCTATGTATTCTATAAATTATAATTCTTATAAAAATGGCATAATGTACAATACAGTGAGTGATAATTGAAATGTTTCATTGAAGATTGAATAGTAAAATAATTAGAGTCTGGGAAAAAAATTACAAACAGAATAATTTTGTTTTAGAAATTTGTATCAAATTAGGTGTTAATCAATACCCATATAGCTAAAACAACAGTCTCTGATTGTGTCATCTTTAAACTTCTTAGACTATTAATACTTACTGTATGTGGTCATTCTTATCTTTGGTGTTATAATCTGGTATATTACTAGAAAATTGAAACCTTCTAACTAGCTTAATTTTTGAAAAAGTTAAATTCCAGTATATTCTGAAAGCATAGGACTTTCTTCTGTTGAGTATACATTTTGCTTCTTAACTTTAAAAAAACTCAATAGTTAGTTTCTACTAAAAATTATTTGACAACTAAAGAAGCTGACCTCATCTGGATCATTTATAACATGTAAATAGGATATGCCATAAATGTCCAATAAGTGCAGGCCCCATGCATCTTGAAAAAAGGGGCCTTAACATGCACTGAAAGAAATGGAAAGCTGGTAGGCATGGCTCTCTACAGAGTGTCAAGATAGCCTATTAATATGTCATAAATGTCACAGATGGGAAAACCCTTCAGACTAAATATCAAAGCTTAAAGGGACACTGTCACCTGAATTTGGAGGGAACAATCTTCAGCCATAGAGGCGGGGTTTTCGGGTGTTTGATTCACCCTTTCCTTACCCGCTGGCTGCATGCTGGCTGCAATATTGGATTGAAGTTCATTCTCAGTCCTCCATAATACATGCCTGCGCAAGGTAAGATTGCCTTGTGCAGGCATGTACTACGGAGGACAGAGAATGAACTTCAATCCAATATTGCAGCCAGCATGCAGCCAGCGGGTACAGAAAGGGTGGATCAAATACCCGAAAACCCCGCCTCTATGGCTGAAGATTGTTCCCTCCAAATTCAGGTGACAGTGTCCCTTTAATAAATATTGATGAGCGAGTATACTCATTGCTCGGGTTTTCCAAGTATTGTTAGTGCTCAGAGATTTAGTTTTCGTTGCCGCAGCTGCATGATTTACGGCTGCTAGACAGGCTGAATACACGAGAGGAATGCATGCTTGGTATGGATTTCCCACATGTGTTCAGGCTGTCCAGCAGCCGTAAATCATGCAGCTGAGGTGCCAAAAAATAAATCTCTAAGCTCTAACAAATACTCGGAGATCACCTGAGCTTCCTTGGGAAAACCAGAGCAATGAGTATACTCGCTCATCACTATTAACCCCTTCATGACATGCACCGTACTAGTACTGCACATGTCGTGTCTCTCCCTTTGATGTGGGCTCCGGCGCTGAGCCCACATAAAGTCACGACATGTCAGCTGTTTTGAACAGCTGACATGTGCGCGCAATAGCAGCAGGTGGAATCGCGATCCACCCGCCTCCATTAACTAGTTAAATGCCGCTCTCAAATGCATTTAACTACCTCTTCCGGCCATTTTGCCGGAAATGCGCGATCGTCGACCCCCGTCCTGTGATCCTTGAGATCTCTATGGTTGTTGATGCCGGCTTGCTGTCAGCACCACCCTATGGTCGGCACTCATAACAAGCCTGTAATTCAGCTACATATGAGCGATGTGATGATTGCTCCTATGTAGCTGAGCCGATCCTGTTGTGCCAGCTTCTAGCCACCCATGGAGGCTATTGAAGCATGGCAAAAGTGAAAAAAATGTTTTAAAAAATATGAAAAAAATATAAAAGTTTAAATCACCCCCCTTTCGCCCCATTCAAAATAAAACAATAAATAAATCAAAATACACATATTTGGTATTGCCGCGTTCAAAATAGCCTGATCTATCAATTAAAAAAAGGATTAGCCTGATAGCTAAACGGCGTAGCGAGAAAAAAATTAAGAATGCCAGAATTACATTTTTTTGGTCGCAGCGACATTGCATTAAAATGCATTGACGGGCGATCAAAAGAACGTATCTGCACAAAAGTGGTATCATTAAAAATGTCAGCTCGGCACGCAAAAAATAAGCCCTCAAGCGACTCGAGATACCAAAAAAGGTAAACACTACGGATATCGGAAATGGCACAATTTTTTTTTTATTTTTTTTTAGCAAAGTTTGGATTTTTTTTCACCACTTAGATAAAAAATAACCTAGACATGTTTGGGGTCTATGAAATTGTAATTATGTGGAGAATCAAAAAGGAAGGTCAGTTTAAGCATTTAGTGAACCTAGCAAAAAAGCCAATCAAAAAACAAGTGAGGGATTTCACTTTTTTTGCACTTTCACCATACTTGGAGTTTTTTTTCACATTTTCTAGTACAAGACACGGTAAAACCAATGATGTTGTTCAAAAGTACAACTGTCCCACAAAAAATAAGCCTTCGCATGGCCATATTGATGGAAAAATACAAAGTTGTGGCTCTGGGAAGGACGGGAGCGAGAAACAAAAACGCAAAAATGAAAAAGGGCTGCGTCTTTTATAATAATGTTTCCTGAGACACTTGTAGTTGAAAATACAAAATGTAATCCTGCATCAGAGGAAGCCTTTCATCATTCCAACCCGTAGCTCTAAACAACATTCCAAGTTGTGTTAAAACCGTAAATGATGAATTGCATTTTCAGGGAACAACTGAATATTTCATAGTATAGTAAACAAGATTTCTGCTGACAATTAGTTCTCCTTGTTACTTAAAACCTTACTCACACATGCATATCCATTTTGCATCTGCAAAAATGCAGCCCGTTTTTCATCCTTTTGTGTTCTGTTTGTCAACACTTCGAATCCCCATGTCATCTGTTTTTCATGTCAGTTGAAAAAATGGATGGATATCAAGAGCAACTGATCCATTAACCCCTTTCTGACATTGGACGTACTATCTCGTCGAGGTGGGGTGGGCCCCCATGACCACGGACGGGATAGTACGTCCAGCGCGATCGGCGGCGCACTCAGGGGGAGCGCGGCCGATCGCGGCCGGGTGTCAGCTGCCTATCGCAGCTGACATCCGGCACTATGTGCCAGGAGCGGTCATGGACCGCCCCCGGCACATTAACCCCTGGCACATCGCGATCAAAGATGATCGCGATGTGCCGGCGGTGCAGGGAAGCATCGCGCAGGGAGGGGGCTCCCTGCGGGCTTCCCTGAGCCCCCCGCAGCAACGCGATGTGATCGCGTTGCTGCGAGGGTCTTACCTCCCTCCCTGCTTGCTCCAGGCCTGGATCCAAGATGGCCGCGGATCCGGGTCCTGCAGGGAGGGAGGTGGCTTCACAGAGCCTGCTCAGAGCAGGCACTGTGAAGCAGCCTGCACTGCTATCAGATCGGTGATCTGACAGAGTGCTGTGCAAACTGTCAGATCACCGATTTGTGGTGTCCCCCCCTGGGACAAAGTAAAAAAGTAAAAAAAAAAATTTCCAAATGTGTAAAAAAAAATAAAAAAAAATATTCCTAAATAACGAAAAAAAAAAAATATTATTCCCATAAATACATTTCTTTATCTAAATAAATAAAAAAACAATAAAAAAACACATATTTAGTATCGCCGCGTCCGTAACGGCCTGACCTATAAAACTGGCCCACTAGTTAACCACTTCAGTAAACACCATAAGAAAAAAAAAAAAAACGAGGCAAAAAACGACGCTTTATTATCATACCGCCGAACAAAAAGTGTAATAACACGCGATCAAAAGGACAGATATAAATAACCATGGTACCGATGAAAACGTCATCTTGTCCCGCAAAAAACGAGCCACCATACAGCATTATCAGCAAAAAAATAAAAAAGTTATAGTCCTGAGAATAAAGCAAAGCCAAAATAATTATTTTTTCTATAAAATAGTTTTTATCGTATAAAAGCGCCAAAACATAAAAAAAAGATATAAATGAGGTGTCGCTGTAATCGTACTGACCCGAAGAATAAAACTGCTTTATCAATTTTACCAAACGCGGAACGGTATAAACGCCTCCCCCAAAAGAAATTCATGAATAGCTGGTTTTTGGTCATTCTGTCTCACAAAAATCGGAATAAAAAGCGATCAAAAAATGTCACGTGCCCGAAAATGATACCAATAAAAACGTCAACTCATCCCGCAAAAAACAAGACCTCACATGACTCTGTGGACCAAAATATGGAAAAATTATAGCTCTCAAAATGTGGTAACGCAAAAAATATTTTTTGCAATAAAAAGCGTCTTTCAGTGTGTGACGGCTGCCAATCATAAAAATCCGCTAAAAAACCCACTATAAAAGTAAATCAAACCCCCCTTCATCACCCCCTTTGTTAAGGAAAAATTAAAAAAAACGTATTTATTTCCATTTTCCCATTAGGGCTAGTGCTAGGGTTAGGGCTAGGGTTAGGGCTAGGGTTAGGGCTAGGGTTAGGGCTGGGGTTAGGGCTAGGGTTAGGGCTAGGGCTAGGGTTAGGGCTAGGGTTAGGGCTAGGGTTAGGGCTAGGGTTAGGGTTAGGGCTAGGGTTAGGGCTAGGGTTAGGGCTAGGTTTAGGGCTAGGGTTAGGGCTACAGTTTGGGTTGGGTCTAAAGTTACAGTTAGGGTTTAGATTACATTTACAGTTGGGAATAGGGTTGGGATTAGGGTTAGGGGTGTGTCAGGGTTAGAGGTGTGGTTAGGGTTACCGTTGGAATTAGGGTTAGGGGAGTGTTTGGATTAGGGTTTCAGTTATAATTTGGGGGTTTCCACTGTTTAGGCACATCAGGGGCTCTCCAAAAGCGACATGGCGTCCGATCTCAATTCCAGCCAATTCTGCGTTGAAAAAGTAAAACAGTGCTTCTTCCCTTCCAAGCTCGCCCGTGTGCCCAAACAGGGGTTTACCCCAACATATGGGGTATCAGCGTACTCAGGACAAATAGGACAACAACTGTTGGGGTCCAATTTCTCCTCTTACCCTTGGGAAAATACAAAACTGGGGGCTAAAAAATAATTTTTGTGGGAAAAAAAAGATTTTTTATTTTTACGGCTCTGCGTTATAAACTGTAGTGAAACACTTGGGGGTTCAAAGTTCTCACAACACATCTAGATAAGTTCCTTAGGGGGTCTAGTTTCCAATATGGGGTCACTTGTGGGGGGTTTCTACTGTTTAGGTACATTAGGGGCTCTGCAAACGCAATGTGACACCTGCAGACCATTCCATCTAAGTCTGCATTCAAATGGCACTCCTTCCCTTCCGAGCCCTCCCATGCGCCCAAACAGTGGTTTCCCCCCACATATGGGGTATCAGCGCACTCAGGACAAATTGGACAACAAATTTTGGGTCCAATTTCTCCTGTTACCCTCGGGAAAATACAAAACTGGGGGCTAAAAAATAATTTTTGTGGGAAAAAATTTTTGTTTTATTTTTACGGCTCTCCATTATAAACTTCTGTGAAGCCCTTGGTGGGTCAAAGCGCTCACCACACATCTAGGTAAGTTCCTAAGAGGGTCTACTTTCCAAAATGGTGTCACTTGTGAGGGGTTTCTACTATTTAGGTACATTAGGGGCTCTGCAAACGCAACATGGCGTCTCATCTCAATTCCTGTCAATTTTGCATTGAAAAGTCAAACGGCGCTCCTTCCTTTCCGAGCTCTAACATCCGCCCAAACAGTGGTTTACCCCCACATATGGGGTATCAGCATACTCAGGACAAATTGTACAACAACTTTAGGGGTACAATTTCTTCTCTTACCCGTGGAAAAATAAAAAATTGGGGGTGAAAAGATAATTTTTGTGAAAAAATATGATTTTTTATTTTTACGGTTCTACATTATAAACTTCTGTGAAGCACTTGGTGGGTCAAAGAGCTCATCACACCTCTAGATAAGTTCCTTAGGGGGTCTACTTTCCAAAATGGTGTCACTTGTGGGGGGTTTCAATGTTTAGGCACATCAGGGGCTCTCCAAACGAAACATGGCGTCCCATCTCAATTCCAGTAAATTTTGCATTGAAAAGTCAAATGGCGCTCCTTCGCTTCTGAGCTGTGCCATGCGCCCAAACAGTGGTTTACCCCCACATGTGGGGTATTGGTGTACTCAGGACAAATTGTACAACAATGTTTGGGGTCCATTTTCTCCTGTTACCCTTGGTAAAATAAAACAAATTGGAGCTGAATTAAATTTTTTGTGAAAAAAGTTAAATGTTCATTTTTATTTAAACATTCAAAAAATTCCTGTGAAGCACCAGAAGGGTTAATAAACTTCTTGAATGTGGTTTTGAGCACCTTGAGGGGTGTAGTTTTTAGAATGGTGTCACACTTGGGTATTTTCTATCATATAGACCCCTCAAAATGACTTCAAATGAGATGTGGTCCCTAAAAAAAATGGTGTTGTAGAAATGAGAAATTGCTGGTCAACTTTTCACCCTTATAACTCCCTAACAAAAAAAGATTTTGTCTCCAAAATTGTGCTAATGTAAAGTAGACATGTGGGAAATGTTACTTATTAACTATTTTGTGTGACATATCTCTGTGATTTAATTGCATAAAAATTCAAATTTGGAAAATTGCAAAATTTTCATAATTTTCGCCAAATTTCCATTTTTTTCACAAATAAACGCAGGTACTATCAAAGAATGTTTACCATTGTCATGAAATACAATATGTCACGAGAAAACAGTGTCAGATTCACTGGGATCCGTTGAAGCGTTCCAGAGTTATAACCTCATAAAGGGACAGTGGTCAGAATTGTAAAAATTGGCCCGGTCATTAACGTGCAAACCACCCTTGGGGGTAAAGGGGTTAAAACAAAAGAAAACATATGCCATCTGTATGATTTCTGTTGCTCTGTGTGCTTGTATTAAGTTGAATGGACACGAATGGTACCCAAATCATAAGCAAAGCCATATATCAGCAAAACCAGAAAAAATGGACAGAATATAATGTATGAGTGTGTTGTCCAAAGGAAAACATGCATAGCACATGGATGTAAATCTCTTATCTGCAAATAAATCCTTGATGGTGGAAATGAGTGGATCTAAAGAGATTTGAATTCGCCAAATCGCATGGATTTTAATGTGAAATTCGTTTTGCAGTGAATTTGTTCTCCGTCTTTTGAATGTCTTTTACTATGCTCTGGGATTTTATAGACTCCAGAGCATAATAACTTTGACTAATAATGTAATAAACATAACTAATATAATAAATGTAACAAATACTCACCTTATAGCTCACATCTGCTGCTTCTATACATCTTCTTACCACTGCTGCATGCTGCAACTTCATGCTAGACCAGGATTTCTAGCTGTGACGTGGCCTGGAACCACCCTGTAAATATGCAGGGTCCTCATGTGCTTAGAGGCCAGATGTGCCAGCCTAGAGTGGGCATTGTAAGGTCGAAGTGCACATCATTATGTCACAACGTTTCAATGACTTTTAAATGCACATGTGCAGAGACATCCTAAACCCAGTCATTCTCACTGGGCCAGAATTTGAATTGTAAGGTTGTGCGAACATTGTGCTTTCATAACATACTGTCCAGCCTTACAACATGTGGGGCCCGCATCCTTGCCTGCAGTCCCTTTCTCCCTGCAGAGACATCAGTGTACTCACCATCATGGCTCCCATTCTGCTCCTTTCAGATCTGCTGCTGCCTGGGGTACATGCACTCCTAGAAGGTCTCCAGGCACTATGCTTAGAGCGCACGCGTACACTTTCTTAATGGGACCACGCGTGTTCCTCTAAAGTGTCCCCAGCTCATAGCTGGAGGTCTCTTACTATTTAAACCACCCTCCTCCAACATGGAGGTGCCTGTGCAATGTTGTGAGTTTGTTTCTAACACACTTGTCATTTCTCAGGTCCCTGTACTAGCATCTCAGCCAGCTGCACCCGCCAGTGCTCACCTCAATGGCAGCAGAGAAAGCTGCACCCGCCAGTGGTCACCTCAGTGCCAGCAGAGCCAGCTGCACTTGCCAGTGCTCACCTCAATGGCAGCAGAGCCAGTTGCAACCGCCAGTGCTCACATTAGCGGCAGCAGAGCCAGCTGCACTTTCCAGTGCTCACCTCAATGGCAGCAGAGCCAGCTGCACCCGCCAGTGCTCACCTCAATGGCATTAGAGCCAGCTGCACCCGTCAGTGCTCAGCTCAATGGCAGCAGAGCCAGCTGCACCCACCAGTGCTCAACTCAATGGCAGCAGAGCCAGCTGCACCTGCCAGTGCTCAGCACAATGGCAGCTGAAGCACCTGCACCCGCCGGTGCTCATCTCTCCATCAGATTGTCCTGTCTACACCTGCAGTTCTTGTCATCTTCTCTACCTGCCTGCATCTGTTGGACATTCCCCCGGGCCATTCCAGTAATCTGCTCCTAGGGGTCAGCTACCATGTACCCAATGTCAGTCCCTGAGTAGCACCTGGATCACCTCCCTTGTCTCTCCATGGACTGAGGTGTCTTTAGCTGCTGCATGTCCATGGTCAGATTGGGTGATGCTCCCAGTCACGCCCCTCCACCCAGCCCATTATGCAACACTCAATGTAGGCTAGGACTTCTGGCCGTGACTAAGCTGATGACTGCACACTGCATGCGCAAAAGGTGACCTAGTAACAAATGGAAGTCTGGGTTTAATGCATCAAGGACTTCACAGGGAAAAGGAAGCAATGGAGGTCCCAGTGTTTGTTCATTTAAACTTTTAATGGCCCTCTATGGTCACTGAGTTTATGAATTTGAGTGAAGTGAATCACAAAAAAATACACATTATGGAGGGAATTAAGATATATGTAACATTCAAGTAAAATTCAGCTCCACTCGAATAAGTTCAACCAAATCTACTTGGTGTCATTCTAGTTATATATGCAGATTAAACAATGCAGAGGAATTGGTTATAAATACAGACACTGGCGCTCACCCAAAAAACCTAGCGATTCTCAACTGCTGGCATAAATCAGGGTAGTGCCCCCCTAAATAGTAATAAAATTCAATACAAACAGATAGATGCCGCGCTAACATACAAAAGTCAATCCTATATAGTACATAATAAATAGCTAAAACAAAAGAACAAACAGACCCTCCCCGTGAATGCACAACGTCAGGAGCTCTTTACCCCAGAAACAAATGTTCCCCTCACCGCTGCAGTACCGCACTAGCAGCACAGTCTGTTTCTCAATATATTAGGTGCCAATCCCTTCAGCTTACCTACTTATAAGACTGTCACCGCCACGTGCAAGTCCGCGCTGAGTGTGGGTAGGTGTCCCTCTGCCTGGTATGAATCACCGAGGGTCCCGGCGTGGTGCGTGCCAAAAATTACTGAGCAGTGTACCTCAGGGAAGCCCCCCCCCTCTTTTTTGAGCGATCCAGCTCTCCTTACTGCAGGTGACGTCACTAGGTAGGAGGAGCTTAGCGGCAATTGCCGTTTCTGTTTGCGGTATCCAGGGAACGCTACCGGCCGGGGCTTCCCTGAGGTACACTGCTCAGTAATTTTTGGCACGCACCACGCCGGGACCCTCGGTGATTCATACCAGGCAGAGGGACACCTACCCACACTCAGCGCGGACTTGCACGTGGCAGTGACAGTCTTATAAGTAGGTAAGCTGAAGGGATTGGCACCTAATATATTGAGAAACAGACTGTGCTGCTAGTGCGGTACTGCAGCGGTGAGGGGAACATTTGTTTCTGGGGTAAAGAGCCCCTGACGTTGTGCATTCACAGGGAGGGTCTGTTTGTTCTTTTGTTTTAGCTATTTATTATGTACTATATAGGATTGACTTTTGTATGTTAGCGCGGCATCTATCTGTTTTGTATTGAATGCAGAGGAATTGATTTTATGGATTTCTACTATTAAAGTTTTGCATACTTTTTCATTTTATATTTTTCTTTCCAGTTTGTATATTTATTATTTTTGAGTCCTATATATGATTGCTGTATTTTATAAAAATAATTTAAATTGAAACAAAGATGCAATGTGTTATCCTCATAACAAGATAAAATACATTCACTGGCATAAAATGATCTGACATTCATTATACCACTGTCATGCTCACAGTAATTCACGTAAAATAATGCAATAGTATAAAGCTCAGGATGACAGCATTGAGTATTAATGAAAATTTGTTAATCCTGAATTTCTTTAATGTTTATGTTAAACTCCAGCATTTAACCATGATACGAGGGACAATAATAATATAGTTTACCTTGCAAGATTGGTCCATATGACTTTCCTCTAGTAATGCATAGAGAAAGTGTAAATCATGCATATAGGGTGTTGTTCAAGATACAGCGGAGTCACGGGCGAGAAAACAGCCAATTTCCACACAGTCCGCTTTCTGTAACTATTTTACTTAAGGTACCTTCACACATAACGATTTTGTTAACGATATCATTGCAACGTCGCGCTTTTTGTGACGTAGCAACGATATCGTTAACGAAATCGTTATGCGTGACAGTGACCAACGATCAGGCCCCTGCTGGGAGATCGTTGGTCGCTGGGAATGATCAGGACCTTTTTTTGGTCGCTGACCACCCGCTGTCATCGCTGAATCGGCATGTGTGACGCCGATCCAGCGATGTGTTCACTGGTAACCAGGGTAAATATCGGGTTACTAAGTGCGGCCTTGCGCTTAGTAACCCGATATTTACCCTGGTTACCCAGGGACTTCGGCATCGTTGAAGACAGTTTCAACGATGCCGAAGTCTTTCCCCTGATCGTTGGTCGCTGGAGAGAGCTGTCTGTGTGACAGCCCCCAACGACCACACAACGACTTACCAACGATCACGGCCAGGTCGTGTCGCTGGTTGTGATCGTTGATAAGTCATTTAATGTAACGGTACCTTTAGGAATGAACATATAACTACTCGGTTTTGATAAACACACAAAGAAAATACATCAATGAAACATTTTGGCAGAAAGCTTTGTCCCCTGTGCTGGAGAGCTCAGCCCCTTAGGGAACTGTTTCTGCTATATTCTCCAGGTAAATGTACCTGTGGGCGTGCCTGTCTAGACCGGCTGCCCGCTACCAGGCAAAAAAAAAAAAATGGTTTCATTAAATGAGTGCAAAGTATGGGCTCGCCTGCGGTTCAGCACAGCGGTTCACAATCTTAAGAATATCTACTTCTAGGGTTGAGCGAAACGGGTCGTTCATTTTCAAAAGTCGCCGACTTTTGGCAAAGTCGGGTTTCATGAAACCCGATCCGACCCCTGTGCGGGGTCGGCCATGCGGTACGCAACTTTCGCGCCAAAGTCGCGTTTCAATGACGCGAAAAGCGCCATTTCTCAGCCAATGAAGGTAAACGCAGAGTGTGGGCAGCGTGATGACATAGGTCCTGGTCCCCACCATCTTAGAGGAGGGTATTGCAGTGATTGGCTTGCTGTCTGCGGCGTCACAGGGGCTATAAAGGGGCGTTCCCGCCGAACGCCATCTTACTGCTGCTGATCTGAGCTTAGGGAGAGGTTGATGCCGCTTCGTCAGAAGCAGGGATAGCGTTAGGCAGGGTCCATTAACCACCAAACCGCTTGTGCTGTAGCGATTTGCACTGTCCAACACCACCTTCAGTGTGCAGGGATAGTGGAAGCTACATTTTTTTTTTTTTCTCAGCGCTGTAGCTCATTGGGCTGCCCTAGAAGGCTCCCTGATAGCTGCATTGCTGTTTGTACGCCGCTGTGCAAACCAACTGCTTTTTTCAAAGCACAAATCCTCTTGTTCCTTCCTTTCTGCACAGCTATCTTGTTGGTTTGTCCACACTTTTTATTTAATTTGTGCATCAGTCCACTCCTTATTGCTGCCTGCCATACCTGGCTGAGATTACTGCAGGGAGATAGTAATTGAAGGACAGTTCCTTTTTTTTTTTTTTTTTTTTTGTGGGAGATTAAGATTGGCATTTCTGCTAGAGTGCCATCCCTGTCTGTGCCATCTCTCACTCAGTGGGCCATAGAAAGCCTATTTATTTTTTTGCTTGATTTGGGTTCTAAAATCTACCTGAAAAAATCACTACATCAGTCAGTGGGAGAAAAATATTGGCCTCAGGGCTTGTGTGCCACTCCTGACTCCTGTGTGTGCCATCTCTCAGTCAGTGGGCCATAGAAAGCCTATTTATTTTTTTGCTTGATTTGGGTTCCAAAATCTACCTGAAAAAATCACTACATCAATCAGTGGGAGAAAAATATTGGCCTCAGGGCTTGTGTGCCACTCCTGACTCCTGTGTGCATCATCACTCACTCAGTGGGCCATAGAAAGCCTATTTATTTTTTTGCTTTATTTGGGTTCTAAATTCTACCTGAAAAAATCAATAAATCAATCAGTGGGAGATTAATATTGGCCTTTGGGCTTGTGTGCCAGTCCTAAGCGTGCCATCTCTCTCTCTCTCAGATAGTGGGCCATAGAAAGCCTATTTATTATTTTTTTTATTGGGTTTATAAATTTTCCCTGAAAAAAAAAAAAAAAAAGTGGGAGATTAATATTGGCCTCTGGGCTTGTGTGCCAGTCCTGAGCGTGCCATCTCTCTCACAAATAGTGGGCCATAGAAAGCCTTTTTTTTTTTTTTTGGTTTTATAAATTCTCCCTGAAAAAAAAAAGGGAGATTAATATTGGCCTTTGGGCTTGTGTGCCAGTCCTAAGCGTGCCATCTCTCTCTCTCAGATAGTGGGCCATAGAAAGCCTATTTATTATTTTTTTTATTGGGTTTATAAATTTTCCCTGAAAAAAAAAAAAAGTGGGAGATTAATATTGGCCTCTGGGCTTGTGTGCCAGTCCTAAGCGTGCCATCTCTCTCTCTCTCAGATAGTGGGCCATAGAAAGCCTATTTATTATTTTTTTTATTGGGTTTATAAATTTTCCCTGAAAAAAAAAAAAAGGGAGATTAATTTTTGGCCTTTGGGCTTGTGTGCCAGTCCTAAGCGTGCCATCTCTCTCTCTCAGATAGTGAGCCATAGAAAGCCTATTTATTTTTTTGGTTGATTTGGGTTCTAAATTCTACCTGAAAAAATCAATAAATCAATCAGTGGGAGATAAATATTGGCCTCTGGGCTTGTGTGCCACTCCAGACTCCTGTGTGCGTCATTTCTCACTCAGTGGGCCATAGAAAGCCTATTTTTTGTTTTATTTGTTTTCTAAATTCTCCCTGAAAAAATCATTTTATTTTATTTGGTTTCTAAATTCTTCCTGAAAAAAATCATTTTATTCTATTATTTTTTTTTTCTAAAGTCTCCCTGAAAAAAAAAAAAAAATCAGTGGGAGATTAATATTGCCCTTTCTGCTTGTGTGCCAGTCTTGACTCCTGGGTGTGCCATCTCTCTCTCTCTCTCCAATTGTGGGCCATAGAAAGCCTATTATTTTTTTTGCTTGATTTGGGTTCCAAAATCTACCTGAAAAAATCACTACATCAATCATTGGGAGAAAAATATTGGCCTCTGGGCTTGTGTGCCACTCCTGACTCCTGTGTGCGTCATCTCTCACTCAGTGGGCCATAGAAAGCCTATTTTTTGTTTTATTTGTTTTCTAAATTCTCCCTGAAAAAATCATTTTATTTTATTTGGTTTCTAAATTCTTCCTGAAAAAATCATTTTATTCTATTATATTTTTCTTCTAAAATCTCCCTGAAAAAAAAAAAAAATCAGTGGGAGATTAATATTGCCCTTTCTGCATGTGTGCCAGTCTTGACTCCTGGGTGTGCCATCTCTCTCTCTCTCTCCAATTGTGGGCCATAGAAAGCCTATTATTTTTTTGCTTGATTTGGGTTCCAAAATCTACCTGAAAAAATCACTACATCAATCATTGGGAGAAAAATATTGGCCTCTGGGCTTGTGTGCCACTCCTGACTCCTGTGTGCGTCATCTCTCACTCAGTGGGCCATAGAAAGCCTATTTTATGTTTTATTTGTTTTCTAAATTCTCCCTGAAAAAATCATTTTATTTTATTTGGTTTCTAAATTCTTCCTGAAAAAATCATTTTATTCTATAATTTTTTTTTTCTAAAGTCTCCCTGAAAAAAAAAAAAAACAGTGGGAGATTAATATTGCCCTTTCTGCTTGTGTGCCAGTATTGACTCCTGGGTGTGCCATCTCTCTCTCTCTCTCTCCAATTGTGGGCCATAGAAAGCCTATAATTTTTTTTGCTTGATTTGGGTTCCAAAATCTACCTGAAAAAATCACTACATCAATCATTGGGAGAAAAATATTGGCCTCTGGGCTTGTGTGCCACTCCTGACTCCTGTGTGCGTCATCTCTCACTCAGTGGGCCATAGAAAGCCTATTTTTTGTTTTATTTGTTTACTAAATTCTCCCTGAAAAAATCATTTTATTTTATTTGGTTTCTAAATTCATCCTGAAAAAATCATTTTATTCTATTTTTTTTTTTTTCTAAAGTCTCCCTGAAAAAAATAAAAAAATAAAAAAAAACAGTGGAAGATTAATATTTACATTTGTGCTTCAGTGACAGTCCTGCGTGTGTGGCATCTCTCTCATTTGGTGCCACCAAAAACAGAGTGTGTAACATTGTGCCTGATTTTCGTTGTGGTCTCACCCACCTGTAAAGGGGTAGCTGAATCATACTGAAGTTAGAGCTCACCGTGTAAGTTGTGTGACAGCAACAAATACCGTTAGTTTGGTTACATTTTTAAAACAATGAGGAAGTCTGGTGGAAGAGGTCGTGGAAGGGGGCGTTCATTGTCAGCTGGTAATGAGGGTAGTGGTAGTGGTGGAGCATCAGGTGGTCGTGGGAAAAAAAATATTGCACCTAAGTCTGGAGCTGTGGAGCCAGGTTCGTCGTCTGGCTACACAAGGCCTCGAACGCTCCCTTTTCTGGGAGTAGGAAAACCACTTTTAAAGCCGGAGCAGCAAGAGCAAGTTTTGGCTTATCTTGCTGACTCAGCCTCTAGCTCTTTTGCCTCCTCTCGTGAAACTGGTAAATGTCAAAGCAGCGCGTCGTTAGTGGATGTTCACGGTCAGGGACAAGTCGCTTCCTTGTCCTCTTCAGCAAAAACAACAACAGAGAAGAATGCAGCAGGCGACACAACGGGTTACTCCATGGAGCTCTTTATACATACCGTCCCTGGCTTAGAAAGTGAAGCAGTTAACAGTCCATGCCCATTACAAGTTGAATCTGACATGGAGTGCACTGATGCACAGCCACAGCCAGACTACTATGCTGGTCCTTTGACTCAGACCACAACATTGCCCTCGCAGGGTAATGATCAAGAATCAGACCCTGATGAGACTATGTTGCCCCATCACGAACGCTATACCACCGACCGACACGGTGACACAGACGAAGTTGCACACGAGCTACAAGAAGAGGTAATAGATGACCCAGTTCTTGACCCCGATTGGCAGCCATTGGGGGAACAGGGTGAAGGCGGCAGCAGTTCTGAAGCGGAGAAGGAGGGGCCGCAGCAGGCATCAACATCGCAACAGGTTCCATCTGCCGGGCCCGTATCTTGCCCAAAACGCGTGGCAAAGCCAAAACCTGTTGGAGGACAGTGTGGCCATCCGGTTAAAGCTCAGTCTGCAATGCCTGAAAAGGTATCCGATGCTAGAAAGAGTGCAGTCTGGCATTTTTTTAAACAACATCCAATTGATCAGCGCAAAGTCATCTGTCAAAAATGTTCAACTACCTTAAGCAGAGGGCAGAATCTGAAAAGTCTCAATACAAGTTGCATGCATAGACATTTAACCACCATGCATTTGCAAGCTTGGACTAACTACCAAACGTCCCTTAAGGTTGTAGCACCCTCGGCCAATGAAGCTAGTCATCAACGCAACATCCCTTCCGGCAGTGTAGGGCCACCATTTTCCGCACCACCTGCAGTATCTGTGCAGGTTTCTTTGCCAGGCCAAAGCAGTCAGGGTCAGGGAATCACCAGTTTCGTAGTAGGAAACACTGCATCTAGGGCACCGGTGGCAACAATACCATCTCCCACCGTCTCTCAGTCTGCCATGTCCACCGGCACCCCCGCTAGTTCCACGATCTCCAGCTCTCCAGTCCAGCTCACCCTACATGAGACTATGGTTAGAAAAAGGAAGTACTTAGCCTCGCATCCGTGTACACAGGGTTTGAACGCCCATATAGCTAGACTAATCTCGTTAGAGATGATGCCCTACCGGTTAGTTGAAAGCGAAGCTTTCAAAGCCCTGATGGACTACGCTGTACCACGCTACGAGCTACCCAGTCGACACTTTTTTTCCAGAAAAGCCATCCCAGCCCTCCACCAGCATGTTAAAGAGCGCATCGTCCATGCACTCAGGCAATCTGTGAGCACAAAGGTGCACCTGACAACAGATGCATGGACCAGTAGGCATGGCCAGGGACGTTTCGTGTCCATCACGGCACACTGGGTGAATGTTGTGGATGCAGGGTCCACAGGCGACAGCAATTTTGGGACAGTTCTGCCTAGCCCACGGTCTAGGAAACAGTTGGCTGTAGCCGTTCGCACCCCCTCCTCCTCCTCCTCGTCCTCCTGCAGAAGCGAGAGCTCGTCCACAGACCGCAGTCGCACAACCACTCCATCCGCAGCTGCCACTGTTGCACACCAGGTCTCCCATTATGGGGCAGCTACTGGCAAACGTCAGCAGGCTGTATTGGCTATGAAGTGTTTGGGCGACAACAGACACACCGCGGAAGTTCTGTCCGAGTTCTTGCAGAAAGAAATGCAGTCGTGGCTGGGCACTGTAGATCTTGAGGCAGGCAAGGTAGTGAGTGATAACGGAAGGAATTTCATGGCTGCCATCTCCCTTTCCCAACTGAAACACATTCCTTGCCTGGCTCACACCTTAAACCTGGTGGTGCAGTGCTTCCTGAAAAGTTATCCGGGGTTATCCGACCTGCTCCTCAAAGTGCGTGGACTTTGCTCACATATCCGCCGTTCGCCCGTACACTCCAGCCGTATGCAGACCTATCAGCGTTCTTTGAACCTTCCCCAGCATCGCCTAATCATAGACGTTGCAACAAGGTGGAACTCAACACTGCACATGCTTCAGAGACTGTGCGAACAGAGGCGGGCTGTTATGTTTTTGTGGGAGGATACACATACATGGGCAGGCAGTAGGATGGCAGACATGGAGTTGTCAGGTGTGCAGTGGTCGAAGATTCAAGACATGTGTCAAGTCCTTCAGTGTTTTGAGGAATGCACACGGCTGGTTAGTGCAGACAACGCCATAATAAGCATGAGCATCCCCCTAATGCGTCTGCTGATGCAAAGTTTGACGCACATAAAGGATCAGGCGTCTGCAGCTGAGGAAGAGGAAAGCCTTGATGACAGTCAGCCATTCTCTGGCCAGGGCAGTGTACAGGACGAGGTAGCGGGCGAAGAGGAGGAGGAGGACGAGGAGGATGATGGGGATGATTATATTTTTAATGAGGAAGCTTTTCCGGGGCCACTGGAAATTGTTGGCGCGGCAAGGCCGGGTTCTGGTTTTTTGAGGGACACAAGTGACGTGGATTTGCCTGAAACTGCCCCTCAACCAAGCACAACCGCAGATTTGAGAACTGGAACTTTGGCCCACATGGCGGATTATGCCTTACGTATCCTCAAAAGGGACACATGCATTACTAAAATGATGAACGATGACGATTACTGGTTGGCCTGCCTCCTTGATCCTCGCTATAAAGGCAAATTGCAAAATATAATGCCACATGAGAACTTGGAACTAATATTAGCAACCAAACAATCAACTCTTGTTGACCGTTTGCTTCTGGCATTCCCTGCACACAGCGCCCTTGATCGTTCTCACACGAGCTGCAGGGGCCAGCAGACCAGAGGTGTTAGAGGGGCAGAAATCAGAAGTGGCGTTGGCCAGAGGGGTTTTCTGACCAGGTTGTGGAGTGATTTTGCTATGACCGCAGACAGGACAGGTACTGCAGCATCAATTCAAAGTGACAGGAGACAACATTTGTCCAGTATGGTTACAAACTATTTTTCATCCCTTATCGACGTTCTCCCTCAACCGTCATTCCCATTTGATTACTGGGCATCCAAATTAGACACCTGGCCAGAATTGGCAGAATATGCATTGCAGGAGCTTGCTTGCCCGGCAGCTAGTGTCCTATCAGAAAGAGTATTCAGTGCTGCAGGTTCAATGCTAACAGAAAAATGGACTCGTCTGGCTACCCAAAATGTAGATGATCTAACCTTCATTAAAATGAACCACAACTGGATTTCGAAATCTTTTGCCCCACCTTGCCCGGCTGACACCTAGCTTTCCTATGAAAAGGTCTTGCCTGTGGACTATTATGCATGACTTTTCCAATATCGTAATTTGCTGCACCTGAATGTCCAGCATACGACATGTTTACAGCTCCCTAAATGGCCAAACTCCCCACACGGGGCCGTGGTATCGCCACTTGGCGCCAGCACCCGTGAGAGTGCTGATTTTTTTCTGAAGAGGTGGGTGTGCCCGCTTTTGGTCGACGGCACTGCCACTGGGTCCCTCATAGTACAATAAAGTGTCTCTGGCAGTGGTGGTGCGCACCCAACGTCAGACACACCGTTGTAATATGAGGGGCCCTGGGCCTGTACCGCCGGCCACAAGACAGTTCCCCCCCCCCAGCTCAAACAGTGCTCTACCACTTGCAAAATTATCTCTCACAGCTCCACCAATGTTTAGTCTATGCGCTGACATCCTTCAATGCCTGGCACTGACAATACCATTGTATTGACATTTTTGTTATGTTAGGCCTTCGAAGCCTGTCTGCGGTCCCTCCTTCCACTAGGCCTCCACTGACCATTGTACTGCTGCCCGTGTACCCCTGGAACCAATTTTAAATTGCCAACAGCCCAATTTTGTTATGTTAGGCCTTCGAAGCCTGTCTGCAGTCCCTTCTTTCTACTACTACTACACTGACCAGACCACTGCTGCCCGTGTACCCCTGGAACCAATGTTAAATTGCCTGCACCCCTATTTTTGTTATGTTAGGCCTTCGAAGCCTGTCTGCGGTCCCTCCTTCCACTAGGCCTCCACTGACCATTGTACTGCTGCCCGTGTACCCCTGGAACCAATTTTAAATTGCCAACAGCCCAATTTTGTTATGTTAGGCCTTCGAAGCCTGTCTGCAGTCCCTTCTTTCTACTACTACTTCACTGACCAGACCACTGCTGCCCGTGTACCCCTGGAACCAATGTTAAATTGCCTGCACCCCTATTTTTGTTATGTTAGGCCTTCGAAGCCTGTCTGCGGTCCCTCCTTCCACTAGGCCTCCACTGACCATTGTACTGCTGCCCGTGTACCCCTGGAACCAATTTTAAATTGCCAACAGCCCAATTTTGTTATGTTAGGCCTTCGAAGCCTGTCTGCAGTCCCTTCTTTCTACTACTACTACACTGACCAGACCACTGCTGCCCGTGTACCCCTGGAACCAATGTTAAATTGCCTGCACCCCTATTTTTGTTATGTTAGGCCTTCGAAGCCTGTCTGCGGTCCCTCCTTCCACTAGTCCTCCACTGACCATTGTACTGCTGCCCGTGTACCCCTGGAACCAATTTTAAATTGCCAACAGCCCAATTTTGTTATGTTAGGCCTTCGAAGCCTGTCTGCAGTCCCTTCTTTCTACTACTACTACACTGACCAGACCACTGCTGCCCGTGTACCCCTGGAACCAATGTTAAATTGCCTGCACCCCTATTTTTGTTATGTTAGGCCTTCGAAGCCTGTCTGCGGTCCCTCCTTCCATTAGGCCTCCACTGACCATTGTACTGCTGCCCGTGTACCCCTGGAACCAATTTTAAATTGCCAACAGCCCAATTTTGTTATGTTAGGCCTTCGAAGCCTGTCTGCAGTCCCTTCTTTCTACTACTACTACACTGACCAGACCACTGCTGCCCGTGTACCCCTGGAACCAATGTTAAATTGCCTGCACCCCTATTTTTGTTATGTTAGGCCTTTGAAGCCTGTCTGCGGTCCCTCCTTCCACTAGGCCTCCACTGACCATTGTACTGCTGCCCGTGTACCCCTGGAACCAATTGTAAATTGCCAACAGCCCTATTTTTTTATGTTAGGCCTTCGAAGCCTGTCTGCGGTCCCTCCTTCCACTTGGCCTCCACTGACCATTGTACTGCTGCCCGTGTACCCCTGGAACCAATGTAAAAGTGCCTACAGCCTGTCCAATTTGTTATGTTAGGCCTTCGAAGCCTGTCTGCGGTCCCTTCTTTCTACTACAACTACACTGACCAGACCACTGCCGCCCGTGTACCCTGTAACCTATTTTAAAGTGCATACAGCCAATTTTTTTTCTTAATTTTACAATTATAATGCCCAGATGGACTACGCTGTACCACGGTAAGAGCTACCCAGTCGTCACTTCTTTTGCGAGAAAAGCCATCCCAGCACTACAGCATCATGTAAAAATCTGCATTGTCCATGCTCTCTGGCTATCTAATAGTAGAAAGGTGCACCTGACAACAGATGCATGGACCAGAAGGCATGTCCACGAAAGGTTAGATGTCCATTACGGCGCACTGGGTTAATGTTGTGGATGCATGGTCCACAGGGGACAGCCTACAAAGTCTGTCTGCAGTCCCAAATATAAATTGTCCTCCGCTTACCACACCAATGCTGCCTGTGTACCCCTGGAACATTTCATAAACTCCATTGACCAAAATTTGGGGTTTACAGCCTACTACCAGTGTCTGCCGCTCCAAGGTGTTCCCCGGGTTGCCTTTTCTGAGCTTTGATCTTCAGGCTCTTCTTAAGTAGTTGTTGAAAACAACACTGCATTCGGCCTACAAGTTGGGTCTGGGGTGTAGAGATGGTGTGTTCCACTCCAAGGTGTTCCCCAGGTTTCATCGCCATTGCTGCGATCTTAATGCTCTCGTTTAGTAGTTGTTGGAAACTACAGTGCATTAGGCCTACAAATTGGGTATGGGGTGTAGAGAGATGGTGTGTTCCACTCCAAGGTGTTCCCCAGGTTTCCTCGCCATTGCTGCGATCTTAATGCTCTCGTTTAGTAGTTGTTGGAAACTACAGTGCATTAGGCCTACAAATTGGGTATGGGGTGTAGAGAGATGGTGTGTTCCACTCCAAGGTGTTCCCCAGGTTTCCTCGCCATTGCTTCGATCTTCCTGCTCTTGTTTAGTAGTTGTTGGAAATTACACTGCATTAGGCCTACAAATTGGGTATGGGGTGTAGAGAGATGGTGTGTTACACTCCAAGGTGTTCCCCAGGTTTCATCCACATTGCTTCGGTCTTCCGACTCTCGTTTAGTAGTTGTTGGAAACTACAGTGCATTAGGCCTACAAATTGGGTATGGGGTGTAGAGAGATGGTGTGTTCCACTCCAAGGTGTTCCCCAGGTTTCCTCGCCATTGCTGCGATCTTAATGCTCTCGTTTAGTAGTTGTTGGAAACTACAGTGCATTAGGCCTACAAATTGGGTATGGGGTGTAGAGAGATGGTGTGTTCCACTCCAAGGTGTTCCCCAGGTTTCCTCGCCATTGCTTCGATCTTCCTGCTCTCGTTTAGTAGTTGTTGGAAACTACACTGCATTAGGCCTACAAATTGGGTATGGGGTGTAGAGAGATGGTGTGTTACACTCCAAGGTGTTCCCCAGGTTTCCTCTCCATTGCTTCGATCTTCCTGCTCTCGTTTAGTAGCTGTTGGAAACTACAGTGCATTAGGCCTACAAATTGGGTATGGGGTGTAGAGAGATGGTGTGTTACACTCCAAGGTGTTCCCCAGGTTTCATCCACATTGCTTCGGTCTTCCGACTCTCGTTTAGTAGTTGTTGGAAACTACAGTGCATTAGGCCTACAAATTGGGTATGGGGTGTAGAGAGATGGTGTGTTCCACTCCAAGGTGTTCCCCAGGTTTCCTCGCCATTGCTGCGATCTTAATGCTCTCGTTTAGTAGTTGTTGGAAACTACAGTGCATTAGGCCTACAAATTGGGTATGGGGTGTAGAGAGATGGTGTGTTCCACTCCAAGGTGTTCCCCAGGTTTCCTCGCCATTGCTTCGATCTTCCTGCTCTCGTTTAGTAGTTGTTGGAAACTACACTGCATTAGGCCTACAAATTGGGTATGGGGTGTAGAGAGATGGTGTGTTACACTACAAGGTGTTCTCCAGGTTGCCTTTCCTGAGCTTCTATGTTCAGGCTCTCATTAAATTGTGGTTAAATGGAACAACTGCATTTGGCGTACTAGTTGGGTTGGGGCCTACTATCGGTGTCTGCCACTCCTTGCTGTTCTCCTGGCTTCCTGTCCTGAAATTCCATTTTCAGGCTCTCGTTAAGTAGTTGTTAATGTTAGACTGCATTTGGCCTACTAGTTGGGTTGGGGCCTACTATCGGTGTCTGCCACTCCTTGCTGTTCTCCTCCACTGAACAAAGCTGTGCCGCCTGTTTACTACGGTTGCCAATTTTGAACTGCATTTCGACTACTTACTGATTTGGGCCTACTCCCTGTGTCAGCCTCTCATTCCAGTTGTCCTCCACTGCAATGCCCCCTGGTTAGTCCTGTGTTACCAATTTTGAACTGCATTTAGCCCACTTTATTCTTTGGGCCTATATCTGTGTTTCCTCCTCATCCTGCCCATTGCCCAGCCAGTGATAGATGAGTCTGCTGGTACATTGACCCATAACGCTAAATTCCCCGTGCACGCTACACAGCAAGATTGTGACCCTGCTGAAAGTCAGGTTCCTCTTCCCGCATACCATACCACCTTACACGGGGACAAAGAGGAAGGTGCAGATGAAAGTGCAGGTTCCTTCATCAGGTGGGGGGAGGAATACTAGTTGGCGACGTCACTGGCACAGGGCCTCTCATAGTACGCAAAAGTGTTGCTGCCGGTGGGAGGCGCCCCCGCCGTGCAAACACACCGCTGTACTTTGAGGGGCCCTGTGCCAGTGCCAGTGCCAACGAGTGGGCCCCCCCTGCTTGCTCAGGATCACAGCACTTGCAAAGTTGAAATACTTACCTCTTCCTGCTCCACTGCCGTGACGCGTTCCAGATTTCCTGGGCCCACTAATTACTTGAACCAGCCCTACCCCCCACAACTTTAGCCAAATGACCCCCAATTTCAAATGCCTTCCAATTATTATAAGCTAAATTATGATTGACAAGCTTCAGTAAAAAGAATGGATGTTTTTGCCATTAAAATGGGCAGTGTAGGTGTTTTCCTGGCCTCCACTCACTGCCGACTATGCCCCCCCTTTGACTTGCATTGGGTTTCGTGTTTCGGGCGATACCCGACTTTTCGCGATAATCGGCCGATTCCACTCGACTCGACTTCTAAGATAGTCGGGTTTCGCGAAACACGACTCGACTCTAAAAAGGTCAAGGTCGCTCAACCCTATCTACTTCTATTCCTATTTCTCAACCAAATATTCCCCTTGCGTCCAGTGTAATCTCAAGAAATTGGATGGAAAGTTTGTCCTCGACTATATGGAAAATATTCCAAAACTAACCATATACTGTATATATCTATATATAGATATATATTTCAGCAAAGGTGCCACGGACAAAGTCTATGGGAGCTGAACCACTGCTCCATCTTATATTATTCCACAGAGACCAGCAAACACAGAGGAAACGCAAGTCTTGTCTGGGGTTTGCTGTGTGCTGTGTCAGCACCAAAGTGTATCATATAATCTTTAGTTTCTGAACAGCAAGAAAAGGTGGCGACAAATCTGCGGTATCTGGCAGCTGATTCCAGTAAGAAACTTGGTCCATAAGGTCAATATACTAAACTAACTACAGGCTTTGTTCCAGCCTTGTGTCTCTTGGCGCCAAAATATATTGTGATGCGTGACCGTTTACTTACTGCAGCGTTGCAGTGGGCTTTAGTGTTCTTATTGCATGGTATGCTCTGAACTAAACAATCAGTACATGCAGGTGGATGCGTGCCTCTTTCAGCCGATGAGCAATAAAGAGGATGCTTTTGGTTTAACTCTTCCACGGGGTGCAGCACCTCTCACTTCAGGTCCTGGTCTCTTCTGTTCCCATGCTCCCATGTTTCCATGCTTCTGTCATTGCTGTTGTCAGGATCTGGACCACCTCTCTTAGGGCCGCTGTCTCCTCTGACCTGTTCCAACCTTCTGTGATTGGGGCACTGCTCACTGATTTCTTGATTACAGTATTTGGCTCCTATTCCCATTCTATGGCAGCTATCAAACTTCAAAGCGACGTTACATCGAGTTATCTCTTGGAGTTAGTCCTGTAAAAACTTATTAGCCATTCCAGCATTGAAGTGGTCTCGCAGGAGCCGATCCAGCTCTTGAGAGGTGCCCATGCCTGTTGGGTCACTTCTCCGGAATCTCCTGTATTGCTTCCTCAAGGGCGTTCGCAAAAAGCATCAGTGTTTCCCCTCATGCTGCTGCCGGTTAAAGAATTCGCTCCTCAGCTGCACCACCTTCATAAAGGCTCCATGAACCCTTTCCAGCAGATCAAATATGTTCTCTATGGTGTCCCTTTCAGATTCAGTCAAATAAATAAGACAGCACACTGCGGCGCTAAAACATGCAAGCATGAAACATGAAAATTGAACTGCAATACTGCACTAGAAATATGAAAAAATGAGAGCATTTGGCGTATAAATTGGCCAATTCATGTGTACCTGGTAGCCACTTTAAGGCATCTCTCGTATACCAGGTTCTAAACTTTCCTTTCCTCGCTGAGAATAAACGTCTTCATCTGAAAGGAAAGTTTAGGACCTGGTATATGAAAGAAGCCTTAACCATAGAACGCATACCTGGGGCCTCGCAGGCCTGCCAGGTTACTTGTTTTCTATTTTCTGTAAAAGTACTTTAGTTAGAATTTTGAAAATCTAGGTAATCCTCAGGTATCTAGTTGTTAGTAATTTCCAGTTATTCATATATTTTTATGTTACAGACATTTCGGTATAACAACCTTTTTTTGGGACTACCCCATATTCACGCACCTGGGGCCTTTTAGGCCTGTGTGCAAATAACACGGAATAACTCAAATAAAAATACTTTTCAAAATTTATTTTACAATTGCAAGGTAAGGATGCATTCCATCTAGCGCTGTGGTCCGCCAGGAGGGGATCCGTAATGGATCTGACCTCCTGGTGACCCCAGCTAAGGCTGGCGGAATCCCGCCATTCCGGCGGGAATGTTAGGGCTAGCGGAATGCACCGAGTAAAAATAGATGTTTATTATTGGTGCGTTCACAGCCCGAGGTCCACCGTGCAGGAGGAACCTGCTGCTAGTGAATGGTGGCACTATTTGGCGGTATTAGCTAGCTTTGTTACTTCACAGAGTTGCCGTGAAAGTAAAGCACTGCACCCTGTTAGACTCACAGGAGCACAAGCTTACTGCCGAGCTGATAGCAATCAGTGGTCATGCAAACACATGATCTCCTCTCCGAAGGTGCCGGTATTCTAGGGGATTACTTCAGCCGGGTCCCTGAATACATACACACATAACCACACTGGCTCAAAGCACATAACTTATATTGATACTAGCGCATGGCCGTGCGGTCATGTGAACCATTAATAGCTGCAGAAACTACAGGACCTTCCCAGAAGGACCAATGGGAGGCTGCCACATAACTTGAGCAACTTCAGGACCTTCCTAGAGGACCAATGGGAGTTGCTGCAGCACCTGAGCATGTGACCCTTGATCTCCAATGAGAGATCTTACCCTGAGCATTCTCAGAAGAGGAAAAGTAGGAATTAGTCACAAAGACATCTGCTCCCCGCTGACCAGTACTGGCTACAATGGCAGAAGCTGGAAAGGCAGCAGTAACCCTTTGCACAGTGTCAGACTGAGCAAGATGCTGGGACCGATGCCTCCGCCGAGCAGGCTCCACTGCAGCAGGTGGAGAATGGGAGACCACGGCGGAGATGGCTCAAGATTCCCCCTGTGGAGAGGCGGGAACTCGAACCCTAACACCAGGTACACATGAATTGGTCAATTTATGTGCTAAATGCTCTCATTTTTTCATATTGCTAGTGCTGTTTAATTTTCTAGTGCAGTTCAATTTTCATGTTTCATGTTTGCAGGTTTATCACCGCAGTGTGCTGCCTTATTCATTTGACTGTACACGAGTTGGTGACTCTAGGTTCAGCACCTGTTCACACTTAGTCTATGTTTGGATGTGACTGTCAGTTTTTTGAAATTTCCTTTCAGATTCAGAGCATGCCATCAATGTCCGCCTGGCATCGCCCTTCAGCGCATTCAGAGCTGCCTCCACTTATAAATCTGGGGTCAGGTTACATAGCTTGACTGAACTTCCAATACCAAGGATGCATCATGGGACCCATGGGGCAAGATCATGGGACACAAGGGGCTAGATCGAGACAAATCAGATAGGATCATGGGGCAGGATCATAGGGCAGATGAGGCAGGATCATGGGGTAGGACAATGGTACACATAGGGCAGGATCATGTTACACATGGGGCAGGATCATGGTTAACATGGAGCAGGATCATGGGGAAGAATGGAGATGTCAGATGGGGTCGAAGGGGAGATCATATGGGATAGTATGGGACATCACATGAAAGTAGAATAGAGACACATGGAGCGAGGATGGGAAAACATATGGCTGGAGCCATGAATGAGATACAAGGGGACCAGAATGGGGGATATTATTACTGCAGCGATGTATTTTATTTTTGTGGATACTGTTTCCAATGGTGGTAGGCCTTTACTGTTCATGGCGGTGCTAGGTCACATTTTTTCTTCATGTGGTGTAATGTAAAAGTTGGGAAAAAATTAAGTAATGTGCTCTGCAATCACTTCTCTAGATAACTGTGTTATTTTTTATAGAGACGAGTCCAGACTTGAAGAAGTGATGGTGGTCTGACATGGATTAAGAAAAGCGAAGATGAACGACTTCAACTAGAGACTTCACTGGTAAGTCTTTGTATTACCTATACACTATATAGTATATACAGAGCTCCTTAATGTAATGCCACTGGTAATCACTGTGTTACATGTACACTATACACTATATGCCCCCTGAGGAAGGACTTTACCGAAACGCGTGTTGGGGTGGGCTGGAGCTGGCGTGATCCCCTATACTATTGTGGTATGTACACTTTTGTCATCTGTACCTGCACTTGCCTATGGGTATTTATTATTATTATTATTATTATTATTATTATTGTACTAGATTGTGGCCCGATTCTAACGCATCGGGTATTCTAGAATATGCATGTCCCCATAGTATATGAACAATGATGATTCCAGAATTCGCGGCAGACTGTGCCCGTCGCTGATTGGTTGAGGCAACCTTTATGACATCATCGTCGCCATGGCAACCATTATGACATCATCGTCGCTGTGCCCGTTGCTGATTGGTCGAGGCCTGGCGGCCTCGACCAATCAGAGACGCGGGATGTCTACGTCCTTTGTGACATCATCGTCGCTGTGCTGGTCACTGATTGGTCGAGGCCTGGCGGCCTCGACCAATCAGAGGCGCAGGATTTCTACGTTGATGCTGTGCCGGTCTCTGATTGGTCGAGGCCTGGCGGCCTCGACCAATCAGAAAGCAAGGATTTCCAGGACAGACAGACAGAAAGACAGACAGACAGACAGAAAGACAGACAGACAGACGGAAAAACCCTTAGGCAATTATATATATAGATAGTATTATGCGATTATCTCCATGTACCCTGTGACAGTGTGTGATCACTGTTCATGTGTGCCTACGGCAACATCCCATAATTTCATATGGGGTGTTTTTGTTACTATCACCTGGGGATCATTGTCCATTTCCTAGGTTCCATGAGGTCTTGTTCACGTCTCCTACCTTGCTGACTTTGTCTATTTTCTATTGTTTGTTCAAATAAATATATATTTTTATATGCATTTTGGACTTGTACACTATTTTCCTAGTGGTTTTGCTTATACACTATATGGCCCTGGACTGGCAGACAGCCACTCAGCTCTTCAAGCTGGTGCACAAATACTGGTTCAAGACCATGCTGGAGAAAAAGAAATGGCTGCCGGCGCATGCTGAGCAGAAGGCAGCCGGAAAAGGAGACTTCCCAACAAAGAGACGCCCTGTGATCAGAGCAGGTGTTAACACAGTGACCACCTTGGTGGAGAACAAGAAAACCCAGCTGGTCGTCATCTCTAATGATGTGAATCCCATTGAGCTAGTCGTTTTCCTGCCTGCCGGAAGATGGGAGTCCCCTAATGCATTGTGAAGGGCAAGGCCAGACTGGGCCGCCTCATCCATGGGAAGACATGCACCAGTATTGCCTTTACACAAGTGAACCTGGAGGATAATGGAGCCCTCTCTAAACTGGTGGAAGCCGTGAAGACCAACTACAATGAACGACACAATGAGATCTGTCGTCACTGGGGAGGAGGCATCTTGGGCCCGAAGTCTGTGGCCAGAATTGTCAAGCTGGAAAAAGCAACGGCCAAGGAACTGGACACAAAACTTGGTTAAATATACTGACCGCTTCAAATCTGTTCTCCCCATATAAAGCTCTGCAGCTGTGACATCTAGCAGGTTAACCCCTTTCTGACATCAGACGTACTATCCCGTCAAGGTGGGGTGGGCCCCTATGACCACCGACGGGATAGTACGTCATACGCGATCGGCCGCGCTCACGGGGGGAGCGCGGCCGATTGCGGCCGGGTGTCAGCTGCCTATCGCAGCTGACATCCAGCACTATGTGCCAGGAGCGGTCACGGACCGCTCCCAGCGCATTAACCCCCGGCACACCGCGATCAAACATGATCGCGATGTGCCGGCAGTGCAGGGGGCTCCCTGCGGGCTTCCTTGAGCCCCCTGCAGCAACGCGATGTGATCACATTGCTGCGAGGGTCTCTCTACCTCGCTCCCTGCTCCAGGCCCGGATCCAAGATGGCCGCGGCATCCGGGTCCTGCAGGGAAGGAGGTGGCTTCACAGAGCCTGCTCAGAGCAGGCACTGTGAAGCCTGCAGTGCTCTGAGACAGATCGGTGATCTGACAGAGTGCTGTGCAAACTGTCAGATCACCGATTTGTGATGTCCCCCCATGGGACAAAGTAAAAAAGTTAAAAAAAATTAAAAAAAAATGTGTAAAAAAAAAAAAAATATTCCTAAATAATGAAAAAAAAAATATTATTCCCATAAATATATTTCTTTATCTAAATGATAAAAAAACAATAAAAATACACATATTTAGTATTGCCGCGTCCGTAACGGCCCGACCTATAAAACTGGCCCACAAGTTAACCCCTTCAGTAAACACCGTAAGAAAAAAAAAAAACGAGGCAAAAACAACGCTTTATTATCATACCGCCGAACAAAAAGTGGAATAACACGCGATCAAAAAGACGGATATAAATAACCATGGCACTGCTGAAAGCGTCATCTTGTCCCGGAAAAAACGAGCCGCCATACAGCATCATCAGCAAAAAAATAAAAAAGTTATAGTCCTGAGAATAAAGCCATGCAAAAATAATTATTTTTTCTATAAAATAGTTTTTATCGTATAAAAGCACCAGAACATAAAAAAATGATATAAATGAGGTATCACTGTAATCGTACAGACCCGAAGAATAAAACTGCTGTATCAATTTTACCAAACGCAGAACGGTATAAACGCCTCCCCCAAAAGAAATTCATGAATAGCTCATTTTTGGTCATTCTGCCTCACAAAAATCGGAATAAAAAGTGATCAAAAAATGTCACGTGCCCGAAAATGTTACCAATAAAAACGTCAACTCGTCCCGCAAAAAACAAGACTTTGTGGACCAAAATGTGGAAAAATTATAGCTCTCAAAATGCGATAACGCAAAAAATATTTTTTGCAACAAAAAGCGTCTTTCAGTGTGTGACGGCTGCCAATCATAAAAATCCGCTAAAAAACCCGCTATAAAAGTAAATCAAACCCCCCTTCATCACCCCCTTAGTTGGGGAAAAATTAAAAAAATGTATTTATTTCCATTTTCCCATTAGGGCTAGGGCTAGGGTTAGGGCTAGGGCTAGGGTTAGGGCTAGGGTTAGGGCTAGGGTTAGGGCTACAGTTAGGGTTGGGGCTAAAGTTAGGGTTAGGGTTGGGGCTAAAGTTATGGTTTGGGTTTAGATTACATTTACAGTTGGGAATAGGGTTGGGATTAGGGTTAGGGGTGTGGTTAGGGTCACTGTTGGGATAAGGGTTAGGGATGTGTTTGGATTAGGGTTTCAGTTATAATTGGGAGGTTTCCACTGTTTAGGCACATCAGGAGCTCTCCAAACGCGACATGGCGTCCGATCTCAATTCCAGCCAATTCTGCGTTGAAAAAGTAAAACAGTGCTTCTTTTCTTCCAAGCTCTCCCGTGCGCCAAAACAGGGGTTTACCCCAACATATGCAGTATCAGCGTACTCAGGACAAATAGGACAACAACTTTTGGGGTCGAATTTCTCCTCTTACCCCCGGGAAAATTCAAAACTGGGGGCTAAAAAATAATTTTTGGGGGAAAGTTTTTTTTTTTTTATTTTCACTGCTCTGCGTTACAAACTGTAGTGAATCACTTGAGGGTTCAAAGCTCTCACAACACATCTAGCTAAGTTTCTTAGGGGGTCTAGTTTCCAAAATGGTGTCACTTGTGGGGGTTTCAACTGTTTAGGTACATTAGGGGCTATGCAAACGCAATGTGACACCTGCAGACCATTCCATCTAAGTCTGCATTCCAAATGGAGCTCATTCCCTTCCGAGCCCTCCCATGCGCCCAAACGGTGGTTCCCCCCCACATATGCGGTATCAGCGCACTCAGGATAAATTGGACAACAAATTTTGGGGTCCATTTTCTCCTGTTACCCTTGGTAAAATAAAACAAATTGGAGCTGAAGTAAATTTTTTGTGAAAAAAAGTTAAATGTTCATTTTTATTTAAACATTCAAAAAATTCCTGTGAAGCACCAGAAGGGTTAATAAACTTCTTGAATATGGTTTTGAGCACCTTGAGGGGGTGAAGTTTTTAGAATGGTGTCACACTTGGGTATTTTCTATCATATAGACCCCTCAAAATGACTTCAAATGAGATGTGGTCCCTAAAAAAAAATGGTGTTGTAAAAATGAGAAATTGCTGGTCAAATTTTAACCCTTATAACTCCCTAACAAAAAAAAATTTTGGTTCCAAAATTGTGCTTATATACAGAAGACATGTGGGAAATGTTACTTATTAAGTATTTTGTGTGACATATCTCTGTGATTTAATTGCATAAAAATTCAAAGTTGGAAAATTGCTAAATTTTCATAATTTTCGTCAAATTTCCATTTTTTTTCACAAATAAACGCAGGTACTATCAAATATATTTTACCACTATCATGAAGTACAATATGTCACGAGAAAACAATGTCAGAATCACTGGGATCCGTTGAAGCGTTCCAGAGTTATAGCCTCATAAAGGGACAGTGGTCAGAATTGAAAAAAATTGGCCCGGTCATTAACGTGCAAACCACCCTTGGGGGTAAAGGGGTTAATGTATATTGGACAGTGGAAGTCACTACTATGGACTTCACGGGTCAGCTTTCTCGTCTTGGAAATTCTTAATTATGCATTTGAAAAAAATAAATACTGTGTATGCTCCAGTATAAGCTGAGATTTTCAGCCCATTTTTTAAGCCTTAAACTGCCCCTCCCGGCCTATACTCGAGTCACCCCCACGGGTCTGTCTCACCTCTTCCCCTGGTCTGTCTACCCTCTCCCCCTTTCCATCTCTCTTCCCCTGGGATGTTTCCTACCCCCTCATTTGCAGCAGCTGCGGAGCTGTGTGATCCTGGCATGTGTTGAGTCCAGAGGTAGCGGCGTGTAACATATGGATCAGGTGGTGGCTGTACGGCAGGTGGAGGTTGCGAGTGGTCTGTGTTTTCTGTGCCACACGCTTCACTTTTGGTGACATCATGGATATTCATAAGCCTTAATGAGTGACACTGGAAGTGAGGTGTGCGCAGCGAGGGTGCGTGCCGCCTGCCGCCTCCACCTGCCGTACGGCTACCGCTTGCCTCCACGACTGCTACTGCTGCTCCACATGTTACCAGCATGCCGCTGCCTCTGGGACTCCATACATGGCAGGATGGTGCTGCTGCTGCTGCTGTGAAGAGGTGGGTAGGAAACACTCCTGTGGGAGAACCGCAGACCGACGGGGAGAGGCAAGACTTACAGACCCAGTAGCTGCTGCTTTCCACCGCCCCAATGCGTATACTCGAGTCAATAAGTATTCCCGGTTTTTGAGGTAAAATTAGGTACCCCATCTTATACTCTGATTGACTTATACTCGAGCATATACGGTGTGTAATATAATTGTGTTATATATATATATATATATATGTGTGTCAATGGCTGCTCACTTTCCCCAATCCTGCATGCTCGGTGCCTTGGGGTGACCCTTGACTTTGCCCTCTCTGTCAAGCCACATATCCAAGCCCTTCCCTCCTCCTGCCGATTCCAACTCAAAAACATTTCCCGGATCCATGCATTCCTTGATCATGAAACCACAAAAACACTTGTGCATGCCCTTATCATCTTCCGCCTCAACTACTACAACCTCCTACTCTCTGGCCTCCCCTCTAGTACTCTGGCACAACTCCAATCCATCCTAAACTCTGCTGCCCCACGAATCCACCTGTCTCCCTGTTATTCCCCAGCCTCTCCTCTCTGCCAGGCCCTTCATTGGCTTCCTATTGCTCAGAGTCTACAGTTCAAAACACTAACAATGACATACAAAGCCATTCACAACCTGTCTCCACCATACATTTGTGACATGGTCTTCCGGTACCTACCTACACGCAACCTTGAATCCTCTCATGATCTCCTTTTCTACTCCTCTTTCATCTCTTCTTCCCTCAACCGCATACAAGACTTCTCCCGTGCTTCCCCTATACTCTGAAACTCATCAGGCTCTAGCCTACCACGGAAACCTTCAAAAGGAACCTGAAGACCCACCTCTTCTGTCAAGCCTACAACCTGCAGCGATCCTCTTTTTGCTGAACCACCGCATGTCCAACTCTACCCTCTCCTAGTTTATCCTCACCCAACCCCTGTAGACTGTGAGCGTAGACTGTGAGCCCTCGTGGGCAGTGTTCCCTCGCCTCGTGTACTTGTGTGCCTTGTTTTACTCATGTTTATTGTAATTGTCTATATTTTCCCTGTTCACAAGTAAAGCGCCATGGAATAAATGGCACTATAAAAATGAATGTTAATAATAATATGCAGAGCTCCTGTGTGCAATGTCACTGGTGATCCCTATATTACCTGTACACTATACGCTATATGCACTATATACAGAGCTTCTGTGTGTAATGTCAATGCTGATCCCTGTATTACCTGTCAATTGTACATTATAGACAATGCTTTAGTGTAAAATGTTACTGGTGATCACTGGATTACCTATACACTGGCACTGTATACTGTGCAAAGAGCTTCTGTGTATAATAGCACTTATGGTAATATTAGTATTGTGTTTTTTTATTAATGATCAGTGTTGTAGTACTCAGTCAGTATGTGGTGGTAAAATGTGGTCTGGTCATGGTGTGGTGGTGTTTGGCCCTTGTATGTGGTACTATTCAGTCACTATGTAGTGGTAATATTTGGTCTGGTCTTTGTGCGGTGGTATTTGTCCTTTATAATGTGGTATAATTCAGTTACTTTGTGGTGGTCACTTTGTGGTGGTAATATGTGCTCTGGTCATTGTGTGGTGGTATTTGTTCCTTGTATGTGTTATTATTGGTCACTATGTGGTGGGAATATGTGGTCTGGTCATTGTGTGACAGTATTTGTCTCTTTTATGTAATATTATTGGTAATTTTAAAAATGTAAAAATAAATAAAAAATATACCTAAAAAGAGTATTGGATATTTTAACAAATGTTTAATAAATTAGAGGGAGCGGATAGTGAGATCCAGAAAAGAGGCATTAGAAAGTGACACAAGGTGTGAGTGAATATCCAGAGATGGGACCTGGGGCAGGAAGTCTACCTATATTAAATAGCTTACAAACTCCAGGAGGAACGGTTCATCGCAGGGGATGTGTGATGAAGAGAGTGCCCTGGGCTTTAATTCCAATGTGTTAGTCAGCATAGAGCTGAGTAATGGCCATAGTGGCCACGTAGCTCCTCTAAGGTGAAAAAAAAGGAGGAACCTCGGGTTGAAGTACAGGACTCTCACTGAATTTAGTACCATTTTTGGAGCGAGAAAAGTTCCTGAAGTGCTGTACTGGGTGATGGTGAAGACAGAGGACTAAGTAAGGATGGAAAGTGAAAATCTGTATGAAGATGTTCCATGTATTAATAGAAATGTTTAAGATTTGCACCCTCTACCTCTTGTATATAATTCCTACCAAGTTATTGTTCAGTAAGACAGTTCCTTTTCAAATGGTGGTTTCCCTTATACAGCTTTGAAACACCTGATCCTGGTCAGCTGATGTTAATGGCATCATGTAGCCTGGAAGGTCATGATGCCCCGTAGCTAAAGTCCACACACCCAGCCAGGACAGCCATCTTCATTGAATGTGCCAGGGTGTGAAAAATGAGTACAACTCCCACGGCTACCACTCTGCGCTATATTACACTTGACACAGTAGTCAAGATCAAGTCTCATATTAGGAAAAACTAAGCGTTTTGGATGCGGGGAAGTTTAGATTTGAATAAAGGATGGAGACCATAACATGGTCTAAAATGGCATTGAATACAAACTCCAAAATGGTGGATAGTGGTGCATTACAACGAGGAGGTCACGTCTTTCATAGGTGTAGAAGACATGAAAGGGGAATAAGAACAATTCAGCCCCCCAGAGGTGTTTTCTGGAAGTGCCAGCCCATACTCCATCTCCATTCTGTCAGTCTGTGGAAATAGGACTGGACTCAAATGTCATCCATGTGCAGTCCGATGGTTTCCACAGATTCATAAACTTGAATAGCTAAGTGTGATCTGAATATCGGATCTAACTCGACCATTCAGCTATTTTTTCCCCAGACCAGCTCTATCCAAGGAAAAAATCAGACATTTGCATGGCCCCATAAAATAACATTGGTCCGTGTGTGATCTGATATTTTGTTGGATTGCACTTTGACCAAAAATACAGTCACCTGCACCTGCCCTAAACAGGAGCAATTTTGAGCACATTTTGAGAGGTTACCAATCAGTAACCAAATAACAACTGGGCATGTTTGCTTTCAAATGCCATTGCTGACGTTCATTCTCAGTTTGGCCATATTTGAGATAAGAGGCTTTGTGCTCAGAATAACCCATTGTAGCTACAAGAAAGATATATACAGTATCTTAGTACCTTGTTAGCCAGTAGATAGAAAAATGTTTAGAATTGAGAGTCCTCAGTGGTTGATACCTTTTAATAGCTAACTGAAAAGATGGTAACAAATTGCAAGCTCTCAAGACTACTCAGGTCTCTTCATCAGGCAAGGACTAATAAAAATTCTGAAGAATCACATATTTATACACAACACTCAAAAGCTTGCAATTTGTTACCATGTTTTCAGTTAGCCATTAAAAGGTATGAACCACTGAGAACTCTGAATTTTAAATATTTTTCTATCTATTGGCTAATACGGTATCAAGATATATATTTTCAATATCAAAATGGAGGATGCCAGAATGTACCGCATCTTTATGGAACTAAAGCCACTTCTGAAGAAACGTGCACAAATGGACATCAACATTTTTTTTTATCTACATGATATTTCTGCTGTGTTGTGTATAAATATGTGATTCTTCAGAATTTGTATTAGTCTATGCTTGAAGAAGAGGCCTGATTTTCTTACCATCTTTACAGGTAGCCATTAAAAGGTATCACCACTGAGGACTCTCAATTCTACACCATGTTCCAAATTATTATGCAAATTGGGTTTAAGAGTCATAAAGATTTAATTGTTTTGTTTTTCAAATAAACTCGTGGATTGTATTGTGTCTCAGGGCTCAATGGATCACTGAAATCAAGCTTAAACACATGTGATAATTAGTTTTCCAGGTGATTCTAATTAAAGGAAAACTACTTTAAATGTTGTTCCACATTATTAAGCAGGCCACAGGTTTCAAGCAATATGGGAAATGAAATAATCTCTCTGCTATTGAAAAGCATTAAATAGTACAATGCCTTGGACAAGGTATGAAAATATTAGATATTTCATGAAAACTTAAGAGTGATCATCATACTGTGAAGAGATTTGTGACTAATACAGAGCAGAGACAGAGTTCATGCAGATAAAGGCATAATGAGGAAGGTTTCTGCCAGACAAATTCATTGGATTAAGAGAGCAGCTGCCAAAATACCATTACAAAGCAGCAAACAGTTAATTGAAGCTGCTGATGCCTCTGGAGTCCCTTGAACCTCCAGGTGTAGGATCCTTCAAAGGCTTGCTGTGGTGCATAAACCTAATTTTCGGCCACCCCTAAAGAGTGCTTTCAAGCAGAAACGGTTGCAGTGGGTCCAAACATACATAAAGAATAATTTTCATTCTTGTTTACTGATGAGTGTCGAGCAACCCTGGATGGTCCAAATGGATGGAGTAGTGGCTGGTTGGAGGATGGCCACCATGTCCCAACAAGGCTGCGACCTCAGCAAGGAGTTGGAGGAGTCATTTTTTGAGCCAGAATCATGGGGAAACAGCTGGTAGGGCCCTTTAAGGTTCCTGAAGGTGTGAAAATGACCTCTGCAAAGTATGTAGAGTTTCTGACTGACAACTTTCTTCCATGGTATAAAAAGCAGAAATGTGCCTTCATGAGCAAGATCATCATCATGTATGACAATGCCCCATCTCATGCTGCAAAGAATACCTCTGAGTCATTGACTGCTATGGGCAAAAAAGGAGATAAACTCATGGAGTGGCCACAATCTTCCCCTGACCTCAACCCTATAGAGAACTTTTGGAGTTTCTTCAAGCAAAAGATCTATGAGGGTGGGAGGCAGTTCACATCAAAACAGCGACTCTGGGAGGCTATTCTGATTTCATGCAAAGAAATACAAGCGGAAACTCTCAAAAACTCACAAGTTCGATGGATGCAAGAATTATGAAGGTGATATCAAAGAAGGGTTCCTATGTTAACATGTAACTTGGCCTGTTAGGATGTTTTGGAGTTAAATAGCTTTTTTGTTCAGTGAATGTGACTTCCTAATGCTGCAAATTCCACAAATGAGCATTTTCAGTTCTTTAAAACATAACAAATATTTAGATACAGGAAAGAAATATATCTTGGTACCGTGTTAGCCAGTAGATAGAAAAATATTTAGAATTGAGAGTCCTCAGTGGTTGATACCTTTTAATGGCTAACTGAAAAGATGGTAACAAATTGCAAGCTTTCGAGACTACATACGTCTCGTCATCAGGCAAAGAAGTCTTTGCCTGATGAAGAGACGTACAGTATGTAGTCTCGAAAGCTTGCAATTTGTTACCATCTTTTCAGTTAGCCATTAAAAGGTATCAACTACTGAGGACTTTCAATTCTAAATATTTTTCTATCAAATATTTAGAAATTCTACTGTGTCTAATAAGTTGGAACAGTGCATTTTGAGTTTTTATTCATTTTGCAGATTATACTGTTATCATTGGGAGGTTTCTTCAATAAAATTTGATGTGTACTCTAACAGGTGATGACTTTTATTAGACTGTCATTTGCACCGACCATTTAGGAAAATCTGAGAAAAATGTAATTTGCATAATAATTTGGAATATGGTGTAAATATTTTTCCATTGTAGCTAGTTATGCATTACATACTGCAATTTATTTTTCCGACAATGTAGCCATTTACAAACTTTTTGCAGAACCAGTTTTATCAATGACATAACTTTAAGGTACATTTGTTATATTTAAACAAATTAATTAATTTGTTATATAAGCACAAGGAAAATACAGCAATTCCACAATTTTGCATTTGTTTTTAATGGCTTTTAAAAAATTTTTTAATTGCATTGACCATGGCATACATATTACTTTAAGACCATTTTTGTGGTAACTACTAACATATGTAAAAAATACTTCTTCCTTGTCAAAAGTGTTAAGAGGTTAAAATTAAGATTAGGTTAGATGAACAATCAAATGCAATCAAATAAATTATGAGTTTGACACAAAGCATGTACATCACTTTTTTATTTTTATTTATTTATTTTTTTGCTATATCTCGATTTCTGGCTTATTTTGTTTGGCTTACCCCCCAGGGTAACATACAGTATTTGAATTGTCTCCATTGATTTTCTTCTTGAAGCCATGCCACAATTGTATCTATTTACCTAAAACATGCAGTTATTTAATTTGAAGACAAACTATATTGAGAAGCAGTTCCATTCCGTTGGAAACATTTGCCTTTGTGAGCAACATAATTATGGCAACCTGCTGCCTAGCAGTGTACATCATTTAAACAAACGTTGACAAAAAGACAATGCTTTTTTCTAAAGCTATTGTAGCTCTAAAAAGGAAAACAGCAATAAAAGTGGTTTATAGAAACAAACTCAAATAACAAGTAAATGTGAGGCATGACAAATGAAGAACAAAACAGTGAAGACTGGATCAGACTAGGTTACTACCTGGATTGTTTTAGATTCCTAAATTATGTAATTCTGTAAATAGAGGATTATACATAATTTGCCATCAGTTTTCAATCTGTAGTAGTACATTTTAAAAGGAAAAAAAGGAACAAACCAAAAAAAAAGACTTTTCTGATATAACTATGGGTATTTTAATTTCTATGATGTCTTTAAACAGGTATTATTCATTGCTGCTTCGGTAGAAATGAGCAGTGCAATCTGCTATGGATTCATTATTCAATAAAAGTGACCCGGCAGTATGATTCTCCAGGTTAGGCTGGTGTTACACTTGCATGTGAAATGCGAGAAACTCACGCATCAATTCCTGGCACTGTCACCGGCATTTGGGACTGGAGCTTTAAGCTGCTTGGAAATACAAGCAGCCGCACGCTCCGGTCCTGAGTGCCGGGATTTGATACGAGAGACTTGCGCGTGTTTCTCGCATTGCACTCACAAGTGTGGCATCGACCTTAGTATGACACCAAACATGTATAGTTTTATTTTTAATTTAAGCGATCAAAACAAAATTGTGAAATTTGTAAACAAAATATCCTTTGCATGTGTTGCCATTTTCCGAGACCAGTAGTGCTTTCAAATTTCGTGACAGAGTGCTTTGTGATTGCTTATTTTGTATGCTCTCAGCTAATGTTTGGGGGTAGAAATGATGCTTTGATCGCTTTTCATTGTATTTTATTGCAGTGTGGCGATGGCCCAAAAAAGTAATTTTGGCATTTGAATATTTTTTCTTTTTATGCCGTTTATGATCACACTAATTTACTTTATGTTTTCATAGATCGAACTTTTCCAAACATAGCGATACTAAATATGTTTTTTTCTTTTTATCGTTTTATTTTTAAAAGCGCAAAGGGGAGTGATTGGAACTTTTTTTTTAGATTTTTCATATTTTTAAAACTGATTTTTTTTTTTTGACTTTGTACTGTATTTAATCTTCCCCTTAGGGGACTTGATGCTGCAATCATCTGATCGGTTGTGCTATACATAGCAGTGCATGAGCACTACTATGTATAAGAAAATCATGTTCTCCTATAAACACCAGCTACAGGCTGGCTTTCACTGGAGAATCATCAAGACAAGCATGGATTTCTGCAACAGACCTCTGCCTGTCATGACATCCCCCGATCATGTCATGGGAGCGCCAATGGGCGTTTGAAATAACGTGCCTCCCCTGCAACTGCTTGTTAAATGTTGCTGTCAGAGATAGACAGCGGCATTTAACAAATTAACAGCTGTGAGTGGAGCTCCTCTCTACCCGTGGCAGTTAAAAGCTTATGATGGCTGATTAAGTCAGGAATGCGACATATGATCTGCACAGGTGCCAGGAAAGGTCAGAGAGGCCCAGCACCTTCGCACTGCAGCACTTTACTCTACCCTCAACAGGGGAGAGAAGTACGCTTGTGCAGGCGTGCCGAAGCCGGGGAGCGATGAAGAAGCGGGAGGCCTGTGTCACAAGAAGATGGGAGGTGCCGGACCTGGATCTGTGACACCCATCGGACTGGGCAGCACAGGACCACCCCCCGGATGAGTATAATATAACTTATTTTTCTTCTCTTGCAGATAAGCCCTGAAAGGCAGTGGCCACATCTTATAGCTGCAAAATCTGCTGCCAGGTTCCCTTTAAGGTTTTTTTAAGCAGAGGAATATAAGGACAAATCATACAGGACATTACACATGGGAATAGACAAAGGAATAAATGCTTTAGTGCTGAAGTACATTAAAGATGGGAATGGCTGCCTCAGTCTTTGAAGAATAACCTAAAGATTCAAGTGATAGTTTGCTGTACTTGCCTTTCTAGTATGACAGTGAATTGGTTGATTGGTGATAATTGTCAGTAAAAGAAACGTAAGGCCTTATTCCCACATCATAGAAAATAGGAGTACACTAGGAGCGTATAGGTAATTTAGATAGAAGCAATATTTTATTAAATGACATATAGTTTACATTAAGTTTAAGGTGCAGACAATATACAAAATATATAATTAAATACAGTACCAAAGGATGGTAAAAAGTGAGTGGGTATGCCCCGGTGTACACCGTCTAAGGAGCCAACATGCATACCAAAAAGTGGAAGAGACCTGCTACCAAAGAATCCATGTCACACTGTCCATGTAAGATGCCAGCCGGCGTGAAGTGACAGGTAAATGAAAAGCGGCTCTTACCAATGTAGGGCACCAAGATGGGGCACACCGGACGGGATCCACAAGCCAAAACCCCCGATGCGCGTTTCGCCCACAAATGAAGTTGCTTTATCAAGGGGAAATGCCCGGAAATGTATCTGGCTCCCTTAAATGCCGCCGGCCGAGAGTCATGTGACTGATCACATGCTGGGAGTCAGCCAATGGATGCGGGGTGAATCGGCGCATGCGTGCGCTGCCCGCTGAGTCCAGCATCACGGAGGGCGTCATACCCCGCGCAGGTGTCTGGGAAAGAAAACCCAGAGCGCACGCGCGTGGCAGAGAAGACTCCGCCACGACGGAGGACAGCGAGCCGCCGACCCCAGATAAAAGCCGGGAACTCCTAAACCAAGAGTCCTGCTCCAAATCAGAGGATGGCATCGGTCCACAAGCAGTCAAGTTAGTAATATCAGCTTAGCAGCACCATACATAATAAAACATGAATAACAGACAGCTGATATACAGCACCGACACGATTCTCCAGCCGCAATAATAATATAATAAAAGCAGCATAACACATAATAAATAAGAGCCTTGGAGGACACATTCATGTTGTTTGTAGGAGATAATGACTGCAGAATGGTGGGAAGATTCTGCTAGGATTGGCAGCGATGTAGAGATAAGGGAATGCCAAAAATTCAGACATCAGTAGATTAGAACTAAAAAACATACAAGAGAATACACATAAGTAAAATACTTAGAAACAAATTAACACGTAAAACCTGAGATCCCAAATGGGAACCCACTCAGGGGGGAAGGTGGTACGAGGGGCAAGGGATGAACACAAGCGGAGATATCAGAAAGCAAATATGTACAAAGGATCAAGGGACCCAAGAGAATCAATTGCCAAAATGACAGGGGGAGCCGGACTGCACCAGAGGTTAGTCAAGGGAAGGAGGAGAAGCTTAGGGACTCACAGTGGCCACATTGGAAAGAACCCAACGAGGGACCCCTAGTGCTAAAGGGGTTAGTTATAGATGCAACATAATGGCTGCAGACCAACAAACTGCCCAAATTTGGGGATCTTTTGGCAGTCATGAGTGGAAATTCACCCAAGGCCTGCTCCAGAGAAGGTTCGGTTTTTAAGACCGACCAATGCCTATTCAATATGTTTCTCATATTTGACCATTCATGGTTATATGTTGTAATAAACCGAATTTTTTCTCCATCTGTCCCTCTCCTCCATCCACTGTTGTCAGTATATAGAAGATTTCTGCGGGGTGTCCTCCTGGCCCTCTCCAAACCTCATTTGATACTTCTGCGACTGTATCCACGGTCTTTAAAGCGTCCCTCAAGGTCAACCGCCTGTGCAAAAAATCTGTCATCAGTCGAGCAGATCCGCCTCATTCCAAGGAACTGTCCGACCGGGACGGCCCCAATGGTGGTGGGATTATGTGCAGAATCAGCATGTAATAAAGCGATAACTGCTGTCGACTTCCTGAAGACGTCAGTCTGGATCCGGCGAAAGCTGTCGACTTCCAGCCTGACATCCAGGAAGTCGATATGCTGCGGGTCAAAGTTGTATGTCAATTTGATAAATCAGTATTTTTGATCAGTATTTCATCAGGGTTTGCATGCCAAAATCAATAATGGCTTCAAAAGCCAGAACAGGTGTCAATGTTTCAACTATATATTTTTTCCATAAGTTCTACTCCTGGTCTTTGCAGACAAAACACTGATGCAAAATTCTTACATGTGAATCAGCCTTAGGTTGCCATCACACTAGCAGCATTTGGTCAGTATTTTACATCACTATTTGTAAGCCAAAACCAGGAGTGGAACAAGTAGAGGAAAAGTATAACAGAAACATATGCACCACTTCTGCATTTATTATTATTATTATGCATTTTTATAGCGCCATTTATTCCATGGCGCTTTACATGTGAATACGGGGCAATTATAGACAAATACATTAAACATGAGCAAATAACAAGGCTCACGGGTACATAAGGAGGGAGGACACTGCCCATGAGGGCTCACAGTCTGCAGGGGACGGGTGATGAAACACAGGGCAGGTTGTGCGGCGGTTCAATAAGTTCAGGATCACTGCAGGCTGTAGGCTTGTCGGAAGAGGTGAGTCTTCAGGTTCTTTTTGAAGGTTTCTATGGTAGGCGAGAGTCTGATATGTTGGGGTAGAGAGTTCCAGAGTATATGGGAAGCACAGGAGAAGTCTTGGATGCGGTTGTGGGAAGGAGAGATGAGAAGGGAGTAGAGAAGGAGGTCTTGAGAGGATCGGTAGTTGCGTGTAGGTAGGTACCGGGAGACCATGTCACAGATGTATGGAGGAGACAGGTTGTGGATGGCTTTGTATGTCATTGTGAGGGTTTTGAACTGGAGTCTCTGGGTGATAGGAAGCCAGTGAAGGGCTTGACATAGGGGAGAGGCTGGGGAGTAGCGGGGAGACAGGTAGATTAGTCGGGCAGCAGAGTATAGGATCGATTGGAGTGGTGCCAGAGTGCTAGAGGGGAGTCCAGAGAGTAGGGGGTTGCAGTAGTTGAGGCAGGAGATGATAAGGGCATGCACTAGCATTTTTGCAGTATCGCGGTCAAGGAAGGCACGGATCCAGGAAATATTTTTGAGTTTGAGACGGCAGGAGGAGGCAACGGCTTGGATATGTGGCTTGAAATCACCCACTCCTGATTTTGGCTTACAAATGCTGATGTAAAATACTGACCAAGTACTGCTATTGTGATGGCAGCCTTAATAGCAGCATTTTATTCTTCGCACATTGCAAACAAGGAGAGCAGTTTCTTAATCCTCTGTCCTAATTATCATATTTTGCAGATTATAAGACACATCGGTTTATAAGACACACACCAAATTTGGGGGAGGAACATAGGAAAAAAAGTTTTGTGGTAGCTCACCTGGGGGGCAGCTGTGGCAGAGTAGGATCCCAGGTGGCAGGGTCGCTGCTGGCGGAGACAGGAGATGCTGTGGCTCCAGGCTGGTTGAATGGGCTGTTCAGTGGTGGACTCCGAGAAAATGGCTGCCTGGCCCGGCTCATGCACAATTGAGATCTTGTTAGCCAAGATGTCAGGAAATATGATCAAAATTTGGGCACATGCCACATCCGGTTGTCATTTTTCCTGAGTCCACCGCATTAGAAAATATGGAAGGTGGGAGGCTTCAGGGATGTTATAAAATGTCGATGAAACCCCTGCACTACCAAACACCTCATTGCACCAACCTGAGGTCCACAACCATTGCCCAACTTTAGCCTCCAATGCTGCTAGATGTTTATGTCAGCAGTAACCCTGGGACCTCGCTCCACCGCAGCTGGTAAGCTCCACTGCAGCCGGTAAGCTTCATCACAGCTACAATTCAGATTATAAGAAGCACCCCCATTTTCCTCTCAAATTTTGGGGAAACGTGCATCTTATAATCCAAAAAATATGATATTTTCTGCTAGAAAGAAACCATCAACATACTTCTTAAACTTCTCACCTGGAATTTTGGACCACTTTTTTTTTGCCAGATGCTCCAGGTCTCTCATATTTGAAGGGTGACTTCTCCCAACAGCAATTTTAAGATCTCTCCACGGGTATTCAATGGGATTTAGATGCTGACTCACTGCTGGCCACTGCAACTGCCATGCCAGTCTGTATACCAGGCCTAACTGCCCGCACCTACCATTCCAGTTTGTATACCAGTGGTACCTGCCCACAACTGCCGTGTCATTCCATATACGAGCCATACCTGCCTGTATCTGCTGTGCCAGTCTGTTTAACAGCCGTACATGCCCGCACCTGCCATGTCAGTCTGTATATTTACCATGCTTGCTTACACCTGCCATGCCAGTCTGTATACCAGTTATACTTGTCTGCACTTGCTGTGTTAGTCTGTATACCAGCCGTACCTGCTGCATCTGCCATGTCAGTCTGTAAACTAGCTGTACTTGCTTGTACCTGTCGTGTCAGTCTGTATGTCAGCCATGCTGTCCGGCATCTGCCATGCCAGTTTGTATTACAGCCATACATGCCCTCACCTACCGTGTCAGTCTGTATACTTGCTATACCTGCCTGCACCTGCCGTGTTAGTGTGTATATCAGACGTACCTGCTGCACCTGCCATGTCAGTCTGCCATACTTGCCTGCATTTTCTATCACAGTCTGTATACCAGATGTTCTCACTGCACCTGTGGTGCCTGCCTGTACTTGTAAAGTTTCATTCCATTCCTGATCATTCCAACTGCCTGCCCCTCTGTGGTTAGCTGCCGTGTGTTCAAGGTCTGTCCTAGAGTAGCACCTGGAGTCCTCCCTTAGCCTAATTCTCAGTCTAATCAAACCTTTAGGGGCTCTAGCGAAAAGTCAGGTCATTGCTTAGTAACACCCCACTAGGTTCTCTATTGGTCCGAGACACAGTGGTTTCACCACTACACCCATTACAACTTGTATATCCTAGCTGAATACTGCCATTACAAATCGTTGTCCTCTAGCATGATAGGTTGAAGATATTTAGACTTTCATAAGACAGTATTTATGTTATAGAGCAGAGATAAGCAAACTTTTTAAGGTTAAATATGGTTCTGTGAAAGCCCCAATCTTCGCTGAGCATGTTCGTGGAATGGTTCATCAAACAGACCCAACCTTATTGAATTTAATTGGAGGTAAAAGCAACCGCATACACAACTACTTCAATGGAGCCAAAAAACAGCTCAAATTAGGGACAAACACCAGAAAAAGTTACATCAATTGATCCAGAGAGCAAATAGTATAATTGAGCAGCATGGCTGCATGGGACAGGGCTTGGACCATCATTTCTAGCTGAAACATTGATCAATAACAAGTGGATGAGTGAAAGGTGTAGGCCTGGTGCTCTGAGAGCTCTGTCGAATTCAGGCAACACAAATGAAGGAGACCTAGCTTGGAGTCCAAACATTTTCAAATATGAGGGGCAGACACTAGGAAAAGAGGCATCAATTGAGCCACAGTAGAAATTTGATTATGGCAAAGTAGAAGTCAGCCATGGGCCATGCATGAGGTATCATGATCTATGCCTGCATCACAGCTTTGAATTTAAGTTTAAATTAAAATGAGATAGTTGAGGGATCGGTGTAAGACTGCTTTGCTGGGAGCCCCGATACCTCATGCAACAGGTCAAAAGGATTTTTTGAACATCGGTTTTTATACTACTATTGGTAGAAAAATTTAAGGCTAGTAACACAGGTAGTTGACAGATTCACCCACAGTATAAATTTGATAATGGTACAGCAGCAGTCAGTCATTGACCATGCCTGAGTTAGCAGGGTCAAGGCCAGGATTTATAGTTTTTAATTTAGGTTTAAATTAAGACGAAATGGGTGAGGGACCGGTTTAAGCCCGCTTTGCTGGGAGCCCTGATACATCATGCAACTGCTCAAATTGGATATTTGCTCAGTCACACTCTGGTGCCACAAACATCAGTTTAATAGACCACTATTGGTAGAAAAATTTAAGGATAGTAGCACAGGTAGTTGACTGATGATCAAATCACCTAAAGTAGAAATTTGATAATAGCTTAGCAGCAGTCAGCCATGGGCAATGCATTGTGTATCAGGGTATGGACATCATGTAGAGTTTGTAATTTAAGTTTAAATTAAGACGAGGTGGGTGTGGGACCTGTGTAAGCCTGCTTTGCTGAGAGTCCTGATACCTCATGCCACAGCTCAAACTGGATTTTTGCTCAGCTACACTCAGGTGCCACAGACATAAGTTCTCTGACTGCTATTGATAGCAAAAATTAAGGATAGTACCACAGGTAGTTAATTGATCAATTTACCCACAGTATAAATTTGATAATGGGCCATGCACTAGGTGTCACGGTCTGGGCCAGCATTTAGAGCTTTTAATTTAAGTTTAAATTAAGACCAGGTGGGTGACACCGGTGTAAGCCTGCTGTGTTGGGAACCCCGATACCTCATAAAACAGCTCAAACTGCATTTCTACGCAGCCACGCTCACGTGGCACAAATATCAGATTTGTAGACTACTATTGTTGTAAACATTTAAGAACAGTAACACACGTAGTTGACAAAAAGTAAGTGCATGCCTGCCGGTCTGGGAGCCCTACTGCTATATTCAACAAATATGAAGGAAGCATAACTTGGAGTCTACACATTTCCAAAAAAATATTGTCACACACCACTGAAGAGGCATCAATCTCACCAGACTAGAAATAGTATAATGCGCCATTATATATTCCAATACAGGCATCCACATTTCAAAAATATTTAGTGACATCAGCAGCAGTAGCAAAATCAGGCACAGAGACCACAACAAAGGTGTCACATACTGCAATAACATCAGATTAATACAGCTTGCTTAAAACTACACCATCGCCTAGTCTGTACAGTGTCCGACTGGGGTGCAAAAGTCATTGCAGATCCATGACTTGTTCATCTTGATGAATTTTATGTGCTTATTTGTCAGGACACCACGAGCAGCGCTGAAGACACTTTATTGAGAGAATGCTGGCTGTCGGACATGGCAAAACCTTGCCTATGCATTTAATGCAAGGCCTGCCCTGCACCAAATTTAGACACACCCCAATACTCTTTTGAAGAGACATACAGGAGGTTCTCCTGAAATCAATGTTCCCATTATTAGGAAGTTGGTACTCTCATACTGTTTGCCTATGCAATGAATACAAGGCCCTCCCTAAATTTGGATATGTATGGAGGAAGACCGGGCTGTGGGTACCTGCGTCATGCCAGGTCCAGAATTGTCGAGGCTGTGTCCAGTGTTGTCTGGGGAATAGAATGGGGAACTGGACAGGTCCTATGACCTGGGAATAGGTGGCATGGCTAAGCCGGGCATTGAGCAGGAAGTGTGGGAAAGAGGTCACAGTTTCCCGCCAGCAGTGAGAGCAGAGAGAGGTGTGCTGCATGCTCCGCAGCGACAGAGGCAGAACAGAGATGTGCCCCGGCAGAGATTAGGCAAACACTCCAGTGAGCCAGTGATTGTGCAGAGCACTGCACTCCTAGCCGGGCAGAGTGCAGTGCTTCCCCAGAGGGGCGGGTGTCAATAATAACAATCTTTATTTTTATATAGCGCTAACATATTCCGCAGCGCTTTACAGTTTGCACACATTATCAACACTGTCCCTGATGGGGCTCATAATTTAAATTCCCTATCAGTATGTCTTTGGAATGTGGGAGGAAACCAAGGCTGGACTGGCCATCGGGCTCTTCTGGCAAATGACGCCGGTACAGTTGAATGCAATGATGGAGGAGAGAGCGTCTACAGACACTTCCTCTCCCATCATTCCCCGCTCTGCCTCTGACACTGCGGGAGCACGATGACATCATATCATCGCGCACCTGCTGTGTCTCGGGCAGACTGCAGCCGCTGAGACAGGAGCAGGAAGCAACGCCGGGCACGAGGAGGTGAGTAGTGTGTTTTTTTTTCTTTACTGGACTGAGGGGCCATTCTCGGGGGGGGGATGAGAAGAGATGCGGGCTGTGCTGTATACAGTATAGTACTGTGTGGGCTGTGCTGTATATAGTACTATGTGGGCTGTGCAGTATATAGTACTCTGTGGGCTGAGCTGTATATAGTACTGTGTGGGCTGTGCTGTATATAGTACTCTGTGGGCTGTGCTGTATATAGTACTCTGTGGGCTGTGCTGTATATAGTACTCTGTGGGCTGTGCTGTATATAGTACTCTGTGGGCTGTGCTGTATATAGTACTCAGTGGGCTGTGCTGTATATAGTACTCTGTGGGCTGTGCTGTATATAGTACTCAGTGGGCTGTGCTTTATATACTACTCTGTGGCCTGTGCTGCATATAGTACTCTGTGGGCTGTGCTGTATATAGTACTCTGTGGGCTGTGCTGTATATAGTACTGTGTATGCTGTGCTGTATATAGTACACTGTGGGCTGTGCTGTATATAGTACCATGTGGGCTGTGCTGTATATAGTACTGTGAGGGCTGTGCTGTATATAGTACACTGTGGGCTGTGCTGTATATAGTACTCTGTGGGCTGTGATGTATATAGTACTCTGTGGGCTGTGATGTATGTAGTACTCTGTGGGCTGTGCTGTATATACTACTCTGTGGCCTCTGCTGTATATAGTACTCTGTGGACTGAGCTGTATATAGTACTGTGTGGGCTGTGCTGTATATAGTACTCTGTGGGCTGTGCTGTATATAGTACTCTGTGGGCTGCGCTGTATATAGTACTCAGTGGGCTGTACTGTATATAGTACTCTGTGGGCTGTGCTGTATATAGTACTCTGTGGGCTGCGCTGTATATAGTACTCAGTGGGCTGTACTGTATATAGTACTCTGTGGGCTGTGCTGTATATCGTACTCAGTGGGTTGTGCTGTAAATAGTACTCTGTGGGCCGTGTTATATATAGTACTCTGTGGGCTGTGCTGTATATAGTACTCAATGTGCTGTGCTGTATATACTACTCTGTGGCCTGTGCTGCATATAGTACTGTGTGGGCTGTGCTGTATATAGTACTCTGTGGACTGTGCTGTATATAGTACTCTGTGGGCTGTGCTGAATATAGTAATCTCTGGGCTGTGCTGTATATAGTACTCTGTGGGCTTTGCTGTATTTAGTACTCTGTGGGCTGTGCTGTATATAGTACTCTGTGGGCTGTGCTGTATATAGTAACCTGTGGGCTGTGCTGTATATAGTACTCTGTGGGCTTTGCTGTATTTAGTACTCTGTGGGCTGTGCTGTATATAGTACTGTGTGGGCTGTGCTGTATATAGTACTCTGTGGGCTGTGCTGAATATAGTAATCTCTGGGCTGTGCTGTATATAGTACTCTGTGGGCTGCGCTGCATATAGTACTCAGTGGGCTGTGCTGTATATAGTACTCTGTAGGCTGTGCTGTATATAGTACTCTGTGGGCTGTTCTGTATGTAGTACTCTGTGGGCTGTGCTGTATATAGTACTGTGTAGGCTGTGCTGTATATAGTACACTGTGGGCTGTGCTGTATATAGTACTGTGTGTGCTGTGCTGTATATAGTACTGTGAGGGCTGTGCTGTATATGGTACTCTGTGGGCTGTGCTGTATATAGTACTCTGTGGGCTGTGCTGTATATAGTACTCTGTGGGCTGCGCTGTATATAGTACTCAGTGGGCTGTGCTGTATATAGTACTCTGTGGGCTGTGCTGTATATACTACTCTGTGGCCTCTGCTGTATATAGTACTCTGTGGGCTGTGCTGTATATAGTACTCTGTGGGCTGTGCTGTATTTAGTACACTGTGGGCTGTGCTGTATATAGTACTCTGTGGGCTGTGCTGTATATAGTACTCTGTGGGCTGTACTGTATATAGTACTCTGTGGGCTGTGCTGTATATAGTACTCTGTGGGCTGTACTGAATATAGTACTCTGTTATGATGCGGTGGTTTAGGAGCAACATGGAACGAGCTCTGAAGGAAATGGTAACTGTACTGACCGCAGTCCCTAAGCTCAACACAACACTAGACGTAGCCGTGGGATGCTCCTAACTCTCCCTAGGCACCTCGTCACCAACTAAGAGCTAACTACCCCTAAAGATAGAAGCAGGAAAACTATCTTGCCTCAGAGAAAATCCCCAAAGGATAGATTAGCCCCCCACAAATAATGACTGTGAGTGGAGAGGGAAAAGACATACACAGAATGAAACCAGGATGAGCACAGGAGGCCAGTCTAACTTGATAGATAGGACAGGATGGAACACTGTGCGGTTAGTATAAAACACTACAAAAATCCACGCAGAGTTTACTAAAAATCTCCACACCTGACTAAAGGTGTGGAGGGTAAATCTGCTTCCCAGAGCTTCCAGCAAGACAGAATTAATTCATACTGATAACGCTGGACAAACATAGAAGCACAGAATGGATAAGTCCACAATCTGTGAACAGAAAAGTGCAAGCAAAAAACTTAGCTTTGCTGAACTGGTCAGGATAACAGGGAACTCCAAAAGAGATGTGAATCCAACCAGGAACCATTTACAAGTGGCACTGGCTGAAGGACAGAGCCAGGCATAAATAGCCAAGCAGAAAAGACGATCAGTGGAAGCAGCTGAAGACAGCTAACTCCAAGGAGCAGCCATACCACTTGAAACCACAAGAGGGAGCCCAAGAGCAGAACTCACAAAAGTGCCACTTACAACCACCGGAAGGAGCCCAAGAGCGGAATTCACAACAGTACTCTGTGGTCCGTGCTATATATAGTACTCTGTGGGCTGTGCTGTATATAGTACTCAGTGGGCTGTGCTGTATATACTACTCTGTGGCCTGTGCTGCATATAGTACTATAAAACAACAAAATATAGATACAAAAAGCATAAATAAACAGTCCCAGCCAGAAGCATCGCTATACTTGCTTCTCCAGAACTATATAATAATTTCAAGAAAAGTGGACAAACCAATATTGCTACCAAAATATGAGTGCATGAAAGCGCTCACAGACCACTATAACACACAAAAATGTAATAAAATCAATAAAGTTTATTGAAAGACAATTTAAAACGATACAAAAAATACGAAGTGAGGATGTCAAAAAGACTCAGACAAAATTCCATATTCATGCAGCAAACAATGTACTTATAAATCTTATGGAAAGCATATTAGTACCATGTCAGTATAGACTTTCAATCGAGCAAAGAAAGCTCATTATAAGTATCCTTTAACCCCTTACCGGCATCGGACGTATTATACCGTCCGATGCCGGCTCCCCTGCTTTGATGCAGGGCTCCGCGGTGAGCCCGCACCAAAGCCGGGACATGTCAGCTGTTTTGAACAGCTGACATGTGCCCGTAATAGGCGTGGGCAGAATCGCGATCTGCCCGCACCTATTAACTAGTTAAATGCCACTGTCAAACGCAGACAGCGGCATTTAACTACCGCTTCCAGCCGGGCGGCCGGAAATGACGTCATCGCCGACCCCCGTCACATGATCGGGGGTCGGCGATGCTTGTGAATGGTAACCATAGAGGTCCTTGAGACCTCTATGGTTACTGATTGCCCGTCGCTGTGAGCGCCACCCTGTGGTCGGCGCTCACAGCACACGTGCAATTCTGCTACATAGCAGCGATCAGCAGATTGCTGCTATGTAGCAGAGCCGATCGTGCTATGCCTGCTTCTAGCCTCTCATGGAGGCTATTGAAGCAGGGCAAAAGTAAAAAAAAAAAGTTTAAAAAAATGTGAAAAAAATAGAAAAAACATAAAAGTTTAAATCACCCCCCTTTCGCCCCAATCAAAATAAATCAATAAAAAAAATATCAAATCTACGCATATTTGGTATCGCCGCGCTCAGAATCGCCCGATCTATCAATTAAAAAAAAGTATTAACGTGATCGCTAAACAGCGTAGCGGGAAAAAAAATTTGAAACGCCAGAATTACGTTTTTTTGGTCGCCGCGACATTGCATTAAAATGCAATAACGGGCGATCAAAAAACCGTATCTGCACCGAAATGCTATCATTAAAAACGTCATCTCGGCACGCAAAAAATAAGCCCTCAACCGACCCCAGATGATGAAAAATGGAGACGCTACGAGTATCGGAAAATGGCGCAACTTTTTTTTTTTTTTTTTTTTAGCAAAGTTTGGAATTTTTTTTCACCACTTACATAAAAAATAACCTAGTCATGTTTGGTGTCTATGAACTCGTAATGACCTGGAGAATCATAATGGCAGGTCATTTTTAGCATTTAGTGAACCTAGCAAAAAAGCCAAACAAAAAACCAATGTGGGATTGCACTTTTTTTGCAATTTCACCGCACTTGGAATTTTTTTCCCGTTTTCTAGTACACGACATGCTAAAACCAATGATGTCTTTCAAAAGTACAACTCGTCCCGCAAAAAATAAGCCCTCACATGGCCAAATTGACGGAAAAATAAAAAAGTTATGGCTCTGGGAAGGAGGGGAGCGAAAAACGAACACGGAAAAACGAAAAATCCCCTGGTCATGAAGGGGTTAAGGTCCTAATCTCATTTGTGAAATCCCAGATAATAAGAGCTCAATTTGCCTAGACACATATAGAATAGTAGTGAATATATTCAATATAATGCTTACCCATGATAAATAACGCTGCAGGAATGCCCCGACGCGCGTTTCGCCAATCACGTGTTTTCTCAAGGGGAGTGTGTACCTATCCCCCACCTTACCTCCTTAAATACCCCCCTGCATGCTCCGGTTAGCCAATCATACGTCGCATGTGCGGACGATCCACCAGGACGCCAGGTGCATCAAGTTCGGTACTCCAATCCGGCGCGCGTTAGAGGAAAAACCTCATAGACGTCATTAAACGCGCGCCGGAAATTGCAGGAGACCTGCATTAATGCAGCGGACCCGGTGTGCGAACACGCATGCGCACATCGGCACCATTTTAAAGAAGCCCACAGGGAGCTACCATCTTTCCGTGAACTGCGCCTGCGCACCCAAACACTATCCTACATGTGATACTACATAAAAGAATAACTAAGTGCGCGGGCGTATGTCAGCGCCGTTTATATAAAATCCACCACCAAATTACACCATCCTTCACAAGATCGTAAGAGGAATTAAACAAGTGCGCTTTGCGCGTATATATGTGTTCTCAGGGGATGGTGTTACCTAATCAACAAAGAGCGAGGTGCGCAAACCCGCATGCGCATATCGACGCCATTTTAAAGGAGCCCATAAAACTCTATCATCACCCCTTGTCCTGAAACGGTGAACTGCGCATGCGCACCCACACGCCATCGTACATGCAATACTTACAACAAGATATAATAAAATAAGTAGGTGCGCGTGCGTATCTCAGTGCCGTTTGTATCAACTCCACCAGAACACACCATCCTTCTAAGATCCTGATGGTAATTAACAAAATGCGTTTTGCGCATATATATATGACCTTGGAGGATGTTAATACCTAATCTAAGGTGAAGAAAAGCTAGTGAGCATAAATAGATATCTAAACATGTATCAAACTATTGGGTACAAATACATACCAAATGCAATATATTATTTATATAACAACCCAAAAGGGGGCCATATATGGGAAGTGCATAGTACAGACTAATCCCCTGATGCATAAGTGCCCAAGAGACATATAAAAGTGCTTAATATAGTACTAAGTAGAACCAAAAACAAAAAATGTTATAATATAAAGAACACATAAAAGTGCAATGTACATTATATAGTATTGAATACAACACTTATATTTGAAATATTAAATTTGTGCGTCAGCACCGTCCATATTAACCAACGGGTAGGTGTGTCATGTTTGTTAAACATAAACATCCCTCCCGGGGCACACACAGACTGGGCCGGTAAGGTGCTAATGCAAAAAATGTAACATATAAAATGCAGAAAAAAGACACATAAAATATAAAACATTAAACAGAGGATTACATCCTCGACAGAAGGACATCCAGATCTTCCATTCAAAGCATCACCGGATCCTTAAGATGTTCACATAAGCATATAGAGTCCTTCAAAGATGTCCATACTATTCCCCATACACGATAATTGCCAAAGGCTTAAATCGGAACATAGCCACGGGAAGTAGGGAGGTTGGGGGTAGATCTTCTTTGAGGTAGAAAATAGGAACAAAAGTCGCCAAAATCTCGCAAAAGATGGTATTAAGGCTAATAAAACATATGAAAAAAAGAAGAAAATTAAAAACACACAAAAACACAAATTCTTAAAAAACAGGGATTACAAGAAGGGTGCAAAGCTGATTTTTTCGTTTAACCCGTCTGGAGACATGGTCCCCAGCTCAACAATCCACTTGGATTCCATTTGTGCAAGGGTTTGTTTGGTATTACCTCCCCTGATACCACAGTGAAGCCTATCGATACCAATAACTTTGAAACCTTTTGGATCAGAGTTATGATAAACTCTGAAATGTTTCGGTATGGTCTTTAAAACTGAAAGGTCATCCACCTCTCCTGCCGCAACAAAATCTCTCACATGCTCTCTGGTCCTGATACGCAGCTCTCTGGATGTTAGTCTGATATAGACCTTATGACAGGGGCAGACTGCATGATATATGACATAGGTCGTACTACATGATATATAGCTGGCGACCGCAAAGGAATGAGTCCCATCAACCGAAGAGAAGGAACTCCCTCTCACTATATTGCCCCTGTTACATGCAAGGCAATTGCCACATGGAAAACATCCCCATCTTTGTTTCCCGGCCCCAAATGGATTTTTAGGTTTCACCATATAATGGCTCCTAACTAAATGATCTTTTACATTTTTGCTGCGTCTAGCTGTCATCAGGGGAGCTGGTGAGATCTCTTTTTGTAACACTGGATCGGTCATCAATACTGGCCAATGCTTGGTAAGAATTTGTCGGACAGAATGCCAACGACAATTGAAGGTTGAGATGAATCTGGTCTTAAAATCCTCCTCTTTTACCTTCCTAGTAGTAACCAGAAGTTTCTCCCTGGAGGTATTTTTAGCTCTATAATATCCGTGTTTAATCATCCTGTGACTATAACCTCTGTCTAGGAATCTCTCCTTCAGAGCCAGAGCTTGTGCTTCGAATTTACCTTCGGTAGAGCACGTGCGTTTTGCCCTTAGGTATTGACCAATAGGGATTGCTTTTTTAGTTGCATGTGTATGGGAAGATGATGCATGTAACACCGAGTTCACCGATGTCTTTTTACGAAAAATATCCGTTTGGATAGTCCCATCATGGTCTACAGATATTAAGATGTCCAAAAAATCTATAGCATTTTTCTCAATTTTATGTGTTGGTTTAATATTATATGGATTCTGATTTAATTCGGCAAAGAACTTAACTAGTTCAGTTTTAGGCCCGTTCCAAAAAATTAAAAGATCGTCAATATACCGGAGCCAGCACTGCACATGGTCAGTGGCACACGCGCCGTCACAATGCACAACCTCCCTCTCCCAAAATCCGAGAAAAAGGTTGGCATACGACGGCGCGCATGCCGCACCCATGGCAGTGCCGCGCTCCTGCAAATAAAAACGATCCTTAAATGTAAAGAAATTATGTTTTAAAACAAAATCCAATAACTCCAAAATCAACTCGATTAATGACCGATCCAGATTACTCATTTCAAGAAAAAAATGGACAGGTCTTATTCCGTCCTCATGACCAATAGAGGTATATAGGGACTCGACGTCTGCGGTCACCAGCCATACATCAGGTTCCAGGGTAATTCCATCCACTCTCACCAGGACGTCCGAAGAGTCTCTGACATAAGAGGGCAAGGTCTCAACTAATGGTTTTAAATAATAATCAATAAATTTACAGACCGGATCACATAACCCTCCCATGCCAGAGACTATCGGACGCCCCGGTGGATCCACAGGATCTTTGTGGATTTTTGGGAGCATGTATAAAGTCGGAATCCTGGGAAATTTTACCAAGAGTCCGTCCAACACTTTTTTAGGGATTATACCCATTTCAAAAGCCCGCTGCAATATATCATACATTCCTTCCGCAAATTCTTGCAGTGGGTTTTTGGGAAGTATAGAATAGCTATCCTTATTCCTCAACTGTCTGAACACTTCTCGTTCGTATTGTTCCACCGGCCAGATCACCACGTTCCCTCCCTTATCGGCCGCCTTGATGACAATGTCATCAAGAGCCTTCAGTTCTTTGAGAGCCCGTCTTTGAGTACCGTTCAGATTACCTTTTTGAATATATCGCGGTATCTCTTTGAAATCCTTCATAACTAATTTACAGAAAATCTCAACTTGTGGGCAGACCGACAAAGGAGGGAAGGTTAGTGATCTGGGCAGGATGGACGTGGGGAATTTACCCACCGTAGTTGCTCCCTGTTCTTCTAGTAGCTCCTCCAAAATGGTAAGGGTCTCTTGTTCTGTGATAATGGCAGCGTCGTTAACCCTTTCATGTCGATGATGTAATTTTTTCAGGACCAATTTGCGGCAGACGAGGTGGAGGTCCTTTACAGCTGAAAAGTAATTGAAAACGTTAGTTGGAGAGAAGGTAAGACCAAATTTTAAAACTTCCACCTGTGATTCTGATAAACTGTGGGAAGATAAATTTATTACCTCCAAGTTACCCTTCTTGGTTTTCCTAGTGGATTGTTGTTGTGGAGAAATGTTCCTCTTTTTATTATACGGTCTAGTCCTATTTCTTTTGACATCTTTAGGGAAACTCGGGTTGCCAATATCTTCTAACCTAGTTAGTTGGAGAGAAGGTAAGACCAAATTTTAAAACTTCCACCTGTGATTCTGATAAACTGTGGGAAGATAAATTTATTACCTCCAAGTTACCCTTCTTGGTTTTCCTAGTGGATTGTTGTTGTGGAGAAATGTTCCTCTTTTTATTATACGGTCTAGTCCTATTTCTTTTGACATCTTTAGGGAAACTCGGGTTGCCAATATCTTCTAACCTTGACTCTGAAACACTCGATCTTGGTTCATCCACTGATGTATAGGAGGATAGTGATGTAGATCGTGACCTATTAAAAGGTCTTTTTTTGCCATTTTTATTTCTCCATCTATACATAGTGTTATTCTGTGAGTCCAAGGAATCTCTCTGAAATTTCTTGGATTTAGTATTACAGATCTCAGTTTCCCATTTCTGGAAACTTTGCTCTAAATCCTTATTAATATCTTCCAGATTTTTATCTGACAGTTCTTTTTTCAGATCACCTTGGATTCCCTTGATGTCTTTTTCAATTTCTTTTAATTTATTATCATCAAGTTGGATCAATAATTCCATGAAAATTGTCCAGCAATTTTTTCACATTTTACTTTTATCATCTCATCTTCCACTAAGAAAGACGGGAAAATCTGGACCCGAAGTCCCCGTAGAATCAAGCCCTTGGCTAAATATCTCTGCAAAAAGGCCTTATTCCACCAGACTGTGTGGGCTGTGCTGTATATAGTACTGTGAGGGCTGTGCTGTATATGGTACTCTGTGGGCTGTGCTGTATATAGTACTATGTGGGCTGTGCTGTATATAGTACGCTGTGGGCTGTGCTGTATATAGTACTCTATAATATAATGAAAAGAAGGGTGCACTCGAGCCGTATATAGAAAATGGTCTAAGGTGTGCAGAGCCAAGTCCAGTAATGTAATACCTGAACTAAACAAAGAAAAAGAATGGACTACAGAAAGGCTCGCACAACCATATACAATATGAAAATACAAAAACGTTTATTCAAAACACCACAACACAACAAATAAAAACATTTAAAAACACACAATATCCTGTATAAATCACCCACATGTAATATATATACCTATAGGAAATAAATCCAAATAACTGTATCACACATATCACATGCAATGGACTAAGTTAGGCACCGGGCATAATACCTCAAATATCGTAACGACTGAAACAAGAGCCCACATAAATATAATAATTCACAGTAACTCCGCTATAGAAAGAAAGCCCCCTAATAGAGTCTGGATGGACAAATAAATGATGATAGGGTGTAAACCTATACAGACCTAGAGGGTGACATAGCGCCAAATGTCAATCAGTTCAGCTAAATAGCGAAGGAGCTGAGCCGTCACCCGCACCTCAACCAACCATGAGATCCTACACAGGAGTCCAAGCCTAAATGTCCAGCAGGCTGATACAAAGAAATAGGGTGAGAGGAAGACGCCCCACGCGTATCGCCGCCGCAGCGGCTTCGTCAGGGGAAGTGAGCGTAGTGGTGATGAAAACCTATATTTATACTAACCGATAATCATCCGGAGTGTACTCAGCTGGATAACCGCCATACGGGAGGCGGAAGTGAGGAGGCGCACGCTGACCGCACAGAAGGAGGGATAAAACCGGAAGTGTACAGGGTCTCCATGGAGATAAGCGGCGTATGCGCAAAGCCGACTCAGTACTGAGTCGCATTGCGCAAGCGTCAGAGGGAACATACCCGGACACAGCGAGATGGGCCGAGCGTAGCAAAGACAGGGGAGGAGGAGAAAGGAGGAGAAAGAAGGGGACGGAAAAAGGGGGAGAAGAGCCGTAACATCTAAATAAGAGATGTAAGGGGAGACAATCTGGCTGTGAAGCCAATGGGGTACCTAAGGAATAAAGAAAGGTTATTCAGGAAATACATCCTAAACAAAAAATATATATATATATATACATTTGTGGAAATGGCAATAACAAGCGCACATATGGATATGAGAAGTAGTCATACAGTCTGTACAGTAAATAAGGCCCCTGAAAAGGGAGAAGGTGGAAGTAAAAATAACCAGGCACAGCATAAGGACAAACCCACGGCCACATAGAATGCCCATAAAGAGAGTGTATGAATATGAATGGACCAGCCTGGCATATCCTGAATGTGCATATTTCTGCCCCCATATCCATAGTACAACTAAAAATTAATGATATGTATTATTTTCGTGTTCCCCCGCTAGAAATAATCCAAAATATTGCCAAAATAGTCCATAGGCACTGTCCCAAAAGAAGGTTCTTCATCAAGTAGTTCATAATCCACAATGACACCAGAAAAAAGTCCAAGGCACATAGTCCAAGCCAACCAGGTCATGTACATGAAGGAAGTGTCCATCCCGATTCCACACGTATGCCATCCTGATGGAAAGATTAGATTCCCGTCATATAGTGAGGAGATGGCTTATCACATATCTCGCGGTACTTCCTACAATTCCAGGATCACAATCCAATGACAGTCCATCCAATACCCAAGTGGTAAAGGAGTAGATGGCAAAACTATATGAGCAAATCGCACCATCCTAAAAGTAAAGTGTAAAAAGATATCACAGATAAGTCATATACTTCTCACCAAGGGCAGAGGGTAATTAAGGAAAAACCACAAATCAACAGCCTAGGAATCCCGTGAAGAGAAGCTCTTCGTTCAATCCAAGAGGGGCCACAGTTTGTAATAAGAAAATCCACCTGGATTCTACTTGCAAGAGATTCCTACGCTTGTCCCCTCCCCTTTCATTACGGGTAATCTTTTGTAAGCCCACCACCTGCAGATTCGCAGAGGAACCGCTGTGATGTGCCAAAAAGTGTTCAGACACTGGAGTGAGGACCTTTCCTTTCCTTGAGTCCGAAGCCGCTAGATGTATCGTTGAGATATGCTTCTGGACCCGTTTCCTGAGCTCTTGCGACGTCTGTCCGACGTATACCATTTTGCAGGGACAAATGAGGGCGTAAATTACATCCCGGGACTTGCAATTGATATATGCCTTCAGGGGATGCCTACTGGAGCGAGTAGGGTGGATAAAGAAGTCCCGCGTTACCGCCATGTGAGGACAGATGTTACAGTCCCCGCATGGAAACGAGCCCCTGAGGATGATACCCCTATTCTGTCTCGTCGTAGGTCTATTGAAGTGACTCCTAGTGAGTAAATCCCTTAAATTTGGAGCCCGCCGTGCTGTCATAAGTGGTCGCTCACTAGTGATTTCCGCTGTTTGCAAGTCTACTCGTAGAATCTGCCAGTGTTTGGATAGGATATTACTGACCTGTGTCCAGCTGCTGTTAAAGTCAGTGATGAGTCTGGTTTGTGTCTCCTGACACCGTTGCCTGGGGGCCAGGAGAGATCTCTGATCCTGACTTCTTGCTCTTTGATAGGCCGTAGATATAACACGTTTCGGATAACCCCTCTGCTGAAAACGATCCGTTAGATCCCGAGCCTGGATCGAAAAATCAGAGTCGCGAGTACAGTTACGCCTAACACGTAAAAACTGTCCTGTGGGAACACCCACCTTGGTATGCCAGGGATGGAAGCTTGTAAATGCCAATAATGAGTTCATTGCCGTTGGCTTGCGATAAAGGCTCGTCGCCAAACCATTCCCCTGAGGAAAGATCTTCAAATCCAAAAAGGTGATCTCACTGGCAGAGAAGAAATGTGTGATGTAGATGTTATAGGGATTAGAATTTAAATGGTTAAAGAAATCAACACAATCCTCTACAGTGCCCTTCCACAGGATGAAAACATCATCTATAAAGCGAAACCAGGCGTGTACGTGGGACGCGAATGCTGGTGATGAATAAACAAAAATCTCTTCCCACCAGCCCAAAAAGATGTTCGCATAGGCTGGTGCACATTTCGCGCCCATCGCCACGCCTGATCGCTGCAGATAATACACCCTATCAAAGAGGAAAAAATTGTGATGGAGAATGAAGGTCAGCAAGTCAAGCAAGAAAGAGTCGTGGCCTCTATCCATAGAGCTGTTCTTATTTAAGAAGTATGCAAACGCCTCCGTCCCCTCTTTATGTCCAATGCTAGAGTAGAGCGACTCTACATCGCATGTAACTAGTAGACAGTTCTCAGGGAGATCAATCTGTCCACATATGTCAATAAAGTGCGAGGAGTCACGGACAAAAGGGGGAAGGACGAGGCGATAGGTTGAAGGAAGAAGTCCAGATACTCACACGCCTTTTCACACATGCTGCCCATACTGGAGACAATAGGTCTACCAGGAGGTCTATTCCTATCCTTATGGATTTTCGGCAACATGTAGAAAGTTGCCGTGACCGGGTTGGCCACCCACAGGTACTGTTTCTCCTGTTGAGTGATGATAGAGAACTGTAGAGCCCTGCAGAGAAGCTGTTCATATTTGGAGAGAAAAAGAGACGTGGGGTCAGACGGGAGTCTTTGGTAATATTGGGTGTTATTGAGCTGTCTTTTGGCCTCAGCCTCATAGAGTTGCACAGACCATAACACCACATTGCCCCCTTTGTCTGCCTCCTTGATAGTAAAATCTCTATTTTCTCGTAGAGCTGTTAAAGCTCGCCTCTCCTCCATGTTCAAATTAGACGGGCCACTTACCCGGGTAGGCATAGAAAGGATGTCTCGCTTGACCACTTCAAAGAATATCTTTATGGCCAGCACCAGGGAAAAAGACGGTGTTTTAAGCGATTTGTTCCTATGTCAAAATCTTCTTCTATTCAAACCAGATTCATTCTCTTCCAACAATTCCAGCAGATCCTGGAAAGTACGACGTTCATCCATCGGCATAGTTTGTAGGACATCGGGCCTCCTGTACATGAGCTGGAAGGTAAGTTTTCTGCAAAATAAATAAAGGTCTTTAATGAGAGTAAATTTGTCCGCTGAATGTGTAGGAACAAAGGAAAGACCTCTCTGAAGGACCGATAATTCGATCGGTGTGGGATTATAATCAGAAAGATTGATTACCTGTAATGCCATGGAGCTGGTGTCCTGAGCCGAAGTTCCTTGATAAGAAGCCCCCAAATCCTCTATTTCCGCCTGGTTGGATAATTGTGTCAGAAGGGAGATGTATGGCCTCTGTGCCGTGTCAATTTTCTCCTTGCGTTGCTTACGCTTCCTCCCTCGTCGGGTCCGTGGTCCACTTCGCTCCCGGTGGACGACAAAAAATCGCTAGAATAGCCATCTCCATGCAAAGAGGCAGTAGCCCAAGGTGGAATATGGTCCCTGGGAACCCTGGGGCGACGGGCATTGCCCACATGTCTCCATTTATAGGCCATCTTCTGCTCGAAATCAGATTTATCACGTTGAAATTTCTTGCATTTACGTTGAGTCACCTCAATTTCATATTTGTCTATAGTATCCTTGAGTTTATTTTTGAAAATCAAAACTTGCCCTTCGTCAAAAGTGGCCAGTTTTGTTTCTAATTCTTTAATATTAGTTTTTGTAGACGAAAATAATGACCTATCATGGTCCAATAATAAATTCATCAGGATGGTCGAGCAACGTGTTAAGTAGAGTTGAGCGACCTTGACCTTTTTAGAGTCGAGCCGGGTTTCGCGAAACCCGACTATCTCAAAAGTCGGGTCGAGTGAAATCGGGCGATTATGACGTAAAGTCGGGATCGACCGAAACACGAAACCCAATGCAAGTCAATGGGGCAGCATAGTCGGCAGTGAGTGGGGGCCAGGAAAACACCTAGAGTGCCCATTTTAATGTCAAAACCATCCATTCTTCTTAATGAAGCTTGTCAAGCGTAATTTACCTTATAATAATTGGAAGGCATTTGAAATTGGGGTCATTTGGCTAAAGTTGTGTGGGGTAGGGCTGGTTCAAGTAATTAGTGGGCCCAGGAAATCTGGACCACGTCATGGCTGTGGAGCAGGGAGAGGTAAGTATTTCAACTTTGCAAGTGCTGTGATCCTGAGCAAGCAGGGGGGGCCCACTTGTTGGCATTGGCACTGGCACAGGGCCCCTCAAAGTACAGCGGTGTGTTTGCACGGCGGGGGCGCCTCCCACCGGCAGCAACACTTTTGCGTACTATGAGAGGCCCTGTGCCAGTGACGTCGCCAACTAGTATTCCTCCCCCCACCTGATGAAGGAACCTGCACTTTCATCTGCACCTTCCTCTTTGTCCCCGTGTAAGGTGGTATGGTATGCGGGAAGAGCAACCTGACTTTCAGCAGGGTCACAATGTTGTTGTGTAGCATGCACGGGGAATGTTGCGTTATGGGTCAATGTACCAGCAGACTCATCTATCACTGGCTGGGCAATGGGCACGATGAAGTGGAAACACAGATATAGACCCAAAGAATAAAGTGGGCTAAATGCAGTTCAAAATTGGTAACACAGGAATAACCAGGGGGCATTGCAGTGGAGGACAACTGGAATGAGAGGCTGACACAGAGAGTAGGGCCAAATCAGTAAGTAGTCGAAATGCAGTTCAAAATTGGCAACCGTAGTAAACAGGCGGCACAGCTTTGTTCAGTGGAGGAGAACAGCAAGGAGTGGCAGACACCGATAGTAGGCCCCAACCCAACTAGTAGGCCAAATGCAGTCTAACATTAACAACTACTTAACGAGAGCCTGAAAATGGAATTTCAGGACAGGAAACCAGGAGAACAGCAAGGAGTGGCAGACACCGATAGTAGGCCCCAAACCAACTAGTACGCCAAATGCAGTTGTTCCATTTAACCACAATTTAATGAGAGCCTGAAGATAGAAGCTCAGGAAAGGCAACCTGGGGAACACCTTGGAGTGTAACACACCATCTCTCTCCACCCCATACCCATTTTGTAGGCCTAATGCAGTGTACTTTTCTACAACTACTAAACGAGAGTCGGAAGACCGAAGCAATGGCAAGGAAACCTGGGGAACACCTTGGAGTGTAACACACCATCTCTCTCCACCCCATACCCAATTTGTAGGCCTAATGCAGTGTAGTTTCCAAGAACTATTAAACGAGAGCCGGAAGATCGAAGCTCAGGAAAGGCAACCTGGGGAACACCTTGGAGTGTAACACACCCTCTCTCTACACCCCATACCCAATTTGAAGGCCTAATGCAGTGTAGTTTCCAAGAACTACTAAACGAGAGCCGGAAGATCGAAGCTCAGGAAAGGCAACCTGGGGAACACCTTGGAGTGTAACACACCCTCTCGCTACACCCCATACCCAATTTGAAGGCCTAATGCAGCGTAGTTTCCAACAACTACTAAACGAGAGCCGGAAGATCGAAGCTCAGGAAAGGCAACCTGGGGAACACCTTGGAGTGTAACAAACCCTCTCTCTACACCCCATACCCAATTTGTAGGCCTAATGCAGCGTAATTTCCGACAACTACTAAACGAGAGCATGAAGATCGAAGCTCAGGAAAGGCAACCTGGGGAACACCTTGGAGTGTAACACACCCTCTCTCTACACCCCATACCCAATTTGAAGGCCTAATGCAGTGTAGTTTCCAAGAACTACTAAACGAGAGCCGGAAGATCGAAGCTCAGGAAAGGCAACCTGGGGAACACCTTGGAGTGGAACACACCATCTCTCTACACCCCATACCCAATTTGAAGGCCTAATGCAGCGTAGTTTCCAACAACTACTAAACGAGAGCCGGAAGATCGAAGCTCAGGAAAGGCAACCTGGGGAACACCTTGGAGTGTAACACAACGTCTCTCTACACCACGGAAGGGCTGATTCTTAGGAAGGAAGGCTGTTGGAAATAAGCATTGCGCGTCTGAGAGTGATTATATTCTTATTAGGTATATACTCACCCTCGGACGCGCCCTGCTTCTTTATTTGGAATGAATGTTTATTTGCAATGTGGTGTTGACTTTCTCTATTATTTTGGTAATTAATGATTTTATTATTTTCATTGTTTTGCATCTTCTCGGCAATAATATAAAGAAGACGCGACAGGACAACACTCGGCGGATGCCATATGTGTGTTTTCAATTTAAAAAACCTTTCAGTTAACTACTTGCAGGAGAAAGTAATTGTAGCTGGTGGCCATTTTTAGTACTGTACCAGATTTTAGTTGTGTGTTTGTTTTTAATGTTAAAATGTCTGCATTTGATATCTCACCAGTATTTTCTTTTTTATAAGCAAAATACTTTTTTTTTTATTTTATGATGTTGGTTCAAGGGGTACACGGGCAGCAGTAGACAGGTCAGTGGAGGCCTAGTGGAAGGAGGGACCGCAGACAGGCTTCGAAGCCCTAACATAATAAATTGGGCTGCCTGTAGGCAATTTAAAATTGGTTCCAGGGGAACACGGGCAGCAGTAGACAGGTCAGTGGAGGCCTAGAGGAAGGAGGGACCGCAGATGCGCCAATGTTTCCCCCATACCCAATTTGAAGGCCTAATGCAGTGTAGTTTCCAAGAACTACTAAACGAGAGCCGGAAGATCGAAGCTCAGGAAAGGCAACCTGGGGAACACCTTGGAGTGTAACACACCCTCTCTCTACACCCCATACCCAATTTGAAGGCCTAATGCAGCGTAGTTTCCAACAACTACTAAACGAGAGCCGGAAGATCGAAGCTCAGGAAAGGCAACCTGGGGAACACCTTGGAGTGTAACAAACCCTCTCTCTACACCCCATACCCAATTTGTAGGCCTAATGCAGCGTAGTTTCCGACAACTACTAAACGAGAGCATGAAGATCGAAGCTCAGGAAAGGCAACCTGGGGAACACCTTGGAGTGTAACACACCATCTCTCTACACCCCATACCCAATTTGAAGGCCTAATGCAGTGTAGTTTCCAAGAACTACTAAACGAGAGCCGGAAGATCGAAGCTCAGGAAAGGCAACCTGGGGAACACCTTGGAGTGGAACACACCATCTCTCTACACCCCATACCCAATTTGAAGGCCTAATGCAGCGTAGTTTCCAACAACTACTAAATGAGAGCTGGAAGATCGAAGCTCAGGAAAGGCAACCTGGGGAACACCTTGGAGTGTAACACAACGTCTCTCTACACCACGGAAGGGCTGATTCTTAGGAAGGAAGGCTGTTGGAAATAAGCATTGCGCGTCCGAGGGTGATTATATTCTTATTAGGTATATACTCACCCTCGGACGCGCCCTGCTTCTTTATTTGGAATGAATGTTTATTTGCAATGTGGTGTTGACTTTCTCTATTATTTTGGTAATTAATGATTTTATTATTTTCATTGTTTTGCATCTAATCGGCAATAATATAAAGAAGACGCGACAGGACAACACTCGGTGGATGCCATATCTGTGTTTTCAATTTAAAAAACCTTTCAGTTAACTACTTGCAGGAGAAAGTAATTGTAGCTGGTGGCCATTTTTAGTACTGTACCAGATTTTAGTTGTGTGTTTGTTTTTAATGTTAAAATGTCTGCATTTGATATCTCTCCAGTATTTTCTTTTTTGTAAGCAAAATACTTATTTTTATATTTTCTGATGTTGGTTCCAGGGGTACACGGGCAGCAGTGCCCTGGTCAGTGTAGTAGTAGTTGAAAGAATGGACCGCAGACAGGCATCGAAGGCCTAAAATAAAAAAATTGGGCTGGCTGTAGGCAATTTTAAATTGGTTCCAGGGGTACACGGGCAGCAGTGGTGTGGTCAGTGGAGGCCTAGTGGAAGGAGTGACCGCAGACAGGCATCGAAGGCCTAAAATAATAACACATGGCTGTAGGCAATTTTAAATTAGTTCCAGGGGTACACGGGCAGCAGTGGTGTGGTCAGTGGAGGCCTAGTGGAAGGAGTGACCGCAGACAGGCATCGAAGGCCTAAAATATTAACACATGGCTGTAGGCAATTTTAAATTGGTTCCAGGGGTACACGGGCAGCAGTGGTGTGGTCAGTGGAGGCCTAGTGGAAGGAGTGACAGCAGACAGGCATCGAAGGCCTAAAATAATAACACATGGCTGTAGGCAATTTTAAATTGGTTCCAGGGGTACACGGACAGCAGTGGTGTGGTCAGTGGAGGCCTAGTGGAAGGAGTGACCGCAGACAGGCATCGAAGGCCTAAAATAAAAAAATTGGGCTGGCTGTAGGCAATTTTAAATTGGTTCCAGGGGTACACTGGCAGCAGTGGTGTGGTCAGTGGAGGCCTAGTGGAAGGAGTGACCGCAGACAGGCATCGAAGGCCTAAAATAATAACACATGGCTGTAGGCAATTTTAAATTGGTTCCAGGGGTACACGGGCAGCAGTGGTGTGGTCAGTGGAGGCCTAGTGGAAGGAGTGACCGCAGACAGGCATCGAAGGCCTAAAATAATAACACATGGCTGTAGGCAATTTTAAATTGGTTCCAGGGGTACACGGGCAGCAGTGCCCTGGTCAGTGTAGTAGTAGTTGAAAGAATGGACCGCAGACAGGCATCGAAGGCCTAAAATAATAACACATGGCTGTAGGCAATTTTAAATTGGTTCCAGGGGTACACGGGCTGCAGTGGTGTGGTCAGTGGAGGCCTAGTGGAAGGAGTGACCACAGACAGGCATCGAAGGCCTAACATAACAAAAATGTCAATACAATGGTATTGTCAGTGGCAGGCATTGAAGGATGTCAGCGCATAGACTAAACATTGGTGGAGCTGTGAGATAATTTTGCAAGTGGTAGAGCACTGTTTGAGCTGGGGTGGGGGGAAACTGTCTTGTGGCCGGCGGTACAGGCCCAGGGCCCCTCATATTACAACGGTGTGTCTGACGTTGGGTGCGCACCACCACCGCCAGAGACACTTTATTGTACTAGGAGGGACCCAGTGGCAGTGCCGTCGACCAAAAGCGGGCTCACCCACCTCTTCAGACAAACTGCACTCTCACGGGTGCTGTCGCCAAGTGTCGATACCACGGCCCCGTGTGGGGAGTTTGGCCATTTAGTGAGGTGTAAACATGTCGTATGCTGGACAATCAGGTGCTGAAAATTACGAGATTGGAAAAGGCATTCAGAATAGTCCACAGGCAAGACCTTTTCATAGGAAAGCTAGGTGTCAGCCGGGCAAGGTGGGGCAAAAGATTTCGAAATCCAGTTGTGGTTCATTTTAATGAAGGTTAGATCATCTACATTTTGGGTAGCCAGACGAGTCCTTTTTTCTGTTAGTATTGAACCTGCAGCACTGAATACTCTTTCTGATAGGACACTAGCTGCCGGGCAAGCAAGCTCCTGCAATGCATATTCTGCCAATTCTGGCCAGGTGTCTAATTTTGATGCCCAGTAATCAAATGGGAATGACGGTTGAGGGAGAACATCAATAAGGGATGAAAAATAGTTTGTAACCATACTGGACAAATGTTGTCTCCTGTCACTTTGAATTGATGCTGCAGTACCTGTCCTGTCTGCGGTCATAGCAAAATCACTCCACAACTTGGTCAGAAAACCCCTCTGGCCAACGCCACTTCTGATTTCTGCCCCTCTAACTCCTCTGGTCTGCTGGCCCCTGCAGCTCGTGTGAGAACGATCACGGGCGCTGTGTGCAGGGAATGCCAGAAGCAAACGGTCAACAAGAGTTGATTGTTTGGTTGCTAATATTAGTTCCAAGTTCTCATGTGGCATTATATTTTGCAATTTGCCTTTATAGCGAGGATCAAGGAGGCAGGCCAACCAGTAATCGTCATCATTCATCATTTTAGTTATGCGTGTGTCCCTTTTGAGGATACGTAAGGCATAATCCGCCATGTGGGCCAAAGTTCCAGTTCTCAAATCTGCGGTTGTGCTTGGTTGAGGGGCAGTTTCAGGCAAATCCACGTCACTTGTGTCCCTCAAAAAACCAGAACCCGGCCTTGCCGCGCCACCAATTTCCAGTGGCCCCGGAAAAGCTTCCTCATTAAAAATATAATCATCCCCATCATCCTCCTCGTCCTCCTCCTCCTCTTCGCCCGCTACCTCGTCCTGTACACTGCCCTGGCCAGACAATGGCTGACTGTCATCAAGGCTTTCCTCTTCCTCAGCTGCAGACGCCTGATCCTTTATGTGCGTCAAACTTTGCATCAGCAGACGCATTAGGGGGATGCTCATGCTTATTATGGCGTTGTCTGCACTAACCAGCCGTGTGCATTCCTCAAAACACTGGAGGACTTGACACATGTCTTGAATCTTCGACCACTGCACACCTGACAACTCCATGTCTGCCATCCTACTGCCTGCCCGTGTATGTGTATCCTCCCACAAAAACATAACAGCCCGCCTCTGTTCACACAGTCTCTGAAGCATGTGCAGTGTTGAGTTCCACCTTGTTGCAACGTCTATGATTAGGCGATGCTGGGGAAGGTTCAAAGAACGCTGATAGGTCTGCATACGGCTGGAGTGTACGGGCGAACGGCAGATATGTGAGCAAAGTCCACGCACTTTGAGGAGCAGGTCGGATAACCCCGGATAACTTTTCAGGAAGCACTGCACCACCAGGTTTAAGGTGTGAGCCAGGCAAGGAATGTGTTTCAGTTGGGAAAGGGAGATGGCAGCCATGAAATTCCTTCCGTTATCACTCACTACCTTGCCTGCCTCAAGATCTACAGTGCCCAGCCACGACTGCGTTTCTTTCTGCAAGAACTCGGACAGAACTTCCGCGGTGTGTCTGTTGTCGCCCAAACACTTCATAGCCAATACAGCCTGCTGACGTTTGCCAGTAGCTGCCCCATAATGGGAGACCTGGTGTGCAACAGTGGCAGCTGCGGATGGAGTGGTTGTGCGACTGCGGTCTGTGGACGAGCTCTCGCTTCTGCAGGAGGACGAAGAGGAGGAGGAGGGGGTGCGAACGGCTACAGCCAATTGTTTCCTAGACCGTGGGCTAGGCAGAACTGTCCCAAACTTGCTGTCCCCTGTGGACCCTGCATCCACCACATTTACCCAGTGTGCCGTGATGGACACGTAACGTCCCTGGCCATGCCTACTGGTCCATGCATCTGTTGTCAGGTGCACCTTTGTGCTCACAGATTGCCTGAGTGCATGGACGATGCGCTCTTTAACATGCTGGTGGAGGGCTGGGATGGCTTTTCTGGAAAAAAAGTGTCGACTGGGTAGCTCGTAGCGTGGTACAGCGTAGTCCATCAGGGCTTTGAAAGCTTCGCTTTCAACTAACCGGTAGGGCATCATCTCTAACGAGATTAGTCTAGCTATGTGTGCGTTCAAACCCTGTGTACGCGGATGCGAGGCTAAGTACTTCCTTTTTCTAACCATAGTCTCATGTAGGGTGAGCTGGACTGGAGAGCTGGAGATCGTGGAACTAGCGGGGGTGCCGGTGGACATGGCAGACTGAGAGACGGTGGGAGATGGTATTGTTGCCACCGGTGCCCTAGATGCAGTGTTTCCTACTACGAAACTGGTGATTCCCTGACCCTGACGGCTTTGGCCTGGCAAAGAAACCTGCACAGATACTGCAGGTGGTGCGGAAAATGGTGGCCCTACACTGCCGGAAGGGATGTTGCGTTGCTGACTAGCTTCATTGGCCGAGGGTGCTACAACCTTAAGGGACGTTTGGTAGTTAGTCCAGGCTTGCAAATGCATGGTCGTTAAATGTCTATGCATGCAACTTGTATTGAGACTTTTCAGATTCTGTCCTCTGCTTAAGGTAGTTGAACATTTTTGACAGATGACTTTGCGCTGATCAATTGGATGTTGTTTAAAAAAATGCCAGACTGCACTCTTTCTAGCATCGGATACCTTTTCAGGCATTGCAGACTGAGCTTTAACCGGATGGCCACGCTGTCCTCCAACAGGTTTTAGCTTTGCCACGCGTTTTGGGCAAGATATGGGCCCGGCAGATGGAACCTGTTGCAATGTTGATGCCTGCTGCGGCCCCTCCTCCTCCGCTTCAGAACTGCTGCCGCCTGCACCCTGTTCCCCCAATGGCTGCCAATCGGGGTCAAGAACTGGGTCATCTATTACCTCTTCTTGTAGCTCGTGTGCAACTTCGTCTGTGTCACCGTGTCGGTCGGTGGTATAGCGTTCGTGATGGGGCAACATAGTCTCATCAGGGTCTGATTCTTGATCAGCACCCTGCGATGGCAATGTTGTGGTCTGAGTCAAAGGACCAGGATAGTAGTCTGGCTGTGGCTGTGCATCAGTGCACTCCATGTCAGATTCAACTTGTAATGGGCATGGACTGTTAACTGCTTCACTTTCTAAGCCAGGGACGGTATGTGTAAAGAGCTCCATGGAGTAACCCGTTGTGTCGCCTGCTGCATTCTTCTCTGTTGTTGTTTTTGCTGAAGAGGACAAGGAAGCGACTTGTCCCTGACCGTGAACATCCACTAACGACGCGCTGCTTTGACATTTACCAGTTTCACGAGAGGAGGCAAAAGAGCTAGAGGCTGAGTCAGCAAGATAAGCCAAAACTTGCTCTTGCTGCTCCGGCTTTAAAAGCGGTTTTCCTACTCCCAGAAAAGGGAGCGTTCGAGGCCTTGTGTAGCCAGACGACGAACCTGGCTCCACAGCTCCAGACTTAGGTGCAATATTTTTTTTCCCACGACCAGCTGATGCTCCACCACTACCACTACCCTCATTACCAGCTGACAATGAACGCCCCCGGCCACGACCTCTTCCACCAGACTTCCTCATTGTTTTAAAAACGTTACTAAACGAACGGTATTTGTTGCTGTCACACAACTTACACGGTGAGCTATAACTTCAGTATGATTTAGCTACCCCTTTACAGGTGGGTGAGACCACAACGAAAATCAGACACAATGTTCCACACTCTGTTGTTGTTGGCAACAAATGAGATGGCACACACGCAGGACTGTCACTGAAGCGCAAATGTAAATATTTATCTCCCACTGATTTGTGTTTGTTTTTTTTAAAAGGGAGACTTCAGAAAAAAAAAAATTAAAAAAAAATTATTTTTTACAGAAGAATTTATAAAACAAATAAAATGAAATGATTGTTTCAGGGAGAATTTAGGAAAAAAAAAAAAAAAGGCTTTGTAGGGCCCACTGAGTGAGAGAGGACGCACACAGGAGTCAGGAGTGGCACACAAGCCCAGAGGCCAATATTAATCTCCCACTGATTGATTTAGTGATTTTTTTTGGTAGATTTTGGAACCCAAATCAAGCAAAAAAATTAATAGGCTTTCTATGGCCCACAATTGGGGAGAGAGAGAGAGATGGCACACCCAGGAGTCAAGACTGGCACACAAGCAGAAGGGGCAATATGAATCTCCCACAGATTTTTTTTTTTTTTTTCAGGGAGACTTGAGAGAAAAAAAAATACAAAAAAAATGATTTTTTTCAGGAATAATTTAGAAACCAAAGAAAATAAAATGATTGTTTCAGGGAGAATTTAGAAAACAAATAAAACAAAAAAAAAAGGCTTTCTAGGGCCCACTGAGTGACAGATGACGCACACAGGAGTCAGGAGTGGCACACAAGCCCAGAGGCCAATATTAATCTCCCACTGATTGATTTAGTGATTTTTTTCAGGTAGATTTTGGAACCCAAATCAAGCAAAAAAATTAATAGGCTTTCTATGGCCCACAATTGGGGAGAGAGAGAGAGATGGCACACCCAGGAGTCAAGACTGGCACACAAGCAGAAGGGGCAATATGAATCTCCCACAGATTTTTTTTTTTTTTTTTTTTTCAGGGAGACTTGAGAGAAAAAAAAATACAAAAAAAATGATTTTTTTCAGGAATAATTTAGAAACCAAAGAAAATAAAATGATTGTTTCAGGGAGAATTTAGAAAACAAATAAAACAAAAAAAAGGCTTTCTAGGGCCCACTGAGTGACAGATGACGCACACAGGAGTCAGGAGTGGCACACAAGCCCAGAGGCCAATATTAATCTCCCACTGATTGATTTAGTGATTTTTTTTGGTAGATTTTGGAACCCAAATCAAGCAAAAAAATTAATAGGCTTTCTATGGCCCACAATTGGGGAGAGAGAGAGAGATGGCACACCCAGGAGTCAAGACTGGCACACAAGCAGAAGGGGCAATATGAATCTCCCACAGATTTTTTTTTTTTTTTTCAGGGAGACTTGAGAGAAAAAAAAATACAAAAAAAATGATTTTTTTCAGGAATAATTTAGAAACCAAAGAAAATAAAATGATTGTTTCAGGGAGAATTTAGAAAACAAATAAAACAAAAAATAGGCTTTCTAGGGCCCACTGAGTGACAGATGACGCACACAGGAGTCAGGAGTGGCACACAAGCCCAGAGGCCAATATTAATCTCCCACTGATTGATTTAGTGATTTTTTTCAGGTAGATTTTGGAACCCAAATCAAGCAAAAAAATTAATAGGCTTTCTATGGCCCACTATTTGTGAGAGAGATGGCACGCTCAGGACTGGCACACAAGCCCAGAGGCCAATATTAATCTCCCATTTTTTTTTTTTCCAGGGAAAATTTATAAACCCAATAAAAAAAATAATAATAAATAGGCTTTCTATGGCCCACTATCTGAGAGAGAGAGATGGCACGCTTAGGACTGGCACACAAGCCCAAAGCCCAATATTAATCTCCCACTGATTGATTTAATGATTTTTTCAGGTAGAATTTAGAACCCAAATCAAGCAAAAAAATTAATAGGCTTTCTATGGCCCACTGATGGAGAGATGGCACACACAGGAGTAAGGAGTGGCACACAAGCCCTGAGGCCAATATTTTTCTCCCACTGATTGATTGATTGATTTTTTCAGGTAGAATTAGGAACCCAAATCAACCCAAAAAATAAGTAGGCTTTCTATGGGCCACTATTTGTGAGAGAGATGGCACGCTCAGGACTGGCACACAAGCCCAGAGGCCAATATTAATCTCCCACTTTTTTTTTTTCCAGGGAAAATTTATAAACCCAATAAAAAAAATAATAATAAATAGGCTTTCTATGGCTCACTATCTGAGAGAGAGAGATGGCACGCTTAGGACTGGCACACAAGCCCAAAGGCCAATATTAATCTCCCACTGATTGATTGATTGATTTTTTCAGGTAGAATTATGAACCCAAATCAACCAAAAAAAAAAATAGGCTTTCTATGGCCCACTATTTGTGAGAGAGATGGCACGCTCAGGACTGGCACACAAGCCCAGAGGCCAATATTAATCTCCCACTTTTTTTTTTTTCCAGGGAAAATTTATAAACCCAATAAAATAATAAAAAAATAGGCTTTCTATGGCCCACTATCTGAGAGAGAGAGAGATGGCACGCTTAGGACTGGCACACAAGCCCAAAGGCCAATATTAATCTCCCACTGATTGATTTATTGATTTTTTCAGGTAGAATTTAGAACCCAAATCAAGCAAAAAAATTAATAGGCTTTCTATGGCCCACTGAGTGAGAGATGGCACACACAGGAGTAAGGAGTGGCACACAAGCCCTGAGGCCAATATTTTTCTCCCACTGATTGATGTTGTGATTTTTTTCTGGTAGATTTTGGAACCCAAATCAAGCAAAAAAATAAATAGGCTTTCTATGGCCCACTGAGTGAGAGATGACACAGACAGAGATGGCACTCTAGCAGAAATGTCAATCTTAATCTCCCACAAAAAAAAAAAAAAAAAAAAAAAGGAACTGTCCTTCAATTACTATCTCCCTGCAGTAATCTCAGCCAGGTATGGCAGGCAGCAATAAGGAGTGGACTGATGCACAAATTAAATAAAAAGTGTGGACAAACAAACAAGATAGCTGTGCAGAAAGGAAGGAGCAAGAGGATTTGTGCTTTGAAAAAAGCAGTTGGTTTGCACAGCGGCGTACACACAGCAATGCAGCTATCAGGGAGCCTTCTAGGGCAGCCCAATGAGCTACAGCGCTGAGGAAAAAAAAAAAAATGTAGCTTCCACTGTCCCTGCACACCGAAGGTGGTGTTGGGCAGTGGAAATCGCTACAGCACAAGCGGTTTTGTGGTTAATGGACCCTGCCTAACGCTATCCCTGCTTCTGACGAAGCGGCAGCAACCTCTCCCTAAGCTCAGATCAGCAGCAGTAACATGGCGGTCGGCGGGAACTCCCCTTTATAGCCCCTGTGACGCCGCAGACAGCAAGCCAATCACTGCAATGCCCTTCTCTAAGATGGTGGGGACCAGGACCTATGTCATCACGCTGCCCACACTCTGCGTTTACCTTCATTGGCTGAGAAATGGCGCTTTTCGCGTCATTGAAACGCGACTTTGGCGCGAAAGTCGCGTACCGCATGGCCGACCACGCACAGGGGTCGGATCGGGTTTCATGAAACTCGACTTCGCCAAAAGTCGGCGACTTTTGAAAATGTTCGACCCGTTTCGCTCAACCCTAGTGTTAAGCCATGTTCCCATAATTGTTGGAAGGCACCAGACGGTTCCCAAGCCGGGAAAATAGATATGCGGAGCCCCCTAGGTACATAGCCCGACTTGATGTATTCATCCAGACTCCTTATATTCCACCATAGTCTAACACAAGTTTTGTGGGCCCTCGTTAAATCTGAACACAATGTGGAGAAACCATTATCCGCAAGAGCTGTAGAAACCACAGTAGCTCCAAACATACTAGTTGATTTGGCCATCAAAGCCGCCTCCCTAGCCTCCCAATCCATGGCGGCCACCAACAGAAAACACCCCAGAAAAAATGTATAATAATACTGTAAAAATCAACGGCACCACCAAAATAGATGTGTGCAACCCTACGGAAAAATGCCCTGGGACACAGGGCTAGAGACTTAATAATATAATGAAAAGAAGGGTGCACTCGAGCCGTATATAGAAAATGGTCTAAGGTGTGCAGAGCCAAGTCCAGTAATGTAATACCTGAACTAAACAAAGAAAAAGAATGGACTACAGAAAGGCTCGCACAACCATATATAATATGAAAATACAAAAACGTTTATTCAAAACACCACAACACAACAAATAAAAACATTTAAAAACACACAATATCCTGTATAAATCACCCACATGTAATATATATACCTATAGGAAATAAATCCAAATAACTGTATCACACATATCACATGCAATGGACTAAGTTAGGCACCGGGCATAATACCTCAAATATCGTAACGACTGAAACAAGAGCCCACATAAATATAATAATTCACAGTAACTCCGCTATAGAAAGAAAGCCCCCTAATAGAGTCTGGATGGACAAATAAATGATGATAGGGTGTAAACCTATACAGACCTAGAGGGTGACATAGCGCCAAATGTCAATCAGTTCAGCTAAATAGCGAAGGAGCTGAGCCGTCACCCGCACCTCAACCAACCATGAGATCCTACACAGGAGTCCAAGCCTAAATGTCCAGCAGGTGGATACAAAGAAATAGGGTGAGAGGAAGACTCCCCACGCGTATCGCCGCCGCAGCGGCTTCGTCAGGGGAAGTGAGCGTAGTGGTGATGAAAACCTATATTTATACTAACAGATAATCATCCGGAGTGTACTCAGCTGGATAACCGCCATACGGGAGGCGGAAGTGAGGAGGCGCACGCTGACCGCACAGAAGGAGGGATAAAACCGGAAGTGTACAGGGTCTCCATGGAGATAAGCGGCGTCTGCGCAAAGCCGACTCAGTACTGAGTCGCATTGCGCAAGCGTCAGAGGGAACATACCCGGACACAGCGAGATGGGCCGAGCGTAGCAAAGACAGGGGAGGAGGAGAAAGGAGGAGAAAGAAGGGGACGGAAAAAGGGGGAGAAGAGCCGTAACATCTAAATAAGAGATGTAACGGGAGACAATCTGGGCGCTGACCGCACAGAAGGAGGGATAAAACCGGAAGTGTACAGGGTCTCCATGGAGATAAGCGGCGTCTGCGCAAAGCCGACTCAGTACTGTACAGTACATTCCACAAATGTATATATATATATTTTTTTGTTTAGGATGTATTTCCTGAATAACCTTTCTTTATTCCTTAGGTACCCCATTGGCTTCACAGCCAGATTGTCTCCCCTTACATCTCTTATTTAGATGTTACGGCTCTTCTCCCCCTTTTTCCGTCCCCTTCTTTCTCGTCCTTTCTCCTCCTCCCCTGTCTTTGCTACGCTCGGCCCATCTCGCTGTGTCCGGGTATGTTCCCTCTGATGCTTGCGCAATGCGACTCAGTACTGAGTCGGCTTTGCGCATACGCCGCTTATCTCCATGGAGACCCTGTACACTTCCGGTTTTATCCCTCCTTCTGTGCGGTCAGCGCACGCCTCCTCACTTCCGCCTCCCGTATGGCGGTTATCCAGCTGAGTACACTCCGGATGATTATCGGTTAGTATAAATATAGGTTTTCATCACCACTACGCTCACTTCCCCTGACGAAGCCGCTGCGGCGGCGATACGCATGGGGCGTCTTCCTCTCACCCTATTTCTTTGTATCCACCTGCTGGACATTTAGGCTTGGACTCCTGTGTAGGATCTCATGGTTGGTTGAGGTGCGGGTGACGGCTCAGCTCCTTCCCTATTTAGCTGAACTGATTGACATTTGGCGCTATGTCACCCTCTAGGTCTGTATAGGTTTACACCCTATCATCATTTATTTGTCTATCCAGACTCTATTAGGGGGCTTTCTTTCTATAGCGGAGTTACTGTGAATTATTATATTTATGTGGGCTCTTGTTTCAGTCGTTACGATATTTGAGGTATTATACCCGGTGCCTAACTTAGTCCATTGCATGTGATATGTGTGATTCAGTTATTTGGATTTATTTCCTATAGGTATATATATTACATGTGGGTGATTTATACAGGATATTGTGTGTTTTTAAATGTTTTTATTTGTTGTGTTGTGGTGTTTTGAATAAACGTTTTTGTATTTTCATATTTTATATGGTTGTGCGAGCCTTTCTGTAGTCCATTCTTTTTCTTTGTTTAGTTCAGGTATTACATTACTGGACTTGGCTCTGCACACCTTAGACCATTTTCTATATACGGCTCGAGTGCACCCTTCTTTTCATTATATTATTAAGTCTCTAGCCCTGTGTCCCAGGGCATTTTTCCGTAGGGTTGCACACATCTATTTTGGTGGTGCCGTTGATTTTTACAGTATTATTATACATTTTTTCTGGGGTGTTTTCTGTTGGTGGCCGCCATGGATTGGGAGGCTAGGGAGGCGGCTTTGATGGCTAAATCAACTAGTATGTTTGGAGCTACTGTGGTTTCTACAGCTCTTGTGGATAATGGTTTCTCCACATTGTGTTCGGATTTAACGAGAGCCCACAAAACTTGTGTTAGACTATGGTGGAATATAAGGAGTCTGGATGAATACATCAAGTCGGGCTATGTACCTAGGGGGCTCCGCATATCTATTTTCCCGGCTTGGGAACCGTCTGGTGCCTTCCAACAATTATGGGAACAGGGCTTAACACGTTGCTCGACCATCCTGATGAATTTATTATTGGACCATGATAGGTCATTATTTACGTCTACAAAAACTAATATTAAAGAATTAGAAACAAAACTGGCCACTTTTGACGAAGGGCAAGTTTTGATTTTCAAAAATAAACTCAAGGATACTATAGACAAATATGAAATTGAGGTGACTCAACGTAAATGCAAGAATTTCGAGCAGAAGATGGCCTATAAATGGAGACATGTGGGCAATGCCCGTCACCCCAGGGTTCCCAGGGACCATATTCCACGTTTGGCTACTGCCTCTTTGCATGGAGATGGCTATTCTAGCGATTTTTTGTCGTCCACCGGGAGCGAAGTGGACCACGGACCCGACGAGGGAGGAAGCGTAAGCAACGCAAGGAGAAAATTGACATGGCACAGAGGCCATACATCTCCCTTCCGACACAATTATCCAACCAGGCGGAAATAGAGGATTTGGGGGCTTCTTATCAAGGAACTTCGGCTCAGGACACCAGCTCCATGGCATTACAGGTAATCAATCTTTCTGATTATAATCCCACACCGATCGAATTATCGGTCCTTCAGAGAGGTCTTTCCTTTGTTCCTACACATTCAGCGGACAAATTTACTTTCATTAAAGACCTTTATTTATTTTGCAGAAAACTTACCTTCCAGCTCATGTACAGAAGGCCCGATGTCCTACAAACTATGCCGATGGATGAACGTCGTACTTTCCAGGATCTGCTGGAATTGTTGGAAGAGAATGAATCTGGTTTGAATAGAAGATTTCCACATAGGAACAAATCGCTTAAAACACCGTCTTTTTCCCTGGTGCCGGCCATAAAGATATTCTTTGAAGTGGTCAAGCGAGACATCCTTTCTATGCCTACCCGGGTAAGTGGTCCGTCTAATTTGAACATGGAGGAGAGGCGAGCTTTAACAGCTCTACGAGAAAATAGAGATTTTACTATCAAGGAGGCAGACAAAGGGGGCAATGTGGTGTTATGGTCTGTGCAACTCTATGAGGCTGAGGCCAAAAGACAGCTCAATAACACCCAATATTACCAAAGACTCCCGTCTGACCCCACGTCTCTTTTTCTCTCCAAATACGAACAGCTTCTCTGCAGGGCTCTACAGTTCTCTATCATCACTCAACAGGAGAAACAGTACCTCTGGGTGGCCAACCCGGTCACGGCAACTTTCTACATGTTGCCGAAAATCCATAAGGATAGGAATAGACCTCCTGGTAGACCTATTGTCTCCAGTATGGGCAGCATGTGTGAAAAGGCGTGTGAGTATCTGGACTTCTTCCTTCAACCTATCGCCTCGTCCCTTCCTTCTTTTGTCCGTGACTCCTCGCACTTTATTGACATATGTGGACAGATTGATCTCCCTGAGAACTGTCTACTAGTTACATGCGATGTAGAGTCGCTCTACTCTAACATTGGACATAAAGAGGGGACGGAGGCGGTTGCATACTTCTTAAATAAGAACAGCTCTATGGATAGGATATGGGCGCGAAATGTGCACCAGCCTATGCGAACATCTTTTTGGGCTGGTGGGAAGAGATTTTTGTTTATTCATCACCAGCATTCGCGTCCCACGTACACGCCTGGTTTCGCTTTATAGATGATGTTTTCATCCTGTGGAAGGGCACTGTAGAGGATTTGTTGATTTCTTTAACCATTTAAATTCTAATCCCTATAACATCTACCTCACACATTTCTTCTCTGCCAGTGAGATCACCTTTTCGGATTTGAAGATCTTTCCTCAGGGGAATGGTTTGGCGACGAGCCTTTATCGCAAGCCAACGGCAACGAACTCATTATTGGCATTTACAAGCTTCCATCCCTGGCATACCAAGGTGGGTGTTCCCACAGGACAGTTTTTACGTGTTAGGCGTAACTGTACTCGCGACTCTGATTTTTCGATCCAGGCTCGGGATCTAACGGATCGTTTTCAGCAGAGGGGTTATCCGAAACGTGTTATATCTACGGCCTATCAAAGAGCAAGAAGTCAGGATCAGAGATCTCTCCTGGCCCCCAGGCAACGGTGTCAGGAGACACAAACCAGATTCATCACTGACTTTAACAGCAGCTGGACACAGGTCAGTAATATCCTATCCAAACACTGGCAGATTCTACGAGTAGACTTGCAAACAGCGGAAATCACTAGTGAGCGACCCCTTATGACGGCAAGGCGGGCTCCAAATTTAAGGGATTTACTCACTAGGAGTCACTTCAATAGACCTACGACGAGACTGAATAGGGGTATCATCCTCAGGGGCTCGTTTCCATGCGGGGACTGTAACATCTGTCCTCACATGGCGGTAACGCGGGACTTCTTTATCCACCCTACTCGCTCCAGTAGGCATCCCCTGAAGGCATATATCAATTGCAAGTCCCGGGATGTAATTTACGCCCTCATTTGTCCCTGCAAAATGGTATACGTCGGACAGACGTCGCAAGAGCTCAGGAAACGGGTCCAGAAGCATATCTCAACGATACATCTAGCGGCTTCGGACTCAAGGAAAGGAAAGGTCCTCACTCCAGTGTCTGAACACTTTTTGGCACATCACAGCGGTTCCTCTGCGAATCTGCAGGTGGTGGGCTTACAAAAGATTACCCGTAATGAAAGGGGAGGGGACAAGCGTAGGAATCTCTTGCAAGTAGAATCCAGGTGAATTTTCTTATTACAAACTGTGGCCCCTCTTGGATTGAACAAAGAGCTTCTCTTCACGGGATTCCTAGGCTGTTGATTTGTGGTTTTTCCTTTATTACCCTCTGCCCTTGGTGAGAAGTATATGACTTATCTGTGATATCTTTTTACACTTTACTTTTAGGATGGTGCGATTTGCTCATATAGTTTTGTCATCTACTCCTTTACCACTTGGGTATTGGATGGACTGTCATTGGATTGTGATCCTGGAATTGCAGGAAGTACCGCGAGATATGTGATAAGCCATCTCCTCACTATATGACGGGAATCTAATCTTTCCATCAGGATGGCATACGTGTGGAATCGGGATGGACACTTCCTTCATGTACATGACCTGGTTGGCTTGGACTATGTGCCTTGGACTTTTTTCTGGTGTCATTGTGGATTATGAACTACTTGATGAAGAACCTTCTTTTGGGACAGTGCCTATGGACTATTTTGGCAATATTTTGGATTATTTCTAGCGGGGGAACACGAAAATAAAACATATCATTAATTTTTAGTTGTACTATGGATATGGGGGCAGAAATATGCACATTCAGGATATGCCAGGCTGGTCCATTCATATTCATACACTCTCTTTATGGGCATTCTATGTGGCCGTGGGTTTGTCCTTATGCTGTGCCTGGTTGTTTTTACTTCCACCTTCTCCCTTTTCAGGGGCCTTATTTACTGTACAGACTGTATGACTACTTCTCATATCCATATGTGCGCTTGTTATTGCCATTTCCACAAATGTATATATATATATTTTTTTTGTTTAGGATGTATTTCCTGAATAACCTTCCTTTATTCCTTAGGTACCCCATTGGCTTCACAGCCAGATTGTCTCCCCTTACATCTCTTATTTAGATGTTACGGCTCTTCTCCCCCTTTTTCCGTCCCCTTCTTTCTCCTCCTTTCTCTTCCTCCCCTGTCTTTGCTACGCTCGGCCCATCTCGCTGTGTCCGGGTATGTTCCCTCTGACGCTTGCGCAATGCGACTCAGTACTGAGTCGGCTTTGCGCAGACGCCGCTTATCTCCATGGAGACCCTGTACACTTCCGGTTTTATCCCTCCTTCTGTGCGGTCAGCGTGCGCCTCCTCACTTCCGCCTCCCGTATGGCGGTTATCCAGCTGAGTACACTCCGGATGATTATCGGTTAGTATAAATATAGGTTTTCATCACCACTACGCTCACTTCCCCTGACGAAGCCGCTGCGGCGGCGATACGCGTGGGGCGTCTTCCTCTCACCCTATTTCTTTGTATCCACCTGCTGGACATTTAGGCTTGGACTCCTGTGTAGGATCTCATGGTTGGTTGAGGTGCGGGTGACGGCTCAGCTCCTTCGCTATTTAGCTGAACTGATTGACATTTGGCGCTATGTCACCCTCTAGGTCTGTATAGGTTTAAACCCTATCATCATTTATTTGTCCATCCAGACTCTATTAGGGGGCTTTCTTTCTATAGCGGAGTTACTGTGAATTATTATATTTATGTGGGCTCTTGTTTCAGTCGTTACGATATTTGAGGTATTATGCCCGGTGCCTAACTTAGTCCATTGCATGTGATATGTGTGATACAGTTATTTGGATTTATTTCCTATAGGTATATATATTACATGTGGGTGATTTATACAGGATATTGTGTGTTTTTAAATGTTTTTATTTGTTGTGTTGTGGTGTTTTGAATAAACGTTTTTGTATTTTCATATTATATATGGTTGTGCGAGCCTTTCTGTAGTCCATTCTTTTTCTTTGTTTAGTTCAGGCATATAGTACTCTGTGGGCTTTGCTGTATATAGTAACTTGTGGGCTGTGCTGTATATAGTACTCTGTGGGCTTTGCTGTATTTAGTACTCTGTGGGCTGTACTGTATATAGTACTGTGTGGGCTGTGCTGCATATAGTACTGTGTGGGCTGTGCTGTATATGGTACTCTGTGAGCTGTGCTGTATATAGTACTCTGTGGGCTGTGCTGTATATAGTACTGTGTAAGCTGTGCTGTATATAGTACTGTGTGGGCTGTGCCGTATATACTACTGTGTGTGCTATGCTGTATATACTGTGTGGGCTGTGCTGTATACTACTATGCAGGCTGTGCTGTATACTACTACACGGGCTGTGCTGTATACTACTACGCGGACTGCGCTGTATACTACTGCGCGGGCTGGGCTGTATACTACTGTGTGGGCTGTGTTATCTACTACGCAGGTTGTGCTATATTATGCAGGCTGTGCTATATACTATGCGGGTTGTGCTATATACTATGCGGGCTTTGCTATATACTATGGGGAGTATGTTATATTCTATGGGGGAGGCCATGTTATGTACTATGTTGCTGTGTTGTATACTATTGTGGGGGTATACTATATTCTATGGGGGAGGCTGTGTTATATACTATGGGGGGCTGCATTATAATCTGTGGGAGGCTACATTAAATATTATGGGGAGGTGGACTGTATTATATTCTATGGGGGTTACATTATACTCTGGGGTGGCTGCATTATACTCTGTGGGGTGGCTGCATTATACTCTGGGGTGGCTGCATTATAATCTGTGGGGTGACTGCATTATACTCTGGGGTGGCTGCATTATACTCTGTGGGGTGATGGCTGCATTATACTATATGTGGGCTGCATTATACTGTATTGAGGACTATGGGGAATATGTTATACTATATGAAGAACTATGGGGTGCATTATACTATGGGAAGTGAATTGTATTACATGGATGACTATGGTGGTGCATTATACTATATGGAGCACTATGAGGAGTGTATTATGCTATATGGAGGACTATGAGGAGTGTATTACACTATGTGGAGGACTGAGCAGTGTATTTTAATATATGGAGGACAATAGGGAGTGTATTATACTATATGGAGGACTGTGGTGCACATTATAATATATGGAGGACTATGGGGTCTATTTTACTAAACAAGTAAAATGCTGCATATTCAGATTGTTTTTGCCGGAACAAAAATCATTGTTCTCAGCAGCACATTGCTGGTGTAAACTGTAGATGTGCTGCTGATAACATGATACTGTATGGTGATCTGTTAGTGATCTATCAGAGATTGTTCCCATCATTATTGCTCAGCTGGTGAAAAGAGGCTGGGAAACAAGCGTTGAACAACTTCAGTATTGGCGATCAAACTCATTTAGCAGCCTGAACTCAATGCTAGTAAATACAACCGAAATGCTTCTGTGTGATGTGCAATATGTTAACATTTTAAACTTTGCCTAGGGCCCCACTTTGCCTAAAACCGGCCCTGCCTACAAGTGTACAAAGATATCATACAGTCACCATGTGACAAGTGGGCCTGTGTAACTTCAAATGCCAGGGCTGTATTTTAGTCCCAGTCCAGCCCTGAAAGGGCCCATATATTGTTCTTGCACATAAGCCCTTTTCTGTCTGTGTCCACCTGTGGCCCTTAACCAGGTAACCATGATTGTAACTACGGTGGGTATAGGGGAACCTCAGGAGATGACCACACTGTTATTGAAAATAAATCTCTATACAATAACCAGCACTGATATTACCACCATGCGGTAATACCATATAGTGGTAGATACCAGTCCTGCATGACATAGAGAGATCACAGTACAGTTATAGATGGTGACTTACAGAGGACTTTCTTTCCGGTTAAGCCATTCACTTTTCCCATCTTTTCCACCTGGCCCAGACTGACAAACTGTCTATACTATTACTTCAGCATTTTTCTGTCACCGCTCTGTGTATAGAGAGAGGCGGCTGTGACTGATGCCCCGTGACTGACTGACAGCCGGTACAGCACTATCTGCCACCCAGTAGTTAGGCTTCAATGCTTCGTAAGTGCCTACTTAATATTTAGGAGTCTCCCTATGTACAGTAATAATGGCCCCAGCATCGCTGATGAGAGCAGGAGATCATGTGACGATTTTCTTCTATTGAGAGAAGTCAAACTTGTCTAGTCAACACGTGCAAATAGCAAACGTGGTCGCATGACCGCCTGATCACACCAGTGGTCTTGGGGTCTCATGACGGCAGGTGCACCCCATCATGATTTGGCAGTCTGTAGAGTGACTGCAGACAATTATCCCAAGCCTTTAATAACTTAAAGGGAACATGTCACCCCCCAGGGCCTATTAAGGTAAAAGAGCTACCTTCTTCAGCACTAAGGCGGCATTCTGTGAAGGTGGCTCTTATGTTTTTTATCCCTAATAATGCTGAAATATTCACTTTTATAAATTGTGCGCCATACCTGTATTGAGTCCGGGGGGTACGTTTTCTCCCCCTGACTCAGCCGTCCATCATTCCACCGAGCACCGCCTCTCTGTCTTGTGCCGTCACCGGCGCTCTGCAATTATTTCTTGGTCATGCGCAGTGCGCGCTCCCCTGGAACTTATATCAAGTGATGTAAGTAGATCGCACCTGCACACAGAGCCAGATTCCCAGCCCCGCAGTGTGAATAAATTATAACACACTGCGGGGCGGGATCTCAAGCCTCCGCTACACGCAGGCGCGATATCAGTACATCAGCAGATGTGAGTTCCAGGGCAGCGCACACGGCGTATGCCCGAAAAATGAGAGCCTAGCCAAGGCATCGGCGCCCGGATGATGGATGGCTGGGAGGCAGTTGTGTCCGGGGACAAAAGACGTACCCCCCAGACTCAATACAGGTATGGCACGCAAATTATAAAAGTGAATATTTCAGCGTTATTAGGGATCAAAAACATAAGAGCCACCTTCACTTCACAGAATGCAGCCTTAGTGCTGCTGAAGGTTGCTGGCTCTATTACCTTAATAGGCCCTGGGGGGTGACAGGTTCCCTTTAATAATTTAATTATAAGCAATTTATTCTTATAACATGGAATGCAGCCCGTGGTTACTGTATTGTTATACTTGTTAGGGGGCAGACAGATGGACGTATTTCTCATGTGAGGATTGCATCACAATCCTCGGACTGACCATCGGCTCTCCTGACCTGAGGCTGACAGTTGCATAGTAATTTATCACACTGTCAAGCTTATGTCAGGAGAGGTGTCAGGGCCAGTCCGAGGATTGCAATGCGATCGTCGCATGAGTTATACAGTGTCTGTCTTCGCCCTTATGTTAATACTTATCCGTGTTATAGTAATATTAACCTTCTTTGCTATGCTTGTTTTACTAATACTTATAAAAGACACAGCTCACAATAATAAAAAGCCCCCAACCTCCCCATCTCCTGCCCCAGGACAGCAACTATTAGGGTATGTTTCCAAGGGGTGTATTGCTTGGGTTTTTGCTGGGGATTGGACGCTGTGTGCATCTAAACCGCAGCTTCCAGATATTACAGTATAGTGGAGGGGATTTTATGAAATCCCATCTCCACTATGCGTACATAGACGCAGGTGGTAGACCTGCGTAACCGGACATGTGGTGCGTCTTTCTAGACAGCAGCATGTCTATTTATCTTGTGGAGATGCTCCGTCTCCACAAGATAAATAAAACAGTCTATGAATAGGATGCGGTGATTCCACCTGTGTTCAATGAATATATGTGGAATCACCGCGTGTACCACAGGGGGCAGCGATTTGGGCGGAGCGGGGTATCTGCTGCGTCCAAAGCGCTGCCAATACACCTCGAGGACACATACCCTTACATATGATGGAGTGAATATCTCATAACATTAAACAATATAATAATCAGCGCCCCAGTGCCCCCTCACCCATGTCAGCCTTCACAATACCCTCAAACTCTCCCATTCACCCCCAGTACCCTGTCCACCTCCCACAATACCAACATCCTCTCTCATTCACCCTCACAGTGCCCTGTCCCCCTGCACACCCACAATAACCCCCATTGTTTCACATTTAACCCACAGTGCCCTGTCCTCCTCTCCCACTTCAGCCCCTACAATACCACAATCCTCTCACATTCACCCCCACAGTGACCATGATAAATCGAATTACTCTAATAAATTCCATCCCCACTTACTGATGAAGTTTTCAGGCAGTGAGGAGAACCAGGAAGTGTCCAGATATGTGCAAGGAGGGCACTAGGACCCAGCGTGCCTCAGCCAAACCAAGCGTGCACACACTGCACAGCCAGAAAGTAACTGCAGGTGCTTCCAGCCAGGAAGAGATTCCTCGGTTGAGACCACATTGCACTCTGCACGGAGGGAGGCTCTGCAGCCGGCATTGTGCTGCTCTCTCCCTGACACCCCAGACTCGGGCCCGGGGCAATGGCCCCCTCTGCCCCCCCCCAGTAGCTATGCTACTGGCTTTGCACTAAGGCTATGTGCACATGTTGTGGATTAGCCTTAGGAATTTCTGGTGCGGATTCTGCCTCTCCTGGCAGAAAACGCACCTGCGGATTTGTTGCGTTTTTGTGCATTTTTGCTGCGGTTTTCTTGCGGATTTGCTGCGTTTTTTACCCCTGCGGTTTTCTATAATGGAATGAGTACAAAAACGCTGCAGATTCACAAAATAGAAGTGACATGCTGCTTCTTTTAAACTGCAGCGTTTCCGCAGCGGATTTTCCGCAAAGTGTGCACAGCATTTTTTTTTCTCATTGATTTACATTGTACTGTAAATCAATTGCGGATCTGCAGCGTTTCTGCACCTCAAAAAATGCTGCGGATCCGCAGAGAATCTGCAACGTGTGCACATGCCCTTAGCGTCACATGAGTTCTTCCTTTGGCTCAGCATCTGCTTCATTCTTGTGTGCGATTTACACAGTTTAGATGCACAGTGAGCACAATCCAAGTGCTTCCATCCCTGTGACAGGTAACAGGGTATAGTACTCAGCAGACCATGGTTTTGTTTTTACAGAGCCCCCGATTTTCCATTTGTTAATCGCAGTTTGAATGCTGCTTGTTGGCATTATCAATTCCTTGGATATCTTTTTGCATCCCTTTCCTGTTTTAAACAGTTCATTACATTTTCCCATAGATCTGTTGATAATTCTTTTGCTTTCCCCATGACTCATAATCCAGCAGTGGCTGCATGAAAGATGCAAGAGTCTGTCTGGATCCGAGAAACTCACTCAGCTTTTATGCACACGCACTGGTTACAAGCAAACAGGTCACAGGTGAGGATGCTACCTTTAGTAGCCATTCAAACCCATTTGTGTCAACTTCTGTGCATGTTATCAGGCCAAAATCACCAGGGTATGTAAACTTTTGATCAGGGCAATTTGGATGTTTTGGGTTGTCATTATGATTTAAAAAGAGAAAACACAGCAGTTTGACAATAAGTGGCTTCACCCAACCACTAACCATGAGTGGAGAAAAAGTTTTGGTGTTAGCATTCATATTATCTGAAAAAAAGGCCAAGAAAGCGAACATTCTGCCAGGGTATGTAAACGTTTGAGTTCAACTATATACAGTCATGCCCTGCAATTCTGTCAGATAATACTCATTTTCTTCCTGAAAATGATTGCAAACACAAATTATTTGGTATTATTATCTTCATTTAATTTGTCTTAAATGAAAAAACACAAAAGGAATTGTCCTAAAGCCAAATTGGATATAATTCCACACCAAACATAAAAAAGGGGGTGGACAAAAGTATTGGCACTGTTCAAAAAATCATGTGATGCTTCTCTAATTTGTGTAATTGACAGCACCTGTAACTTACCTGCGGCACCTAACAGGTGTTGGCAATAACTAAATCACACTTGCAGCCAGTTGACATGGATTAAAGTTGGCTCAACCTCTGTCCTGTGTCCTTGTGTGTACCACATTGAGCATGGAGAAAAGAAAGAAGACTAAAGAACTGTCTGAGGACTTGAGAAACCAAATTGTGAGGAAGCATGAGCAATCTCAAGGCTACAAGTCCATCTCCAAAGACCTGAATGTTCCTCTGTCTACCGTGCGCTGTGTCATCAAGAAGTTTAAAGCCCATGGCACTGTGGCTAACCTCTTTCAATGCAAGATTCTGCGGATGTTGGATAAGGAACCTCGACTAACATCCAAACAAGTTCAAGCTGCCCTGCACTCCGAGGGTACAACAGTGTCAATCATTCATTCAGTGGCATCTGAATGAAAAGGCACTGTATGGTAGGAGACCCAGGAAGACCCCACTTCTTACCCAGAGACATAAAAAAGCCAGGCTGGAGTTTGCCAAAACTTACCTGAAAAAGTCTAAAACGTTTTGGAAGAATGTTCTCTGGTCAGATGAGACAAAAGTAGAGCTTTTTGGGCAAATGCATCAACATAGAGTTTACAGGAGAAAAAAAGAGGCATTCAAAGAAAAGAACACGGTCCCTACAGTCAAACATGGTGGAGGTTCCCTGATGTTTTGGGGTTGCTTTGCTGCCTCTGGCACTGGACTGCTTGACCATGTGCATGGCATTATGAAGTCTGAAGACTACCAACAAATTTTGCAGCATAATGTAGGGCCCAGTGTGAGAAAGCTGGGTCTCCCTCAGAGGTCATGGTTCTTCCAGCAGGACAATGACCCAAAACACACTTCAAAAAGCACTAGAAAATGGTTTGAGAGAAAGCACTGGAGACTTCTAAGGTGGCCAGCAATGAGTCCAGACCTGAATCCCATAAAACACCTGTGGAGAAATCTAAAAATGGCAGTTTGGAGAAGGCACCTTTCAAATATCAGGGACCTGGAGCAGTTTGCCAAAGAAGAATGATCTAAAATTCCAGCAGAGCATTGTAAGAAACTCATTGATGGTTACCGGAAGTGGTTGGTCGCAGTTATTTTGGCTAAAGGTTGTGCAACCAAGTATTAGGTTGAGGGTGCCAATACTTTTGTCTGGCCCACTTTTGGAGTTTTGTGTGAAATGATCAATGTTTTGCTTTTTGCTTCATTCTCTATTGTGTTTTTTCATTTAAGACTAGTGTTGAGCATTCCGATACCGCAAGTATCGGGTATCGGCCGATATTTGCGGTATCGGAATTCCGATACTGAATTCCGATACTTCCCGCGTATCGGATACCGGAATCGGAAGTTCCCAGAATTCAAATTGAACGCAGCAGCCAATGAGGAATGAATGAAAGTGTGGGCACATCCTGTTTAGCATGGTGGGCATGTAAGTACTGGCAAGGCTGGGATTGGCTGCTGAAATGATGTCACTCTGCACTATAAAAAAGCGCTGCCGCCATTTTGCGCTCACTCTGCTGTGATTTCAGTTAGGGACAGGACGCTGTGTTCTAACTGAGGGCCAGTCGAGCTAGCTAATTGCTTTATTTTCCTTTCCAAAGGCTAATTTAGCAAAACGCTGTGTGTTCTTCACTGTTCACCTTGCTCTTGCCTTGCAGCGCTGTTTTAACAGCGTTCTGCAAGGTCTCTGTGTGTGTGTGTGTGTGCAGCTCACTCTGTAGTCTGTGTGCAGCCATATACCCGGTTGTATTCAGCTCAGGGGGGGTTCACACTGCCTCACACAGTTGTTCTTTTTTGCTCTTAGTGCAGCCTGCTGCACATTTTTTCTCAAATTTCCTATTAGTGTTTTTCCACCAGTCTCCAGCTCTATTGTGGAAAAACACTACATAGGATAACCTAGAGGGGGGTTTTTGGGCCTTGCAGCGCCGTTTACGGCTGTCTGCACGGTCTCCGTGTGAGCCCAGCTCGCCCTGTAGTCTGTGTGCAGCCATAGCCGGTTGGATTCAGCTCAGGGTTCGTTACTGGCTCATACCTTGAGAAAAATTTTCCTTTTTTTCAAATAGTGCAGCCTGTTTAAAATTTGAAAAAAAAAATTCCTATTAGTGTCTTTCCACTCGTATCCAGCTAAATAGTGGAAAAACACTATATAGGATAACCGAGAGGAGGGTTTTTTGGCCTTGCAGCGCCGTTTACGGCTGTCTGCACGGTCTCCGTGTGAGCCCAGCTCGCCCTGTAGTCTGTGTGCAGCCATAGCCGGTTGGATTCAGCTCAGGGTTCGTTACTGGCTCATACCTTGAGAAAAATTTTCCTTTTTTTCAAATAGTGCAGCCTGTTTAAAATCTGAAAAAAAAAATTCCTATTAGTGTCTTTCCACTCGTATCCAGCTAAATAGTGGAAAAACACTATATAGGATAACCGAGAGGAGGGTTTTTTGGCCTTGCAGCGCCGTTTACGGCTGTCTGCACGGTCTCCGTGTGAGCCCAGCTCGCCCTGTAGTCTGTGTGCAGCCATAGCCGGTTGGATTCAGCTCAGGGTTCGTTACTGGCTCATACCTTGAGAAAAATTTTCCTTTTTTTCAAATAGTGCAGCCTGTTTAAAATTTGAAAAAAAAAATTCCTATTAGTGTCTTTCCACTCGTATCCAGCTAAATAGTGGAAAAACACTATATAGGATAACCTAGAGGAGGGTTTTTTGGCCTTGCAGCGCCGTTTACGGCTGTCTGCACGGTCTCTGTGTGAGCGCAGCTCGCCCTGTAGTCTGTGTGCAGCCATAGCCGGTTGGATTCAGCTCAGGGTGCGTTACTGCCTCATACCTTGAAAAACAATTTCCTTTTTTTCAAATAGTGCAGCCAGTTTAAAATCTGAAAAAAAAAATTCCTATTAGTGTCTTTCCACTCGTATCCAGCTAAATAGTGGAAAAACACTATATAGGATAACCGAGAGGAGGGTTTTTTGGCCTTGCAGCGCCGTTTACGGCTGTCTGCACGGTCTCCGTGTGAGCCCAGCTCGCCCTGTAGTCTGTGTGCAGCCATAGCCGGTTGGATTCAGCTCAGGGTTCGTTACTGGCTCATACCTTGAGAAAAATTTTCCTTTTTTTCAAATAGTGCAGCCTGTTTAAAATTTGAAAAAAAAAATTCCTATTAGTGTCTTTCCACTCGTATCCAGCTAAATAGTGGAAAAACACTATATAGGATAACCGAGAGGAGGGTTTTTTGGCCTTGCAGCGCCGTTTACGGCTGTCTGCACGGTCTCTGTGTGAGCGCAGCTCGCCCTGTAGTCTGTGTGCAGCCATAGCCGGTTGGATTCAGCTCAGGGTGCGTTACTGCCTCATACCTTGAAAAACAATTTCCTTTTTTTCAAATAGTGCAGCCAGTTTAAAATTTGAAAAAAAAAATTCCTATTAGTGTCTTTCCACTCGTATCCAGCTAAATAGTGGAAAAACACTATATAGGATAACCGAGAGGAGGGTTTCTTGGCCTTGCAGCGCCGTTTACGGCTGTCTGCACGGTCTCCGTGTGATTTAAACTAGCTCTGTAGCCCGATCTGCACCAAAAAAAAGGTTAAGTTCACCAAACACAACTTACACTTGTGTAGGCCACATTTGAAAAATAATAAAGTTTAGTCCACAATTTACAACATTAGTGTTTCTTACACCTGTTAGGAGGAGCATTACAGGAATAAGCACACTAAGGCCTTAGTACTTTTCTGCTTATCTTTATCTGTCAACCAAGATGAAGAGGGCAGGGAGTAAGGCACGTGGGCGTGGGCGCGGAGCAGGGAGAGGAGCAGGGAGAGGACGTGGTGATTCTGTGCCTGCTGCGGGCGCCGGTGACTCGTCGTCACTCAGTTTCAGCAGGGAACAGTCCTTCATGCGCAGCTTTGTCGGAGAGCGCCGTGCACCGCTGCTGCGTGAAGACCAAATTGAAGCCGTTGTCGGGTGGATGGCAGCTAACGCCTCGGCATCGACTTCAGTTAGTGCCACATCCTCTCAGGCACAGAGCACTGGAGAGCAGCCATCTGTCTCTTCACCACCTGCCAAATTGGCCAGGCAGTCAGAGAGCCCAGGACAGGAGCCGTCTCTACTTCTGTTCTCTGAATCTCTTGGCTTGGAAACAGGGGGCCAGCCAAGCAGCATTGGAGAAATGGAAGAAGAGGCAGTGTGCAGTGATGCCCAACACCTTTTTCTCTCTGACTCTGAAGAGGCAGGTGGGCCAGTGCCTCCGGTGACCACAGCGCAGTACGCATCTGATGATGAAACTCAGGTGCCGCTTTCTCGTGCGTACTGTGCTGCTGAGACTACCCAGGAGGAGCAGTTGGTGGCAGAGGGTAGTGGAGATGATGAGGTCCTTGACCCATCGTGGCGTGAGGAACAGGAAGGTGGTGGGAGCAGCTCAGAGGAAGAGCTTCCTCTTACGGGCCAAAGAGGGAGAGGGAGGGGGAAGACTGCGGAGCCTGTAGCCTCCACTTTGGCACCCGTTAGGAGCCTGTCTCTTTCCAAAGCCAAAAAGGGCGCTCCCAAGACTTGCAGTGCCTGGTCCTTTTTTGACACAGTTGCAGATGACATTTGTTTTGTCAAATGCAAGCTGTGTCATCATAAAGTAAAAAGAGGGAAAAATGTCAGCAACCTCAATACCACAAATATGTGGAAACATGTGCGGACCAGGCACGCGGTGGAGTTACAGAAACACACTGAAGATGTAGGCCAACCAACAGCGGCAGCTACCACCTCTTCAGCTCGTGTTGCCTCTTCCTCCAGCTCACGCACAGCTGGTTTGGCTTCCTCCCAGAGACCTTGTGTAATTCCACCCACAGCACCACCTTCCCAGTCATCCTCACACTCCCAGTCTACTCTACAGCCATCGGTAGTACAGGCATGGGAGAAAAGGCGGGCATTCTCGGCCAACCACCCCCGAGCACAGGCTCTGAATGCAGGCATTGCCAAACTGTTGTCCCTGGAAATGCTCTCGTTCAGGCTGGTGGAGACTGACAGCTTCCGTGACTTGATGGCATTGGCAGTCCCACAGTACAAGGTGCCCAGCCGCTTTTACTTCAGCAGGCAGGCTGTCCCTGCCCTGCACAGGCATGTTGAGGCAAACATAAAACATGCGCTACTGAACGCCGTCAGTAGCAAGGTCCACCTCACCACCGATGCGTGGACCAGTCAGCATGGACAGGGGCGATATGTTTCCCTCACTGCCCATTGGGTTAATGTTGTTGAGCCAGGTACAGATCGTGCGAGTGGCGCAGGACGTGTCCTGCCCACTCCAAGGATTGCAGGAATCCAGTCTGTACGCATCGACTCCTCCTCTTACACCAGTTCCTCTGATTCCTCTCTGCAGGATCCGTCACAGTCCACCCCCACATGGACCCGTGAACGTTTACCTATGACCGACATGAGCACAGCCGTGGCCAAACGTCAGCAGGCCGTCTTGAAACTAGTTTCATTGGGGCATCGAAGCCACACAGCGCAGGAGCTCTGGAATGCTATAAAGCAGGAGAGCGATGTGTGGTTACTGCCAGCGAATCTCCAGCCAGGCATGGTAGTGTGTGACAATGGCCGAAATCTGGTGGCAGCTTTGGCCCTTGGCAACCTCACTCACATCCCATGTCTGGCACATGTGCTCAATTTGGTTGTGCAGAGTTTTCTGAGGGACTATCCGGATCTTGATGCCCTGCTGCACAAGGTCCGCCTAGAGTGTGCTCACTTGCGGCGTTCCAGCTTGGCCAGATCCCGCATTGCTGCTCTGCAGCGCCGATTCCGCCTTCCGGAACACCGCATCATATGTGACCTACCTACCCGGTGGAATTCCACGTTACATATGTTGGAGCGGTTGTGTGAGCAGCAGCAAGCAGTTATGGAGTACCAGCTGCATCAGGCGCAAAGAAGTCGCAGTCAGCGCCGATCAGACTTCACAACCACAGAGTGGGCCACTATGAAGGACGTCTGCCAGGTTTTGCGTCCTTTTGATTATTCCACGCGGATGGCAAGTGCAGATGATGCACTAGTCAGCATGACTGTCCCCCTTATCTGCCTGCTTCAGCAAACTTTGCAAGGGTTAAGGGATGATGTGGTGGAAGAGGTGGAGGATGAGGAGTCACCTTTTCCATCAGCTTCTGGAGAGTCAGCGCCACGTGGTTCCTCACAAAGGGGTACGCAGGGGCCAATTTGTGAGGAGGATGAGGAGGAGTCAATGGAGGAGGAAGAGCTCCGTCCAGAGGAGGGAGCGACACAATTGTCCAGTGGTCAGTGTGTACAGCGAGGGTGGGGTGATGACGAGCGGGCAGAGATCATGTCTCAAGCAGGGGACAGCGTTTCTGGGCCGGTTGGCACTCTGCAGCACATGGTGGATTTCATGCTGCAGTGCCTGAGAAACGACCGCCGCATCGACCACATTCTCAACATGCCTGATTATTGGGTGTTCACCCTCCTCGATCCTCGCTACCGGGACAACGTCCAAAACCTCATCCCTGCGTTGACCCGGGAGCGTAAATTGCGGGAGTACCACGACACACTGGTGAATTCCATCATCTTCTCCTGTCCAACTGAGAGGAGTGCTGCTAGTGCTTTACAAAGCAGCTCAGTGCGTCGAGGCAGTGGGGGAGGCTCTGCCCAAAGAGGGAGCAGAAGCAGTGCCTCTGCCCAAGGCAAGCCCAGTATGGCACAACTCTGGCACACTTTTGTGTGCCCGCCCCAAATGTCTACACCATCACCGGCGGCTCCAGTCAGCAGGAGGCAACGGTTCCGTCAGATGGTGACAGACTACATGGCTTGCCCTCTTACTGTACTCCCAGACGGCTCTTCCCCGTTCAAGTTTTGGGTCTCTAAGCTGGATACATGGCCAGAGCTAAGCCAGTATGCATTGGAGGTGCTGGCTTGCCCTGCGGCTAGTGTCTTATCGGAACGTGTCTTTAGTGCCGCAGGTGGTGTACTAACAGACCGTCGCATGCGACTATCCTCCGATAACGTTGACCGGCTTACTTTCCTGAAAATGAACCAGGCCTGGATCTCGCAGGAATTTGCCACTCCTCTGCCTGATTAAGTAATTGGGTGTCATCCAGGTCTCCTGCTGTGTTCATCTTTCTACCACCTGAACTGCTATTCCTGGGCTCCAACACCGCCAGTTGCGGCTCAGAAGTGCAGGCTGCACAGTAAAAACATACGACCCAGTGTTATTGGGTTTCAGTAACGTCAGCTGATCCCCAGCTGTGTAGCCGGCAATGTGTCCTGCGACCGCCACGCTGGCACAACAACCTAAATGTAAGGGAACCTGTCCCCCCCCCCCCCCCCCCGTCGTTTGTTACTGAAAGAGCCATCTTGTGCAGCAGTAATGCTGCACAAGGAAAAGGTAGCTCTTTTTTTTTAGCTCTTTGCACACGCAGAACTTAACACTTATAAAATGTGTTCACTGATACCGTTATACCGTCCCGGAGCTGGGACTTTCCTTCGTAATGTGACGCAGCACAGCCGTCATTCCTACCCCCTTGGTGCCATGCGCTGCCTCCTCAGCGTTGTTTTAAGCTGTCACGGAGCCTGCGCTGTTCTGTTATCCCTTGGGCATGCCCTATTTGCGCTGCCTGTCTTCTGACATAATTTGGTGTCAGGCTGGCTGCGCCTGTGCGGCCGCGGTGCCCGAGATCCCGCCTCGCAGTGTCTTCTGATTGAGTCACACTGCGGGCCTGGGATCCATGGGCATGCGCAGTGCATATCTTCCCCTCGGGCTCTCGCTCATTTCCCTCCGCCTTCTTTAGACTGTGCGCCGTCAGCTGATCCCTAGCATGCCACGGCCGTGACACCGCACAGTCTGAAGAAGAGGGAAGGAGGGGAGTGAGAGTCGAGGTTATGCACTGTGCATGCCCATGGTTCCAAGGCCCGCAGTGGGATTACGTTAGATGAGACTGCGAGGTGGGATCTGGAGCAGCGTGGACGCACAGGCACTGACAGCCTGACACCAAATTATGTCAGAAGACAGGCAGCGCTAATTGGGCATGGCCAAGGGCTAACAGAACAGCGCAGGCTCCGTGGCAGCTTAAAACAACGCTGAGGAGGCAGCGCACGGCATCAAGGGGATAGGAATGACAGCTGTGCTGTGTCCCATTACGAAGGAAATTCGCACCTCCGGAACGGTTTAACGGTATAAAGGGACACATTTTTTCAACAGTCGCTCCTCTGTTATTGGGGTTCAGTAACGTCAGCTGATCCCCAGCTGTGTGTGCGGCAATACCTCCAATCTGCTCCTCCTGCTGTCCCTGGGCTCTAACACCGCCAGTTGGTGCCTGGAAGTGCTGTGTGCACAGTCAACAGTCGCTCCTCTGTTATTGGGGTTCAGTAACGTCAGCTGATCCCCAGCTGTGTATCCGGCAACGTGTCATGCGACCGCCACGCTGGCACAACTAAAATGTAAGGGGACCTGTCCCCCCCCCCCCCCTAGGCGTTTGTTACTGAAAGAGCCACCATGTGCAGCACTAATACTGCACAAGGGAAAGGTCGCTCTTGAAATTATGCTCCTTGCAAACGCTGAACTACACACTCATGTAATGTGTCCCCTCACACCGTCCAACCGTCCTGGAGGTGGGACTTTCCTTTGTAATGTGACGCAGCACAGCCGTCATTGCTACCCCCTTGGCACCGTGCGCTGCCTCCTTAGCGTTGTTTGATTCCGTCATGGACCCTGCGCTGTTATGTTATCCCTTGGCCATGCACAGTTTGCGCTGCCCGTCCTCTGACATCATTTGTTGTCGTCCTGGCTGCGCCTGTGCGTCCACGCTGCCCGAAATCACACCTCGCAGTGTCGTCTAATGTGATCCCACAGTGGGCCTGGTATCCATGGCCATGCGCAGTGCATATACTAGCCTCTCACTCCCCTTCTTCACGCTTCTTCAGACTAGGCGGCGTCAGCTGATCCCTAATAGCATGCCACGGCCGTGACGCCGCACAGTCTGAAGAAGCAGGAAGGAGGTGAGTGAGAGGCGATGATATGCACTGCGCATGCCCATGGATCCCTGGCCCGCAGTGGGACTACATTAGATGACACTGCAAGGTTGGATCTCGGGCCGCTTGGACGCACAGGCACTGCCAGCCTGACACCTACATGATGTCAGAAGACGGGCACCGCTAACTGTGCATGGCCAAGGGATAACATTACAGTGCGGGCTCCGTGACAGAACCAAACAACGTTGAGGAGGTGGTGCCCGGCACCAAGGGGGTTGGAATGACGGCTGTGCTGTGTCACATTACAAAGGAAAGTCCCACTTCCGGGATGGTTTGACGGTGTGAGGGGACACATTATATGAGTGTGTACTTCAGCGTTTGCAAGGAGCATAATTTTCGGAGCCACCATTTTCCATGTGCAGTATTACTGCTGTACAAGATGGCTCTTTCAGCAACAAATGCCTGGGGGGGGGGGTTAAAGGTTCCCTTTCAACTTGCTCCACTGCAGGCTTCGGCCTACACTCTGCTCCTCTTTGATTCCCTGGGTTTCAACACTGTCAGTTGCCACCTGGAAGTGTTGTCTACACAGAAAAAAACACTAGGTGATGTGTCAGTGGGGTTCAGCACCGCCAGCTGTTCCCCTGCTGTGTAGTCGGCAACGTGTCCAGCACAAGCCACGCTGGCACAACAGAACAAAAGCTGCCACCAGTGCAGGCTTCGGCCTACACTCTGCTCCTCTCCTCCTCCTGCTGACCCTGGGCTCAAACACCGCTAGTTTTTGCCCGGAAGTGCTAGCTGCACAGAGAAAAACACCAGCCAATGTGTTAGTGGGGTTCAGCAACGCCAGCTGTTCCCCTGCTGTGTAGCCGGCAACGTGACCTGCAAACGCCATGCAGGCACAGGAACTGAAATTAAAAGGGAACCTGGCCCCACCCCCCCAGGTGTTTCTATGTATAACAGCCACCTAGTACAGCAGTACTGCTGCATTTGTACAAGGTGGCTGACTTTTTCTCCTTGCCCACGTGGAACTCAACACGTACAAAATGTGTCTCATTGAGACCATTCCACTGTCCCTGAGGTGTGACTTTCCTTTGTAATGATACGCAGCACCCCCCTTGGTAGCGTTTCCCGTCTTTTGTCATCATGGTTAGCTGGCTGCGCCTGTGCATCCGCCCTGCTAGAAACAACGCCCCTCGTTGTCATATTTATTTTGTCAGCGAGGGTGTGGTTTATGGGCACGAGCAGTGCATATGTTCGCCTGTCTTAACTCATCTCCTTCCGCCTTCTTCAGACTGTGCGGCCTCCTGGCCGTGGTAGGCGATAAGGGATCAGCTGAGGCCGCCCAGTCTGGAGCAGGTGTAAGGACATGTGTAAGCGGCAAACCTATTTACTGCACAAGGCCACGAATCCCAGCCACGCAGTGTGATTTTTTGAAAACACACTGTGGGTCTGGGATTCATGTCCATCGCTAACCGCAACGGCCGACATGAAATGAGGTCAGAAGACAGGAAGCGCTCACAGCGCATGGCCAAGGGATCACAATAGCGCAGACTCCTGTACAGCAAATAACAACGCTCAGGAATCTGCGCCCAGTACCTAGGTGCAAATTTTGACACCTGTGCTGCGTCTCGTTAAAAAGACAAGTCACGCCTCCACAACTGTTTGACAGTATAATGGGCTAAATAGTGTACGTGTTTTAGTCAGCGTGTGCAAGGAGCAAAACAAATAGAGCAACCTTTTACTTGTGCAGCATTAATGCTGCACAAGGTGTGGCTCTTGTACCTTGCAACACCTGAGGGGGGGGTTAAAGGTAACCTTTGAAATTGGTTCAACTAGGCTTCGGCCTACACTCTGCTCCTCTACTCCTCCTGCTGACCCTGGGCTCAAACACCGCTAGTTTTTGCCCGGAAATGCTAGCTGCACAGAGAAAAACACCAGCCAATGTGTTAGTGGGGTTCAGCACCGCCAGCTGTTCCCCTGCTGTGTAGTCGGCAACGTGTCCAGCACAAGCCACGCTGGCACAACCGACCAAAAGCTGCCACCAGTGCAGGCTTCGGCCTACACTTTGCTCCTCTCCTCCTCCTGCTGACCCTGGGCTCAAACAACGCCAGTTTCTGCCCGGACATGCTAGCTGCACAGAGAAAAACACCAGCCAATGTGTTAGTGGGGTTCAGCACCGCCTGCTGTTCCCCCGCTGTGTAGCCGGCATCGTGTCCAGCACAAGCCACGCTGGCACAACCGACCAAAAGCTGCCACCAGTGCAGGCTTCGGCCTACACTTTGCTCCTCTCCTCCTCCTGCTGACCCTGGGCTCAAACAACGCCAGTTTCTGCCCAGACATGCTAGCTGCACAGAGAAAAACACCAGCCAATGTGTTAGTGGGGTTCAGCAACGCCAGCTGTTCCCCTGCTGTGTAGCTTGCAACGTGACCTGCAAACGCCACGCAGGCACATGAACTGAAATTGAAGGGAGCCTGCCCCCCACCCACAGGTGTTTCTATGTATATCAGCCACCTTGTACAGCAGTACTGCTGCATTTGTACGAGGTGGCTGACTTTTTCTCCTTGCCCACGTGGAACTCAACACGTACAAAATGTGTCTCATTAGAGACCATTACAATGTCCCTGAGGTGTGACTTTCCTTTGTAATGACACGCAGCACCACCCTTGTTAGCGCTGCCCGTCTTTTGACATCATTGGTTAGCTGGCTGCGCCTGTGCATCTCCCCTGCTCGAAACAACGGCCCTCGGTGTCTTATTTTTTTGGACAGCGAGGGTGTGATTGATGGGCATGTGCAGTGCATATGTTTGCCTGTGTTCACTCATCTCCTTCCGCCTTCTTCAGACTGGGTGTCCTCATGGCCGCGGCAGGCGATAAGGGATCAGATGAGGCCGCCCAGTCTGAAGCAGGTGTAAGGACATGTGTGAGCGGCAAACATATTTAGTGCACCAGGGCACGAATCCCAGCACCGCAGTGTGATTTTTTAAAAACACACTGTGGGTCTGGGATTCATGTCCATCGCTAACCGCAACGGCCGACATGAAATGAGGTCAGAAGACAGGAAGCGCTCACAGCGCATGGCCAAGGGATCACAATAGCGCAGACTCCTGTACAGCAAATAACAACGCTCAGGAATCTGCGCCCAGTACCTAGGTGCAAATTTTGACACCTGTGCTGCGTCTCGTTAAAAAGACAAGTCACGCCTCCACAACTGTTTGACAGTATAATGGGCTAAATAGTGTACGTGTTTTAGTCAGCGTGTGCAAGGAGCAAAACAAATAGAGCAACCTTTTACTTGTGCAGCATTAATGCTGCACAAGGTGTGGCTCTTGTACCTTGCAACACCTGAGGGGGGGGTTAAAGGTAACCTTTGAAATTGGTTCAACTAGGCTTCGGCCTACACTCTGCTCCTCTACTCCTCCTGCTGACCCTGGGCTCAAACACCGCTAGTTTTTGCCCGGAAATGCTAGCTGCACAGAGAAAAACACCAGCCAATGTGTTAGTGGGGTTCAGCACCGCCAGCTGTTCCCCTGCTGTGTAGTCGGCAACGTGTCCAGCACAAGCCACGCTGGCACAACCGACCAAAAGCTGCCACCAGTGCAGGCTTCGGCCTACACTTTGCTCCTCTCCTCCTCCTGCTGACCCTGGGCTCAAACAACGCCAGTTTCTGCCCGGACATGCTAGCTGCACAGAGAAAAACACCAGCCAATGTGTTAGTGGGGTTCAGCACCGCCTGCTGTTCCCCCGCTGTGTAGCCGGCATCGTGTCCAGCACAAGCCACGCTGGCACAACCGACCAAAAGCTGCCACCAGTGCAGGCTTCGGCCTACACTTTGCTCCTCTCCTCCTCCTGCTGACCCTGGGCTCAAACAACGCCAGTTTCTGCCCGGACATGCTAGCTGCACAGAGAAAAACACCAGCCAATGTGTTAGTGGGGTTCAGCAACGCCAGCTGTTCCCCTGCTGTGTAGCTTGCAACGTGACCTGCAAACGCCACGCAGGCACATGAACTGAAATTGAAGGGAGCCTGCCCCCCACCCACAGGTGTTTCTATGTATATCAGCCACCTTGTACAGCAGTACTGCTGCATTTGTACGAGGTGGCTGACTTTTTCTCCTTGCCCACGTGGAACTCAACACGTACAAAATGTGTCTCATTAGAGACCATTACAATGTCCCTGAGGTGTGACTTTCCTTTGTAATGACACGCAGCACCCCCATTGTTAGCGCTGCCCGTCTCCTGACATCATTGGTTGGCTGGCTGTGCCTGTGCGTCCCCCCTGCCCGACACAACGCCCCCCGTTGTCTCATATATTTTGACTGCGAGGGTGTAATTGATGGGCACGAGCAGTGCATATGTTCCCCTGTTTTCACTCCCCTCCTTCCGCCTTCTTCTGACTGTGCGGCCTCATGGCCGCGGCATGCGATAAGGGATCAGCTGAGGCCGCCCAGTCTGAAGCAGGTGTAAGGACATGTGTGAGCGGCGAACATATTTACTGCACAAGGCCACGAATCCCAGCACCGCAGTGTGACTTTAGGAAAAGCCACTGTGGGTCTGGGATTTATGGCCATCGTTAACCGCACCGGCCAACATGAAATGAGGTCATGAGACGGCCTGCACTAACAGGGTATTGCCAAGGGATAACACAAGAGCGCAGACTCCTGTACAGCAAATAACAACGCTCAGGAATCTGCGCCCAGTACCTAGGTGCAAATTTTGACACCTGTGCTGCGTCTCGTTAAAAAGACAAGTCACGCCTCCACAACTGTTTGACAGTATAATGGGCTAAATAGTGTACGTGTTTAATTCAGCGTGTGCAAGGAGCAAAATTAAATAGAGCAACCTTTGACTTGTGCATCATTAATGCTGTTCAAGGTGTGGCTCTTGTACCTTGCAACACCTGAGGGGGGGGTTAAAGGTAACCTTTGAAATTGGTTCAACTAGGCTTCGGCCTACACTCTGCTCCTCTACTCCTCCTGCTGACCCTGGGCTCAAACACCGCTAGTTTTTGCCCGGAAATGCTAGCTGCACAGAGAAAAACACCAGCCAATGTGTTAGTGGGGTTCAGCACCGCCAGCTGTTCCCCTGCTGTGTAGTCGGCAACGTGTCCAGCACAAGCCACGCTGGCACAACAGAACAAAAGCTGCCACCAGTGCAGGCTTCGGCCTACACTTTGCTCCTCTCCTCCTCCTGCTGACCCTGGGCTCAAACAACGCCAGTTTCTGCCCGGACATGCTAGCTGCACAGAGAAAAACACCAGTCAATGTGTCAGTGGGGTTCAGCAACGCCAGCTGTGCCCCTGCTGTGTAGCTTGCAACGTGACCTGCAAACGCCACGCAGGCACATGAACTGAAATTGAAGGGAGCCTGGCCACCACCCCCAGGTGTTTCTATGTATAACAGCCACCTTGTACAGCAGTACTGCTGCATTTGTACAAGGTGGCTGACGTTTTCTCCTTGCCCACGTGGAACTCAACACGTACAAAATGTGTCTCTTTGAGACCATTCCACTGTCCCTGAGGTGTGACTTTCCTTTCTAATGATACGCAGCACCCCCCTTGGTAGCGCTTCCCGTCTTCTGACATCATTGGTTGGCTACTTGCGCCTGTTCGTCCGCCCTGCCTGAATAAAATGCTCCTCGTTGTCTTAATTATTTTGACTGCGAGGGTGTGATTGATGGGCACGAGCAGTGCATATCTTCGCCTGTCTTAACTCATCTCCTTCCGCCTTCTTCAGACTGTGCAGCCTCATGGCCGCGGCATGCGAGAAGGGATCAGCAGAGGCCGCCCAGTCTGAAGCAGGTGTAAGGACGTGTGTGAGCGGCCAAAATATTTACTGCTCAAGGCCACGAATCCCAGCACCGCAGTGTGGCTTTATGAAAAGACACTGTGGGTCTGGGATTTATGGCCATCGTTAACCGCACCGGCCAACATGAAATGAGGTCATAAGATGGGCAGCGCTAACAGGGCATTGCCAAGGGATAACACAAGAGCGCAGACTCCTGTACAGCAAATAACAACGCTCAGGAAGCTGCGCCAAGCACCAAGGCGTTATTTTGGACACCTGTGCTGCGTCTCATCAAAAAACCAAGTCACGCATCCACTACAGTTTTACTGTAGAATGGGGTAAATTGTGTATGTCTTTCATTCAGCGTGTGCAAGTAGACAAATTAATAGAGCAACCTTTCACTTGTGCAGCATTAATACTGCACAAGGTGTGTCTCTTGTACTTTGTAACACCTGAGGGGGGGGTTAAAGGTTTCCTTTGAAATTGGTTCAACTAGGCTTCGGCCTACACTCTGCTCCTCTCCTCCTCCTCCTGCTTCAACACGGGCTCTAACATCGCAAGTTTTTGCCCGCAAGTGCTAGCTGCACAGATAAAAACACACGCCATTGTGTTAGTGGGGTTCAGCAACGCCAGCTGTTCCCCCAGTGTGTAGCCGGCAAAGTGTCCTGCAAACGCAACGCAGACACAAAGCTGCCTCCAGTGCAGGCTTCGGCCTACACTCATCTCCCCCTGCTTACCCTTTGCTCCAACACCGCTAGTTGGGGCTCTAGGAAGACAATCTTTAATAGGCAAGGCAACGCATCCGGGTTCCAGCACCGCCAGCTGGTTCTCGGCAGTGTTCTTGTCACAGGTACTCCCTCGTGCCAAGCCTGGTTTCAGCACCGTCAGCTGTTTCCGGGTTGTGTCAACTTCACTGAGACGCCTATGCTTGCCCCGTCGTGGGGCGGTCGAGTTAGCCAACTCCAGGGTGCCTCCAGTTTAGGAGCTTCCTATGTGGGCTGCGTGAACTGGTAGTCAAGGCTGGTTCTGTAGTGCCAGTAGGCCCAGCTCCCCCTGTAGGACTGTTGGGGTTCGGTAACTGCGGCTGCCTCGCGGCCTAGCTGTTCTCTCCTCTCCTGTGGGCCTTGGGGTCCACCACCTGGTTCCAGCACCGTCAGCTGGTTCCGGGCCGAGCCTTTGGCTAAGGTGCCTCCTCCTGGGTATCCGAGTTCCGCCAACGCCAGGCGGTCCTTGGTAGTGCTTTTAAGCGCGGGCACCTACAGCTTAGTAACCGGGTTCCAGCACCGTCAGCTGGTCCTCGGTCGTGCCATTGGCTCTTGCACACTGGGGCAACGCATCCGAGTTCCAGCACCGCCAGCTGGTTCTCGGCAGTGTTCTTGTCACAGGTACTCCCTCGTGCCAAGCCTGGTTTCAGCACCGTCAGCTGTTTCCGGGTTGTGTCAACTTCACTGAGACGCCTATGCTTGCCCCGTCGTGGGGCGGTCGAGTTAGCCAACTCCAGGGTGCCTCCAGTTTAGGAGCTTCCTATGTGGGCTGCGTGAACTGGTAGTCAAGGCTGGTTCTGTAGTGCCAGTAGGCCCAGCTCCCCCTGTAGGACTGTTGGGGTTCGGTAACTGCGGCTGCCTCGCGGCCTAGCTGTTCTCTCCTCTCCTGTGGGCCTTGGGGTCCACCACCTGGTTCCAGCACCGTCAGCTGGTTCCGGGCCGAGCCTTTGGCTAAGGTGCCTCCTCCTGGGTATCCGAGTTCCGCCAACGCCAGGCGGTCCTTGGTAGTGCTTTTAAGCGCGGGCACCTACAGCTTAGTAACCGGGTTCCAGCACCGTCAGCTGGTCCTCGGTCGTGCCATTGGCTCTTGCACACTGGGGCAACGCATCCGAGTTCCAGCACCGCCAGCTGGTTCTCGGCAGTGTTCTTGTCACAGGTACTCCCTCGTGCCAAGCCTGGTTTCAGCACCGTCAGCTGTTTCCGGGTTGTGTCAACTTCACTGAGACGCCTATGCTTGCCCCGTCGTGGGGCGGTCGAGTTAGCCAACTCCAGGGTGCCTCCAGTTTAGGAGCTTCCTATGTGGGCTGCGTGAACTGGTAGTCAAGGCTGGTTCTGTAGTGCCAGTAGGCCCAGCTCCCCCTGTAGGACTGTTGGGGTTCGGTAACTGCGGCTGCCTCGCGGCCTAGCTGTTCTCTCCTCTCCTGTGGGCCTTGGGGTCCACCACCTGGTTCCAGCACCGTCAGCTGGTTCCGGGCCGAGCCTTTGGCTAAGGTGCCTCCTCCTGGGTATCCGAGTTCCGCCAACGCCAGGCGGTCCTTGGTAGTGCTTTTAAGCGCGGGCACCTACAGCTTAGTAACCGGGTTCCAGCACCGTCAGCTGGTCCTCGGTCGTGCCATTGGCTCTTGCACACTGGGGCAACGCATCCGAGTTCCAGCACCGCCAGCTGGTTCTCGGCAGTGTTCTTGTCACAGGTACTCCCTCGTGCCAAGCCTGGTTTCAGCACCGTCAGCTGTTTCCGGGTTGTGTCAACTTCACTGAGACGCCTATGCTTGCCCCGTCGTGGGGCGGTCGAGTTAGCCAACTCCAGGATGCCTCCAGTTTAGGAGCTTCCTATGTGGGCTGCGTGAACTGGTAGTCAAGGCTGGTTCTGTAGTGCCAGTAGGCCCAGCTCCCCCTGTAGGACTGTTGGGGTTCGGTAACTGCGGCTGCCTCGCGGCCTAGCTGTTCTCTCCTCTCCTGTGGGCCTTGGGGTCCACCACCTGGTTCCAGCACCGTCAGCTGGTTCCGGGCCGAGCCTTTGGCTAAGGTGCCTCCTCCTGGGTATCCGAGTTCCGCCAACGCCAGGCGGTCCTTGGTAGTGCTTTTAAGCGCGGGCACCTACAGCTTAGTAACCGGGTTCCAGCACCGTCAGCTGGTCCTCGGTCGTGCCATTGGCTCTTGCACACTGGGGCAACGCATCCGAGTTCCAGCACCGCCAGCTGGTTCTCGGCAGTGTTCTTGTCACAGGTACTCCCTCGTGCCAAGCCTGGTTTCAGCACCGTCAGCTGTTTCCGGGTTGTGTCAACTTCACTGAGACGCCTATGCTTGCCCCGTCGTGGGGCGGTCGAGTTAGCCAACTCCAGGGTGCCTCCAGTTTAGGAGCTTCCTATGTGGGCTGCGTGAACTGGTAGTCAAGGCTGGTTCTGTAGTGCCAGTAGGCCCAGCTCCCCCTGTAGGACTGTTGGGGTTCGGTAACTGCGGCTGCCTCGCGGCCTAGCTGTTCTCTCCTCTCCTGTGGGCCTTGGGGTCCACCACCTGGTTCCAGCACCGTCAGCTGGTTCCGGGCCGAGCCTTTGGCTAAGGTGCCTCCTCCTGGGTATCCGAGTTCCGCCAACGCCAGGCGGTCCTTGGTAGTGCTTTTAAGCGCGGGCACCTACAGCTTAGTAACCGGGTTCCAGCACCGTCAGCTGGTCCTCGGTCGTGCCATTGGCTCTTGCACACTGGGGCAACGCATCCGAGTTCCAGCACCGCCAGCTGGTTCTCGGCAGTGTTCTTGTCACAGGTACTCCCTCGTGCCAAGCCTGGTTTCAGCACCGTCAGCTGTTTCCGGGTTGTGTCAACTTCACTGAGACGCCTATGCTTGCCCCGTCGTGGGGCGGTCGAGTTAGCCAACTCCAGGGTGCCTCCAGTTTAGGAGCTTCCTATGTGGGCTGCGTGAACTGGTAGTCAAGGCTGGTTCTGTAGTGCCAGTAGGCCCAGCTCCCCCTGTAGGACTGTTGGGGTTCGGTAACTGCGGCTGCCTCGCGGCCTAGCTGTTCTCTCCTCTCCTGTGGGCCTTGGGGTCCACCACCTGGTTCCAGCACCGTCAGCTGGTTCCGGGCCGAGCCTTTGGCTAAGGTGCCTCCTCCTGGGTATCCGAGTTCCGCCAACGCCAGGCGGTCCTTGGTAGTGCTTTTAAGCGCGGGCACCTACAGCTTAGTAACCGGGTTCCAGCACCGTCAGCTGGTCCTCGGTCGTGCCATTGGCTCTTGCACACTGGGGCAACGCATCCGAGTTCCAGCACCGCCAGCTGGTTCTCGGCAGTGTTCTTGTCACAGGTACTCCCTCGTGCCAAGCCTGGTTTCAGCACCGTCAGCTGTTTCCGGGTTGTGTCAACTTCACTGAGACGCCTATGCTTGCCCCGTCGTGGGGCGGTCGAGTTAGCCAACTCCAGGGTGCCTCCAGTTTAGGAGCTTCCTATGTGGGCTGCGTGAACTGGTAGTCAAGGCTGGTTCTGTAGTGCCAGTAGGCCCAGCTCCCCCTGTAGGACTGTTGGGGTTCGGTAACTGCGGCTGCCTCGCGGCCTAGCTGTTCTCTCCTCTCCTGTGGGCCTTGGGGTCCACCACCTGGTTCCAGCACCGTCAGCTGGTTCCGGGCCGAGCCTTTGGCTAAGGTGCCTCCTCCTGGGTATCCGAGTTCCGCCAACGCCAGGCGGTCCTTGGTAGTGCTTTTAAGCGCGGGCACCTACAGCTTAGTAACCGGGTTCCAGCACCGTCAGCTGGTCCTCGGTCGTGCCATTGGCTCTTGCACACTGGGGCAACGCATCCGAGTTCCAGCACCGCCAGCTGGTTCTCGGCAGTGTTCTTGTCACAGGTACTCCCTCGTGCCAAGCCTGGTTTCAGCACCGTCAGCTGTTTCCGGGTTGTGTCAACTTCACTGAGACGCCTATGCTTGCCCCGTCGTGGGGCGGTCGAGTTAGCCAACTCCAGGGTGCCTCCAGTTTAGGAGCTTCCTATGTGGGCTGCGTGAACTGGTAGTCAAGGCTGGTTCTGTAGTGCCAGTAGGCCCAGCTCCCCCTGTAGGACTGTTGGGGTTCGGTAACTGCGGCTGCCTCGCGGCCTAGCTGTTCTCTCCTCTCCTGTGGGCCTTGGGGTCCACCACCTGGTTCCAGCACCGTCAGCTGGTTCCGGGCCGAGCCTTTGGCTAAGGTGCCTCCTCCTGGGTATCCGAGTTCCGCCAACGCCAGGCGGTCCTTGGTAGTGCTTTTAAGCGCGGGCACCTACAGCTTAGTAACCGGGTTCCAGCACCGTCAGCTGGTCCTCGGTCGTGCCATTGGCTCTTGCACACTGGGGCAACGCATCCGAGTTCCAGCACCGCCAGCTGGTTCTCGGCAGTGTTCTTGTCACAGGTACTCCCTCGTGCCAAGCCTGGTTTCAGCACCGTCAGCTGTTTCCGGGTTGTGTCAACTTCACTGAGACGCCTATGCTTGCCCCGTCGTGGGGCGGTCGAGTTAGCCAACTCCAGGGTGCCTCCAGTTTAGGAGCTTCCTATGTGGGCTGCGTGAACTGGTAGTCAAGGCTGGTTCTGTAGTGCCAGTAGGCCCAGCTCCCCCTGTAGGACTGTTGGGGTTCGGTAACTGCGGCTGCCTCGCGGCCTAGCTGTTCTCTCCTCTCCTGTGGGCCTTCGGGTCCACCACCTGGTTCCAGCACCGTCAGCTGGTTCTCGGCAGTGTCTTTTGCTCTTGTACCTTCTGCTCCCCATCCTGGTTCCAGTACCGTCAGCTGGTTCCGGGCAGAGCCTTTGGCTTAGGTGCCTCCTTCTGGGTATCCAAGTTCCACCAATGTCAGGTGGTCCTTGGTAGTGCTTTCAGGCACGGGTACCTCCTGCTTAGTAACCGGGTTCCAGTAACGTCAGCTGGTCCTTGGTAGTTCCATTGGCTCTTGGACATTCGGCTACCCATCCGGGTTCCAGTACCGTCAGCTGGTTCTCGGCAGTGTCTTTTGCTCTTGTACCTTCTGCTCCCCATCCTGGTTCCAGTAACGTCATCTGGTTCCGGGCAGAGCCTTTGGCTTAGGTGCCTCCTTCTGGGTATCCGAGTTCCGCCAACGTCAGGCGGTCCTTGGTAGTGCTTTTTAGCACGGGTACCTCCTGCTTAGTAACCGGGTTCCAGTAACGTCAGCTGGTCCTCGGTAGTTCCATAGGCTCTTGAACCTTCGGGTAGCCATCCGAGTTCCAGTTCCATCAGCTGGTTCTTGGCATTTTCTCAGCCTTCTTGTACCTTCTGCTACATTTCCAAGTTGAAGACCCTAACGTCGACAACCCGGAAGACCACCCCGATGACGACGACCCGGAAGACCACCCCGATGACGACGACGACGACGACGGCGGAGACGACGACGGCTGAGACGACGACGGCGGAGATGACGACACTGGAGACGAAGACCCTGGAGACGACAACATGGAAGACCGAGAAGCAGAAGAACAAGAGGCTGCAGAACAAAGAGCAGAAGAACATTAAGCATAAGACTTAATATCAGAGCAAAAGATATTATCTAAATTATATGCAGAAGAAGACTAAGCAGTGTATGGGGGTGAGTCCGTTCCTCCTCGTGGTGCCCCTGGATAAAGCCTGATGCTGCAGGCCAAACTGAACGCGGACAAATGTAACTTTTGTGACTGGCAGAACGGAAGGTGTAATCTTCCAACTTTTATAGATAACAACTACGGGAATGCCTGTCACAAATGAGAATATGATGAAGAAGTAGAATAGGAAGAATAATAACAGTGGAATAAAAAGAATATGTAGAATAGGAAGAATAATAATAGTTGAAGAAAATGAATATGAAGAATGTAATAAAAAAAAAAATAGGTAGAAGATGAAGAAGAAGATGAATAAGGTGAAGAAGTTGATGTCAAGGATGCTGATGATGATGAAGATGAAAGTGTGGGAAAAGAAAAAAAAAAAAAAGAAAAAAAAGAAGGGGAAGGGCGTGGAATAGTGAAACATCAATATCTGACAAAATAAAAAAAATTTACATACTCAATATCTTTTTCAATCCGAACTTCTTTAAAAAAAAAAAAAAAAAATGCTATTCTATTTGATTGGACTAATCCTCATTGCCTTTAATGTCTCCGCCACCTCCCCCATACATCCTACATTATTCTTAGTTGTTTTCCTTCAGGTAGAATGAACCTACAAGGAAAGAAAGGGTTTATTTTAATTCCGATATTTTGGTCCCATTGACTTGCATTGGGATCGGGTATCGGTATCGGCGATATCCGATATTTTTTGAATATCGGCCGATCCAAACCGATACCGATACTTTCCGATATCGGAAGGTATCGCTCAACACTATTTAAGACAAATTAAATGAAGATAATAATACCAAAGAATTTGTGATTGCAATCATCGTCACGAAGAAACTGAGTATTACCTGACAGAATTGCAGGGGTGTCAATACTTTTGGCCTTGACTGTGTATATATATATATATATATATATATATATATATATATATACACACACACAGAGGGCATGCATACAGATGCATGTTGCATGCATACTCAGAGCACCCACATAAATATGCATACATGGAGCACGTACATACAGACGCATGCATACATGGCGCACCTGCATACGGACACATATATACAATGAGCACATACACATATGCATGTTTATACAGATACATGTATACAGATCATCAGCATACACACACACACATGCATACATGGAGCAACGGAGCACCTACATACAGAGACAAGCTTACATATATATATATATATATATATATATATATATATATAAACATATATATACATACTATAGAATACTTACCAGACTCCTCTTCTTCAGGTCTCTAAACTCCCACACAGTGTAGGACCTGTGATGACATCATGTGACTGTGATATCACCAAAGGTCCTTAAGCTGTCTCAACATTGGAAATTACATTGATAATGCAATTTCTGCTGTTGATTGAGACTGGTGGTCCTGGGAGAGTGTGGGCCCTGTGCAATTGCTCAGCTTCCCAATGCCGGCTTTGCATGTATCTGGCCCTTGACATTACACTTCTACACCTGGAGATATTTTTACAACTTCATGCAGTTAGCATATTTCTGGTCAGAGAATGTCCCATATAATTTGTATTTACAACTATCATGGCCAAGAACAAACAGAGTGATCCTATTTACTCATCCAAGAGAGCAGAAGCTGTTCACACTGACTAAAAGGGAGAGGCATGTGGTTTTCATGGTTGTGTAGTTTTAACTGTGGTATATAAACATATTTACATAATTACATTCTGTATTTTCTTGACTATGAAAATTGTAAATTCACACAGAAGGCATCAAAACTATGAATTAACACATGTGGAATTATATACTAAACAAAAGTTTGTGAAACAACTGAAAATATGTCTTATATTCTAGGTTCTTCAAAGTAGCCACCTTTTGCTTTGATGACTGCTTTGCACACTCTTGGCATTCTCTTGATGAGCTTCAAGAGGTAGTCACCGGAAATGGTCTTCCAACAATCTTGAAGGAGTTCCCAGAGATGCTTAGCACTTGTTGGCCCTTTTGCCTTCACTCTGCGGTCCAGCTCATCCAAAACCATCTCAATTGGGTTCAGGTCTGCTGACTGTGGAGGCCAGGTTATCTGGCGTAGCACCCCATCTCTCTACTTCTTGGTCAAATAGCCCTTACACAGCCTGGAGGTGTGTTTGGGGTCATTGTCCTGTTGAAAAATAAATGATGGTCCAACTAAACGCAAACCGGATGGAATAGCATGCCGCTGCAAGATGCTGTGGTAGCTATGCTGGTTCAGTATGCCTTCAATTTTGAATAAATCCCCAACAGTGTCACCAGCAAAGCACCCTCACACCATCACACCTCCTTCTCCATGCTTCATGGTGGGAACCAGGCATGTAGAATCCATCCGTACACCTTTTCTGCATCGCACAAAGACACCGTGGTTGGAACCACAGATCCTCAAATTTAGACTCATCAGACCAAAGCACAGATTTCCACTGGTCTCGTGTCCATTCTTTGTGTTGTTTAGCCCAAACAAGTCTTTTCTGCTTGTTGCCTGTCCTTAGCAGTTTTTTTCTAGCAGCTATTTTACCATGAAGGTCTGCTGCATAAAGGCTCCTCTTAACAATTGTTGCAGAGATGTGTCTGCTGCTAGAACTTTGTGTGTCTTTAACCTGGTCTCTAATCTGAGCTGCTGTCAACCTGCGATTTGTGAGGCTGGTGACTTGGATAAACTTATCCTCAGAAGCAGAGGTGACTCTTGGTCTTCCTTTCCTGGGGCGGTCCTCATGTGAGCCAGTTTCTTTGTGGCGCTTGATGGTTTTTGCAACTGCACTTGGGGACACTTTCAAAGTTTTCCCACTTTTTTGGACTGACTGACCTTCATTTCTTAAAGTAATGATGACCACTCGTTTTTCTTTACTTAGCTGCTTTTTTCTTGCCATAATACAAATTCTAACAGTCTATTCAGTAGGACTATCAGCTGTGTATCCACCAGACTTCTGCTCAACACAACTGATCGTCCCAACCCCATTTATAAGGCAAGAAATCCCACTTATTAAACCTGTCAGGGCACACCTGTGAAGTGAAAACCATTTCCGGTGACTACCTCTTGAAGCTCATCAAGAGAATGCTAAGAGTGTGCAAAGCAGTCATCAAAGCAAAAGGTGACTACTTCGAAGAACCTAGAATATAAGACATATTTTCAGTTGTTTCACACTTTTTTGTTAAGTATATAATTCTACATGTGTTCATTCATAGTTTTGATGCCTTCAGAGTGAATGTACAATTTTCATAGTAATGAAAATACAGAAAATCTTTAAATGAGAAGGTGTGTCCAAACTTTTGGTCTGTACTGTATATCCTGATCTATCAATAAAAAAAGGATTATTATGATCGCTAAACAGTGTAGCGAGAAAAAAATTCAAAACGCCAGAATTACGTTTTTTTGGTCGGCGCTACTTGAATTAAAATGCAATAATGGGCGATCAAAAGAACACATCTGCACCAAAATGGTATCATTAAAAACGTTAGCATGGTACGCAAAAAATAAGCCCTCACCCAGCCCGAGATCACAAAAAAGTAAGACGCTACAGGTATCAGAATATTGCACAATTATTTTTTTTTAGCAAAGTTTGGAATTTTTTTTTCACCACTTAGATAAAAAATAAACCTAGACATGTTTTGTGTCTATGAACTCGTACTGATCTGGAGAATCATAATAGCAGGTCAGTTTTAGCATTTATTAAACTTAGCAAAAAAGCCAAACAAAAAACTTGGAATTTTTTTCCCATTTGCTAGTACATGACATAGTAATACCAATGGTGTCTTTCAAAAGCACAACTCATCCTGCAAAAAATAAGCCCTCACATGGCCATATTGATGGGAAAATATAAAAGGTATAGCTATAAAAGGTATAGCTCTGGGAATGAATGGACCTAAAAACAAAAATGCAAAACTAAAAAAAGCTCCAGTCAAAATATTGTAATGTGCCTACAAACACAGCATTTTGTGCAAGATTTTAGTAGCAATTTTAGGGTTAGTGATATTTTTATTACAATATATTATGATTTTGGTACAGCCTTTTCCTTGCATTTTTCTGAATAGGTTTATTTTTAAAACTTCACAAAAAAACATAAGTGAGAAGCAAGAACACCAACAAATCATCATTCAAAATCAACCAAACAGTACACCATTAAAAATGCAGAAAAATATGTGGTTTTAACTTTCTGTGGTTATGCATACAAAGAGAGTCTTAACCCAGCATGCCTTTTTCCTTCTACTCACATATACATTACTACTAGAGATGAGTGGCTCTGATGACATTCAAATTAGTTTAGTCAAGCACATTTTACTGGGAAATTTTATTTTAATGGGAAATTAGACTTCTTGTTATGACCAGAAACAGAACATCCCTGTGCATGAACTCAATAATGTTGAGATTTACTGATGTGCATGTGCAATCCCCCATGGTCATGTTTGGAAGTCCCTGCTTAGATTGAAGAGGCACAGGGTTTTGGTGCACCGTGGAGGTAAGAAAAAGTAAACATGAACAAGAAAAAATCCAAAATCCCATCACCTAGCCAGATACTGATAATAAGGCAATCTCGTAGGGAGCGATGTATTGACAGAAACCATAGATGATTTCTCAGAAAAGAACACGTATGTAGAAAATGAGTTCTAGTAACCGCAGTGAAAAATATTCTAACCACATAATTTTTGGATTAACTTTTTAAAAATAATAGAGGGGAATAGAATCTTCCTATGTGTTTCAAGCACTAAGCCTCTGCTTAAGAGCCTTATTGCTTGAAACGTGTGGACCAAGTGTTTCTATTTTACTTCCCTCTATTATTTTTAAAAAGATAATCAATAAATGATGCTTCTTTCACCCCTTAAGATTTCTGATAAGCCTTTTAACGGCGGCAGTTAAGGACTCTTATTCCTCAGCACCACTTTTTAATGTCACTGAGAAATAAGGTTATAGCGCCCCCACAAATTAGGAAATTCTCTGGGATCACAGCTACCAGGGGTAGCTGAGACCCCACAGAGCATGATTCAGGTTGTTTTTTACTGACCCCAGTGTTGCGATCACTGTTATTCATGGAATTATGGCAACCGCAGAAAAAAAAGTCTGATTCCCCATTTAATTTTTTCTCCTCTGATATCATCTAGCAAATCAGAGGAGAGATAAATGTGGTCCCCTGAGCCCCCCCCCATGGTACCTTCGGTGTTCCTGTACCCTCCTGCCTTCCCCAGTCCTGTCCCCCCGGCTATCAGCATCTTCATAATAAAATGGCTGGTGTATGCGCAGTGTGCCAGCTGAGATCTGCTGGCCGGCACCCGGCAACAATAGGAAATTTTTCCTATTGGTTCATTTTGATTACTGTGATAAACCCTATCACAGTTATCTAAATAAAAAAATATAGTAAACCAAACCTCCTTTATCAACCCCTTAGGTGAAAATGATAAAATTATAAAAAATGTATTTATTTCCATTTTTCCATTAGGGATAGGCTTGGGGCTAGGGTTAGCGTTGCGGCTAGAGCTAGGGTTAGCATTGGGATAGGGTTAGGTTGGGCTAGGGTTATGGATGGGCTAGTGTTAGAGTTGGGGCTAGGGTTAGGGTTGGGGCTAGGGTTAGGGTTGGGCTAGGGTTAGAGTTGGGGCTAGGTTAGGGTTGGGGCTAGGGTTAGGGTTGGGGCTAGGGTTAGGGTGGGGTCAAGGTTAGGTGTACGTTTGGGATTAGGTTTGTGTTGGAGTTAGGGTTGTTATTAGGGTTATGGTTGTGGTTGGGATTATGGTTAGGGTTGGGATTAGAGTTAGGGCTGTGTTGGGATTAGGGTTGGAGTTAGAATTGGGGAGGTTCCACTGTTTAGGTACATCAGGGGGACTCCAAACGCAACATGACGCCCACCATTGATTCCAGCCAATTTTGTGTTCAAAATGTCAAACAGTGCTCCCTCCCTTCCGAGCCCCGACGTGCACACAAACAGTGGCTTTCCTCCACATATGGTGCATGCTTCCAAAGTACATTTTTTTGTGAAAAAAGTAAAGTATTTTTTCCTTCCACATTGCTTTAGATCTTGTAAAGCACCTAAAAGTTTAATAAAGTTCTTGAATGTGGTTTTGCGCACCTTCAGGGGGGCAGTTTTTTGAATGGTATCACTTTTGGGTATTTTCTGTTATATTGACCCCCCAAGCTCACTTCAAATGGGAGGTGGTCCCTAAAAGAAATGGTTATGTAAATTACATTGGAAAAAATATAAATCGATGGTCAACTTTTAACCCTTATAATGTCCTAACAAAATAAAATGATGTTTCCAAAATTGTTCTGATGTAAAGCTGATATGTGGAAAATGTTATTTATTAACTATTTTGTGTGACACCACTGCCTGATTTAAGGATAGAAAAATTGGAAGATTGAAAATTGTGAATTTTTTTTTTAATTTTTTGCCCGACCTCTATGGTTGAGAAAAATGGCTGTCAGTTGCCAGCCATTTTGCAGAATTGGAAGTCAAAGACAAAGCAGATGAACCACCAAATTCTGGCACATCCAAAAATTAAACTTTTATCTTTTTTATCTTAAATGTGTTGTATCTTCTTTTTCTTCCAAGTATACATTTACACATTCTTTTCTGTTTACTTCTTCCATATGTGTTATTTTTCATGGTGCCAAACTAACCCTTTTTGTTTATTGTCTTTGGCAGAATTCATGTAGAGCAAAATATAAAAAAAAGAATTTTCTGGAGAATATAAATTTTATAATTCGAGGAAATTTCACTTTCTGTTGAAAGATTTGGCCATCTCTAATAAGAACCTTTTCAACAATTCTTTCAGATTTGACAGCAATAGCAGTGTAAGCCATGCAGAAACAAAGGCAAATCCTATTATAAGATAGTAAGGTTTTTAGGATGGTGTGGAATAAAGCCACAATGATCAACAACAATTGCCAAGTTAAATATACAAATAAAGCTTTAGTCTATAGCACTGTGTTCTCCAAGTCCGGTTCTCAAGAGCCACCAACAGGTCATGTTTTCAGGATTTCCTTAGTATTGCACAGGTGATAATTGCATCACCTGGACAGGCACGCATTCAATCACCTGTGCAATACTAAGGAAATCCTGAAAACACGATCTGTTGGTGGCTCTTGAGGACTGGACTTGGGGAACACTGCTATAGCACATCAATCATTCAACTAAAGTACATAATCCAGAGAAAATGAAATAAATGAAATCATTTAAAGTTTATGCTCTCTATGCAAAGAATATAATACATTCAGAATATATATCTTTAGTATATACAAAATGATGATCTACATCATGAAGTCCTTTGTAAAACCACAGGAAAATCATAATAAATGTACCAAATGCAAAGGTGTTATCATTATCCCTAAAAGAAAGCATTGCATTGTAAATAATTGTAGTTTTCTGATGTTATATAATACACAGTGGCAGAGGCGTATCTAGGGTTTCTGGCAACCGGGGCAACAATACATTTTGGCGCCCCCCAGGAAATATGCGATTTGGACACTTAGTCATGTACCCACGATCTGCTCTCCCTAATCAATATTCAGTGAAAAACTGAGAGAAGCAGAAGAGAAGCTCGTTGTCACAGGACCATAAGTGTGAAAATCGCATATGAGTGAAGTGTCCATGTGACGACTACTGGAATCTGCAGAGCTGAATCCTGGCATCACAGCTTCTGAATTCTCACAACGTATGCACTGCACACTTTTAGGATTCTCCCTTGACAGTGGACAGTCATGTCAGCACAAGTATGTGATTTGTATACTTCTGACCACATTCCGACTAGACTCTCTCAGTTCATTTTTATTGACTGAGGCCACACATATTTAGTCAGCACGTGACCGCATGTATGTAAGTCACCAGCACGAGAGAATCCTGACAGTGTGCAGGGCACACCATGAGAAGTCAGAAGTCTGCAGTCACAAAGAATGACTGCAAACTCATTACAAACCTGGACATCCCCTTTAACCCCTTAGTGACAGAGCCAATTTGGTACTTAATGACTGAGCCAATTTTTACAATTCTGACCACTGTCACTTTATGAGGTTATAACTCTGGAACGCTTCAACGGATCCCGCTGATTCTGAGATTGTTTTTTCGTGACATATTGTACTTCATGTTAGTGGTAATATTTCTTCGATATTACTTGCGATTATTTATGAAAAAAAACGGAAATATGGCGAATATTTTTAAAATTTTGCAATTTTCAAAATTTGTATTTTTATGCCCTTAAATCATAGAGATATGTCACGAAAAATAGTTAATAAATAACATTTCCCACATGTCTACTTTACATCAGCACAATTTTGGAAACAACATTTTTTTTGTTAGGGAGTTATAAGGGTTAAAAGTTGACCAGCAATTTCTCATTTTTACAACACCATTTTTTTTTAGGGACCACATCACATTTGAAGTCATTTTGAGGGGTCTATATGATAGAAAATAACAAAGTGTGACACCATTCTAAAAACTACACCCCTCAAGGTTCTCAAAACCACATTCAAGAAGTTTATTAACCCTTTACGTGCTTCACAGGAACTGAAACAATGTGGAAGAAAAAATGAACATTTAACTTTTTTTTGCAAACATCTTAATTCAGAACCATTTTTTTTATTTTCACACGTGTAGAAACAGAAATGTAACCATAAATGTTGTTATGCAATTTCTCCTGAATACGCCAATACCCCATATGTGGGGGTAAACCACTCTTTGGGCGCACCGCAGAGCTTGGAAGAGAAGGAGTGCCGTTTTACTTTTTCAATGTAGAATTGGCAGGAATTGAGATTGGACGCCATGTCGCGTTTGGAGAGCCCCTGATGTGCCTAAACAGTGGAAACCCCCCACAAGTGACACCATTTTGGAAACTAGACCCCTTACGGAACTTATCTAGATGTGTGGTGAGCACTTTGAACCCCCAAGTGCTTCACAGAAGTTTATAACGTAGAGCCGTGAAAATAAAAAATCGCTTTTGTTTACACAAAAATGATATTTTCGCCCACAAATTCTTATTTTCACAAGGGTAACAGGAGAAATTAGACCATAGAAGTTGTTGTGCTATTTCTCCTGAGTACGTCGATACCCAATTTGTGGGGGTAAAACCACTGTTTGGGCGCATCGCAGAGCTTGGAAGAGAAGGAGTGCCGTTTTACTTTTTCAATGTAAAATTGGCTGGAATTGAGATCGGACGCCTTGTCGCGTTTGGAGAGCCCCTGATGTGCCTAAACAGTGGAAACCCCCCACAAGTGACACCATTTTGGAAACTAGACCCCTTAAGGAACTTATCTAGATGTGTGGTGAGCACTTTGAACCCCCATGTGCTTCACAGACGTTTATAACGTAGAGCCGTGAAAAAAAAAATCAAATTTTTTCTACAAAAATGATTTTTTTGCCCCCAAATTTTTATTTTCACAAGGGTAACAGGAGAAATTAGACCACAAAAGTTGTTGTGCAATTTCTCCTGAGTACGGTGATACCCAATATGTGGGGGTAAACCACTGTTTGGGCGCACCGCAGAGCTTGGAAGAGAAGGAGTGCCGTTTTACTTTTTCAATGTAGAATTGTCTGGAATTGAGATCGGACGCCATGTCGCGTTTGGAGAGCCCCTGATGTGCCTAAACAGTAGAAATCCCCCTCAAGTGACCCCATTTTGGAAACTAGACCCCCCATGGAACTTATCTAGATGTGTGGTGAGAACCTTGAATGCCCAAGTGCTTTACAGAAGTTTAGAATGCAGAGTCGTGAAAATAAAAAATATTTTTTTTCCACAAAAAAGATTTTTTAGCCCCCAAGTTTTTATTTTCACAAGGGTAACAAGAGAAATTGGACCCCAAAAGTTGTTGTCCAATTTGTCCTGAGTATGCTGGTACCCTATATGTGGGGGTAAACCACTGTTTGGGCGCACGGCAGAGCTCGGAATGAAGGAGCACCGTTTTTGAATGCAGACTTTGATAGAATGGTCAGAGGGCATTATGTTGCGTTTGCAGAGCCCCTGATGTACCTAACCAGTAGAAACCCTCCACAAGTGACCCCATTTTGGAAACTAGACCCCCAAAGGAACTTATCTAGATGTGTGGTGAGACCTTTGAATGCCCAAGTGCTTCACAGAAGTTTAGAATGCAGAGTCGTGAAAATAAATAATATTTTTTTTTCCACAAAAAAGATATTGTAGCCCCCAAGTTTTTATTTTCACAAGGGTAACAAGAGAAATTGGACCCCAAAAGTTGTTGACCAATTTGTCCTGAGTATGCTGGTACCCTATATGTGGGGGTAAACCACTGTTTGGGCGCACGGCAGAGCTCGGAAGGGAAGGAGCGCCGTTTTGGAATGCAGACTTAGATAGAATGGCCTGTGGGCGTTATGTTGCGTTTGCAGAGCCCCTGATGTGCCTAAACAGTAGTAACCCCCCACAAGTGACCCCGTTTTAGAAACTAGACCCCCAAAGGAACTTGTATAGATGTGTGGTGAGAACTTTGAATGCCCAAGTACTTCACAGAAGTTTATAATGCAGAGTCATAAATATAAAAAATATTTTTTTTTCCACAAAAAAGATTTTGTAGCCCCCAAGTTTTTATTTTCACAAGGGTAACAGGAGAAATTGGACCCCAGAAGTTGTTGTCCAATTTATCCCGAGTACGCTGATGCCCCATATGTGGGGGTAACCCACTGTTTGGGCGCACAGCAGAGCTCAGAAGGGAGGGAGCACCATTTGACTTTTTGAGTGCAAAATTGGCTGTCGTGTTTGGAGACCCCCTGATGTACCTAAACAGTGGAAACCCCCAATTCTAGCTCCAACCCTAACCTCAACACACCCCTAACCCTAATCCCAACCCAATCCATAATCCTAATCACTAACCATAACGATAATCACAACCCTTACCCCAAAACAAACCTAATGTCAACCCTAAACATAACCCTAATCAAAACCCTAAATCCAACACACCCCTAATCCTAATCTCAACCCTAACCTCAAACCTAACCCTAATCCCAATACACCCCTAATCACAACCCTAACCTTAACCCTAATCCCAAACCTAACCCTAATCCCAAGCGTAACCCTAATGCCAATTCTAACCCTTATCCAAACCCTAACCCTAATCCCAACTCTAACCCTAACTTTAGCCCCAACCCTAGCCCTAACTTTAGCCCCAACCCTAACCCTAGCCCTAAGGCTACTTTCACACTTGCGTCGTTTGGCATCCGTCGCAATCTGTCGTTTTGGACAAGAATCGGATCCTGCAAATATACCTGCAGGATGCGTTTTTTGTCCATAGACTTGTATTGCCGACGGATCGTGACGGATGGCCACACGTCGTGTCCGTCGTGCACTGGATCAGTGTTTTGGCGGACCATCAGCACAAAAAACGTTCAATGTAATGTTTTTTTGTACGTCGCATCCGCCATTTCTGACCGCGCATGCGTGGCCATAACTCCGCCCCCTCCTCCCCAGGACATAGATTGGGCAGCGGATGCATTGAAAAACTACATCCGCTGCCCACGTTGTGCACAATTTTCACAACGTGCGTCGGTATGTCGGGTCGATGCATTGCGACGGCCCCGTACCGACGTAAGTGTGAAAGAAGCCTAACCCTAAATTTAGCGCCAACCCTAACCCTAAATTTAGCCCCAACCCTAACCCAAAATTTAGCCCCAACCCTAAACCTAAATTTAGCCCTAACCCTAATCCTAGCCCTAACCCTAATCCTAGCCCTAACCCTAGCCCTAACCCTAACCCTAGCCCTAACCCTAACCCTAGCCCTAACCCTAACCCTAACCCTAGCCCTAACCCTAGCCCTAACCCTAGCCCTAACCCTAGCCCTAATCCTAACCCTAACCCTAGCCCTAACCCGAGCCCTAACCCTAACCCTAACCCTAATTTTAGCCCCAACTGCTCTTCTCCTGCCGGCCGGCAGATGGAGACAGATGGCGGGCGCACTGCGCATGCGCCCGCCATTTTCTTTTTCCCGGCGGCCAGGAGGAGCAGCAGGAGGACCCAGGGACACCGGTGAGTATAATAGGGTCCCCGAATCCCCCTATTTCTCTGTCCTCTGATGTGCGATCACATCAGAGGACAGAGAATTACACTTTGCTTTTTTTTTTTTTTGCTGTCGCCAGTAAACAGTTAATTACCGGCGATCGCAAAACAGGGGTCGGTAAAACTGACCCCCGATCATGCTCTTTGGGGTCTCGGCTACCCTCAGCAGCCGAGACCCCAAAGATTCTCCCGGGGCCGGCCGGCGGGCGCACTGCGAATGCGCCCGCCATTTTGAAGATGGCGGCGCCCATCGGGAGCCACGAGGAGCTCCGGGGGAGACAGGTGAGTATCGGGGGGCGATTGGGGACCCCTTTTCTCTGTCCTCTGATGTGTGATCACATCGGAGGACAGAGAAATTAAAAAGAAATCGCGGTTTTTTTTTTGCGATCGCCGGTAAACGGTTAATTACCGACGATCGCAAATGCGGGGTCGGTAAAAAAAACCCCGAATCATGTTCTCTGGGTTCTCGGCTACCCCCGACAGCCGAGACCCCGGAGAAAATCCGACTCTGGGGGGCGCTATTTACTTTTTCCACAGCGCCGTTAATTAACGGCGCTGTGGTTTAAGTACCCTTAGCGGCCGCCGTTAAAAGGCGTATCGGCGGTCGCTGAGGGGTTAATTCTCCTAACATAAATAAAACATGAGAATTAGTCATTATTACAAATAACATTTACATCCAGGTACCTTATAGATAACGTCGTCTCTGGAGTCATTCTCCTTTTCTTCATCTTGTCCAGACCCCATGATGAGTTTTCTCATCCACAGCCGTCTCTGTGGACTTCCCCCTTCTCCGCTGTTTTGCAGAAAATCTCCACATGATGCCCTTAAAGATACAAGTGTCATTATAATGGTCCTGAATAAAATATTGCACCTCACTATATTGTCTGCACAAAACATGACCCTCACACTGTCCCTCTTATGGTACATGCTCTTCATTCTGACCTCTCCTTTCCATACCGGTCCCCTCTTCACACTGTCCTCTCATACTGTGTCCCCCCATAGGGCCCAGTATTTATACTGTACTCTCTCATCACACTCCCCCTCCTTGGTATACTGTCCCCTCCTGCTGTGCCCTTACACTGTCCCTCCATGCTACGCCCCCACTACTCAGTTTCTATTCTGTGCCCACTCACTTTTCTCCCCACATACTGTCTCCTCACACTATTCCCCTCCCTCCTCATACTGTCTCCTCTCACATCCCTCCTGTTCACCATACTGTCTCCTCATATATATTTACCCTCTCACTTTCTATACTGCCTGCTCACCTGACTTCCCATTGTGTCTGCATAAATCCCATCACCCTCACTCCCCATACTCTATCCACATACATTTTTCACATCGCTACTCATACTGTATCCACATACATTCCCCCGTTCGATCCTCATACTGTCTGCACCCATCCCCCATACTGTTTCCTCAGATATGCTTCTCCTGTACTGTTTCCTCATATCCTCATATATGCCCATTATTTTCCTCTACCCTTACCCCATCATTGCTCTCTTCACCACCTCCATCTTTGCCTTCTCCACCACCACTATAATTGCTTTCTCCCCCACCACACCATAATTTCCCATTCCACAACCTCCATCATTTCCTCCTTTGCCTTTTCCACCATATCCATCATTTTCTCTTCTTCCACCATCCCCATTATTGCCCTCTCCACCACCATCATTGTCCTTTCCGCCTCCATCACCATATTTGCCCATTCCACCACCTCCATCATTTTCTCCCCTCCAATATTATCAGTGTGCTTTCCACCACCACCATCCTTGTCCATTCTACCACCTCCATCATTTCTTCTCCCCCTCATTACTGTCCTTTCCACCACCTCCATGATTTCCTCCTCCCTACCATCATTGCATTCTCTCCCCACCATCTTTGCCCATTCCAATTTCCACCTCCATCATTGCCTCCCCCCACCCCCATCATTGCCCATTTATTTATTTTATTTATTTATTTATTCCACCACCTCCATCATTTCCTCCTCCCCCTCCATCCCAATTATTGCCCTCTCCCTGTCAGCCCCATCATTGCCCTCACCTCTCCTCCCTGTACACACACACACAAAACCATTTACGTCTCTGCACATTCACCCGCAGCGCTACGCATGCACGCACAAACACACACACATATTGCGTACAATATAATGGCCACACCTAGTTACTCCTACACACGGCTCCTCTCCATACACCTCGTACACACGTGGCTCCACTCCATACACCTTGTACTCACGCGGCTCTGCTCCGTACAGCTTGTACACACACAGCTCTGCTCCGTACACCTCATACACACGTGGCTCTGCTCTGTAACCCTCGTACACACGCGGCTCCACTTCATACACTTCATACACATGCGGCTCCGCTTCATACACCTCATAGACACACACGACTCTGCTCCATACACCTTGCACACACGGCTCTACTCCTTACACCTCGTACAAACCCAGCTCTGCTCCGTACACCTCATACACACACGGCTCCGCTCTGTACACCTCGTGCACACATGCCTCCGCTCCGTACACACCCAGCTCCGCTCCATACACCTTGCACACACGGCTTCCGCTCCGCACACCTCGTACACACGTGGCTCTGCTCTGTACCCCTCGTACACATGCAGCTCTGCTTCATACACTTTGTACACACGTGGCTCCGCTTCATACACCTCATAGACACACACGATTCCGCTCCATACACCTTGCACACACGGCTCTACTTCTTACACCTTGTACACACCCAGCTCCGCTCCGTACACCTCATACACACATGGCTCTGCTCTGTACACCTCGTACACACACAGCTCCGCTCTGTACACCTCGTACGCACACGGCTCCGCTCTGTACACTTCGTACACACACGGCTCAGCTCCATACACCTTGCACACACCCAGTTCCGCTCTGTACACCTCGTACACACATGGCTCCACTCCGTACACACCCAGCTCCGCTCCATACACCTTTCACACACGGCTTACGCGCTCTGCATCGCGTACACACCCGGCTCTGCTACTTCCACACAAACCACTCCTGACCCCACACAAAAGCTTACCCTCGTCCAGCACCATGACAACCAGCAGAGTCCTGCACTACACGGAGGTCCTTGATCATGTGACTCCTGACTCCTCCCCTCCTGTGACCTCATCGCAGGTCCTGTGTGCACAGAGCAGCGGCAGCAATAGCTGTGGAGTGCAGCTCTCTGCGGTGGAGGGGCTCTGCTGTGGGACAAGTGCAGTCCCACCCGTGATCGCGCACGCACTGAGAAAGTGCACGCGCACCAGGGCGTGTACAGAAGATTTAAAGGGCAGTCGGCCCATTTTGTAGCTCAGAGTGCTTATGGGTCCGCCCAGCCTCTGCTGGACTGGGCCAGCCCCTAAGCACTCTGGGCCCCATTGCAGCTGCGTCCTCTGCGACCATGGTAGTTACGCCGCTGACACTTGAATTTCGACGCGCAGCACTTTCTCTGAGCCGGCTGTCAATTTGACAGCCGGATCAGAGAACGGGACTATCTCAGTTTGGGGGTGGCAGAATGCCGCCGCCGAGGAGCCTCCTTGGACCACCGCATCTTCAGGCGGCCCGCTGGTGCCCCCCTGTTGGCTGTGCCCAGGCACATGCCCCGGCTGCCCCCTGGATATGCCACTTGTTATGATCTGGTGGCCTAGGAGCAGCATGAGACATACTCTGGAGAAGGTGGTACCTTTACTGACCGCAAACCCTGAACTAGCAGCGCAACTAGAAGTAGCCGTGGGGGGTACCTAACACTCCCTAGACCCCTCGACACAGCCTAAGAACTAACTACCCCTAAAGACAGAAACAGGAAAACTATCTTGCCTCAGAGAAAATCCCCAAAGGATAGACAGCCCCCCACAAATATTGACTGTGAAAGGAGAGGGAAATAACATACTCAGACATGAAATCAGGATTTAGCATAGGAGGCCATACTAGCTAAAAAGGAAGAATAGGACAGAGTACTATGCGGTCAGTATTAAAACACTGGAAAATATCCACCACAGAAAATACAAAACACCACATCTGACTAAAGACATGGAGGGTATATCTGCATCTCCCCAGACACAGGAAGGCTGCAAAAAATCCTTCACAGACAAAGCTGGACAAAACAAAACAAGAAAATGCACAGACTATAAGGTCCACAGCAGGTGGACAGCAAAAACAAGGCCAGAACTTATCTTTGAAGAAATGAACAGCAGACTAGGAGAGACCAGGTATGGATGTGAATCCTCCAAAAACAATGGACAACTGGCACTGACTAAAGGATAAAGCAGGACTTAAATAGCCCAGCCCAAATTGCAAAACATGGATACACCTGATAAATGCTGCGATCCAACTACCGCAGCACTACCACTCATAACCACCGGAGGGAACCCAAGAGCAGAATTCACAACAGCCACTGTACAGTTGGGAAAAAAGTATTTAGTCAGCGACCATTTGTGCAAGTTCTCAAACATAAAAAGATGAGAGAGGCCTGTAATTGACATCATAGGTAGACCACAACTATGAGAGTCAAAATGAAAAAACAAATTCAGTAAATCACCTTGTCTGATTTGGCAAGATTTATTTTGCAAATTATGGAGGAAAATAAGTATTTGGTCTCCTAAAAACATGGAATATTTCTGGCTCTCACAGACCTGTAACTTCTCTTTAAGAGGCTCCTCTGTCCTCCATTCAGTACCTGTTTGAACTTATTATCATTATAAAAGACACCTGTCCACAACCTCAAATAGTCACACTCCAAACTCCACTATGGTAAAGACCAAAAAGCTGTTGAAGGACAACAGAAACAAAATTGTAGGCCTGCATTAGGCTGGGAAGACTGAATCTGCAATAGGCATACAGCTTGGTGTGATGAAATCAACTGTGGGAGCAATAATAAGAAAATGGAAGACATACAAGACCATTGATAATCTCCCTCGATCTGAGGCTCCACCCAAGATCTCACTTCGTGGGTTCAAAATGATCACAAGAATGGTGAGCAAAAATCCCAGATCCATACGGGGGACCTAGTGAATGACCTGCATAGAGATGTGACCACCATAACAAATGCTACCATCAGTAATACACAACACAGCCAGGGACTCCAATCCTGCAGTGCCAGACGTGTCCCCCTGCTTTAGCCAGCACATATCCAGGCCCATCTGAAGTTTGCTAGAGAACATTTGGATTATCCAGAAGAGTATTGGGAGATAGTCGTATTGACTGATGAAACCAAAGTACAACTGTTTGGTAGAAACAAAACTCGTTGTGTTTGGAGGAGACAGAAGGCTGAGTTGCATCCAAAGAACACCATACCTACTGCGAAGCATGGGGGTTTCAACATCATGCTTTGGGGCTGTTTCTCTGCAAAAAGACCAGGACAACTGATCAGTCTATATGAAAGAATGAATGGGGCCATGTATCATGAGATTTTGAGTGCAAACCTCCTTCCATCAGCAAGGGCATTGAAGATGAAATTTGGGTCTTTCAGCATGATAATGATCCCAAGTACACCATGAGGCCAATGAAGTATTGGCTTTTAAGAAGTATATGAAGGTCCCAGAGTGGCCTAGCCCATCTTCAGATCTCAACCCCATAGAAAACCTTTGGAGATAGTTGAAAGTCTGTGTTGCCCAGCGACAAGCCCAAAACATCACTGCTCTAGAGGAGATCTGCATGGAGGAATGAGCCAACATACCACCAATAGTGTGTGCCAACCTTGTGAAGACTTACAGAAAACGTTTGAGCACTGTCATTGCCAACAAAGGCTATATAGCAAAATATTGAGATGAACTTTTGTTACTGACAAAATACTTATTTTCTTCCATAATTTACAAAATAAATCTTGCCAAATCAGACAAGGTGATTTTCTGGATTTGTTTTCTCAATTTGACTCTCATAGTTGGGGTCTACTTATGATGTCAATTACAGGCCTCTCTCATCTTTTTAAGTGGGAGAACTTGCACAATTGGTCGCTGACTATATACTATTTTTTATCACTGTACCTTGAACAGCCTATGTGGGTATGTACCTGGTTCTACAATGTTTCCTATTATTTCAGTTTACAATGAATATTGCACTCACAGACACAAACTATAATGGATTTATGAACGGAAAACATAAAACTACTAGATTTAACAGTCCACATTGCAAGTAAAATAGAGAATATTATATTTGCTGGGCATACCCAATCAGCTTTGGATGGATCCGATTCAATATATGCAATATCCAGAAATACTGTTACTTTCAAGTCTAAGAAGGTATATCTTTATTACAGTATTCAAGACAGTGTAACAGTACAAGATGAAGAGTTGGTGCGAGCCTTCAACAGCATAAATGGTGTTTGCAGATTTAACTTTGATTCCAATGTAAAGTACTCAGAGGCAGTATGTCAGTAACCCCACATCTATCAAAGCAAAATGATTAGCTGACTTTCCTGAAAATGCAAGTATTTTTTAAAGAAATACAGAAAATATGGTAATAACAGTTATACACTGAAATTATAGCTGCCATTTAAAAAAAAATTCATGTCATAGAGACAAGTAAGAATTTTAAGCATTAAGAGGTTAGGCGATAAGACCTTCATAATAGGTAAAACAATAGAGCAAACATGCTTGGCAGAGCACTGCTCTCCTCTGACACTGAAGAATGGTCTAAAGGGAATCTGTCATGATAAAAATGGTATCTGATCTGCAGGCGGGATGATAAAGAGAAGCCAATGCTGATCAGTTTGATATATAGTTGTGTGAAAAAGTGTTTGCCTTCTTCCTGATTTCCTCTTGGTTTGCATGTTTGTCACACTTAAACAAATTTAAATAATACAAAAAAGATAACACAAGTAAACATAAAATGCTATTTTTAAATGAAGATGTTTATTATTAAGGGAAAAATAATCCAAACCTAGCCCTGTGTAAAAAAGCGGTTGTCAATAATAACTGGTGGGGCTACCATTAGCAGCAACAACCGCAATCAAGCATTTGCGATAACTGCAAATGAATCTTTTACAATACTCTGGAGGAATTTATAGGAATTATAGGCTGAACTGGATGGACAAATGTCTTTTTTCGGCCTTACTAACTATGTTACTATGTTACTAATTTTGGTGGAGAAATTTTGGCCAACTCATCTTTCCAGAATTGTTTTAATTCAGCCTTATTGAAGCATTTCCGAGCATGAACAGCCATTTTAAGGTCATTCTAGAGCTCGTCAATCAGATTAATGTCAGGACTTAGTCTTAACTTTATTTTTCTTAAGCCATTTAGAGGTGGACATGCTGGTGTGTTTTGGATCATTGTCCCGCTGCATAACCCAAATGTGCTTCAGCTTGAGGCCATGAACAGATGACCAGACATTCTCTTTCAGTATTTTTTAGAAAACAACAGAATTTATGGTTTAATTTATCACAGCAAGTCTTTCAGGTACTGAAGTAGCAAACAGCTCTAGACCATTATACAGTACCACCACCACCATAATTTATTGTTGGCATGATGTTCCTTTTCTTAAATGTTGTTTTACTTCTACACCAGATGTAATGGGACATACATCTTCCAAAAAGTTAAACTTTTTTCTCATTAGTTTACAGTGTATTCTTCCAAACATTTGGGGATCATTAACCCCTTAGTGACAGAGTCAATTTGGTACTTAATGACCAGGCCAATTTTTGCAATTCTGACCACTGTCACTTTATGAGTAGTGTTGAGCGATACCGTCCGATACTTGAAAGTATCGGTATCGGATAGTATCGGCCGATACCCGAAAAATATCGGATATCGCCGATACCGATATCCGATACCAATACAAGTCAATGGGACATCAAGTATCGGAATGTATCCTCATGGATCCCAGGGTCTGAAGGAGAGGAAACTCTCCTTCAGGCCCTGGGATCCATATTAAAGTGTAAAATAAAGAATTAAAATAAAAAATATTGTTATATTCACCTCTCCGGCGGCCCCTGGACATCAGCGGGAGGATCCGGCGTCCGGCACGGCTTCTTTCTTCAAAATGCGCGCCTTCAGGACCTGTGGAATGACGTCCCGGCTTCTGATTGGTCGCGTGCCGCCCATGTGACCGCCACGCGACCAATCAGAAGCCGCGACGTCATTCCTCAGGTCCTAGAAGGCGCTCATTCTAGGACTTTAGCTGAGGAATGACGTCGCGGCTTCTGATTGGTCGCGTGGCGGTCACATGGGCGGCACGCGACCAATCAGAAGCCGGGACGTCATTCCACAGGTCCTGAAGGCGCGCATTTTGAAGAAAGAAGCCGTGCCGGACGCCGGATCCTCCCGCTGATGTCCAGGGGCCGCCGGAGAGGTGAATATAACAATATTTTTTATTTTAATTCTTTATTTTACACTTCCGATACCGATACCCGATATCACAAAAATATCGGATCTCGGTATCGGAATTCCGATACCGCAAGTATCGGCCGATACCCGATACTTGCGGTATCGGAATGCTCAACACTATTTATGAGGTTATAACTCTGGAACGCTTCAACGGATCCCGCTGATTCTGAGATTGTTTTTCCAAGACATATTGTACTTCATGTTAGTGGTAACATTTCTTCGATATTACTTGCGATTATTTATGAAAAAAACGGAAATATGGCGAAAATTTTTAAAATTTTGCAATATTCAAACTTTGTATTTTTATGCCCTTAAATTAGAGAGATATGTCACGAAAAATAGTTAATAAATAACATTTCCCACATGTCTACTTTACATCAGCACAATTTTGGAAACAAAATTTTTTTTTGTTAGGGAGTTATAAGGGTTAAAAGTTGACCAGCAATTTCTCATTTTTACAACACCATTTTTTTTAGGGACCACATCACATTTGAAGTCATTTTGAGGGGTCTATATGATAGAAAATAATGAAGTGTGACACGATTCTAAAAACTACACCCCTCAAGGTTCTCAAAACCACATTCACGAAGTTTATTAACCCTTTACGTGCTTCACAGGAACTGAAACAATGTGGAAGGAAAAAATGAACATTTAACTTTTTTTTGCAAACATCTTAATTCAGAACCATTTTTTTTATTTTCACAAGTGTAAAAACAGAAATGTAACCATAAATTTTGTTATGCAATTTCTCCTGAATACGCCAATACCCCATATGTGGGGGTAAACCACTGTTAGGACGCACCGCAGAACTTAGAAGTGAAGGAGCGCCGTTTGACTTTTTCAATGCAGAATTGGCTGGAATTGAGATCGGACGCCATGTCACGTTTAGAGAGCCCCTGATGTGCCTAAACAGTGGAAACTCCCCACAAGTGACACCATTTTGGAAACTAGACCCGTTAAGGAACTTATCTAGATGTGTGGTGAGCACTTTGAACCCCCAAGTGCTTCACAGAAGTTTATAACGTAGAGCCGTGAAAATAAAAAATCGCTTTTGTTTACACAAAAATGATCTTTTCGCCCACAAATTCTTATTTTCACAAGGGTAACAGGAGAAATTAGACCACAAAAGTTGTTGTGCGATTTCTCCTGAATACGTCGATACCCCATATGTGAGGGTAAACCACTGTTTGGGCGCACCGCAGAGCTTGGAAGTGAAGGAGCGACGTTTTTCTCTTTCAATGTAGAATTGGCTGGAATTGAGATTGGACGCCGTGTTGCGTTTGGAGAGCCCCTGATGTGCCTAAACAGTGGAAACCTCCCACAAGTGACACCATTTTGGAAACTAGACCCCTTAAGGAACTTATCTAGATGTGTGGCGAGCACTTTGAACCCCCATGTGCTTCACAGAAGTTTATAACGAAGAGCCGTGAAAAAAAAAATTGCATTTTTTCTACAAAAATGATCTTTTTGCCCACAAATTTTTATTTTCACAAGGGTAACAGGAGAAATTAGACCACTAAAGTTGTTGTGCAATTTCTCCTGAGTACGTCGATACCCAATATGTGGGGGTAAACCACTGGTTGGGCGCACCGCAGAGCTTGGAAGAGAAAGAGTGCCGTTTTACTTTTTCAATGTAGAATTGGCTGGAATTGAGATCGGACGCCATGTCGCGTTTGGAGAGCCCCTGATGTGCCTAAACAGTAGAAATCCCCCACAAGTGACCCCATTTTGGAAACTAGACCCCCCATGGAACTTATCTAGATGTGTGGTGAGAACCTTGAATGCCCAAGTGCTTCACAGAAGTTTATAATGCAGAGCCGTGAAAATAAAAAATATTTTTTTTTCCACAAAAAAGATTTTTTAGCCCCCAAGTTTTTATTTTCACAAGGGTAACAAGAGAAATTGGACCCCAAAAGTTGTTGTCCAATTTGTCCTGAGTATTCTGGTACCCCATATGTGGGGGTAAACCACTGTTTGGGCGCACGGCAGAGCTCGGAAGGAAGGAGCGCCGTTTTGGAATGCAGACTTTGATAGAATGGTCTGCGGGTATTATGTTGCGTTTGCAGAGCCCCTGATGTACCTAACCAGTAGAAACCCTCCACAAGTGACCCCATTTTGGAAACTAGACCCCCCAAGGAACTTATCTAGATGTGTGGTGAGAACTTTGAATGCCCAAGTGCTTCACAGAAGTTTAGAATGCAGAGTCATGAAAATAAAAAATATTTTTTTTTCCACAAAAAAGATATTGTAGCCCCCAAGTTTTTATTTTCACAAGGGTAACAGGAGAAATTGGACTGCAATAGTTGTTGTCAATTTATCCCGAGTACGCTGATGCGCCATATGTGGGGGTAAACCACTGTTTGGGCGCACGGCAGAGCTCGGAAGGGAAGGAGTGCCTTTTTGGAATGCAGACTTTGATAGAATGGTCTGTGGGCATTATGTTGCGATTGCAGAGCCCCTGATATACCTAAACTGTAGTAACCCCCCTCAAGTGACCCCATTTTGGAAACTAGACCCCCAAGGAACTTATATAGATGTGTGGTGAGAACTTTGAATGCCCAAGTGCTTCACAGAAGTTTAGAATGCAGAGTCGTGAAAATAAAAAATATTATTTTTTCCACAAAAAAGATATTGTAGCCCCCAAGTTTTTATTTTCACAAGGGTAACAGGAGAAATTGGACTGCAATAGTTGTTGTCCAATTTATCCCGAGTACGCTGATGCGCCATATGTGGGGGTAAACCACTGTTTGGGCGCACGGCAGAGCTCGGAAGGGAAGGAGCGCCTTTTTGGAATGCAGACTTTGATAGAATGGTCTGTGGGCATTACGTTGCGATTGCAGAGCCCCTGATATACCTAAACTGTAGTAACCCCCCACAAGATTTTGTAGCCCCCAAGTTTTTATTTTCACAAGGGTAACAAGAGAAATTGGACCCCAGAAGTTGTTGTTCAATTTATCCCGAGTACGCTGATGCCCCATATGTGGGGGTAACCCACTGTTTGGGCGCACGGCAGAGCTCAGAAGGGAGGGAGCACCATTTGACTTTTTGAGCGCAAAATTGGCTGTCGTGTTTGAAGACCCCCTGATGTACCTAAACAGTGGAAACCCCCCAATTCTAGCTCCAACCCTAACCCCAACACACCCCTAACCCTAATCCCAACCTGATCCATAATCCTAATCACTAACCCTAACCATAATCACAACCCTTACCCCAAAACAACCCTAATGTCAACCCTAACCATAACCCTAATCAAAACCCTAAATCCAACACACCCCTAATCCTAATCTCAACCCTAACCTCAAACCTAATCCTAATCCCAATACACCCCTAATCACAAACCTAACCTTAACCCTAATCCCAAACCTAACCCTAATCCCAAGCGTAACCCTAATGCCAACCCTAACCCTAATACCAATCCTAATCCAAACCCTAACCCTAATCCCAGCTCTAACCCTAACTTTAGCCCCAACCCTAGCCCTAACTTTAGCCCCAACCCTAACCCTAGCCCTAAGGCTACTTTCACACTTGCGTCGTTTGGCATTCCGTCACAATCCGTCGTTTTGGACAAGAAACGGATCCTGCAAATGTGCCCGCAGGATGCGTTTTTTGCCCATAGACTTGTATTGCCGATGGATCGTGACGGATGGCCACACGTCGCGTCCGTCGTGCACTGGATCAGTTGTGTTTTGGCGGAGCGTCGGCACAAAAAAAGTTCAATGAAACGTTTTTTTGTACGTCGCATCCGCCATTTCTGACCGCGCATGCGTGGCCGTAACTCCGCCCCCTCCTCCCCAGGACATAGATTTGGCAGCGGATGCGTTGAAAAACTACAGCTGCTGCCCACGTTGTGCACAATTTTCACAACGTGCGTCGGTATGTCAGGCCGACGCATTGCGACGGCCCCGTACCGACGTAAGTGTGAAAGAAGCCTAACCCTAAATTTAGCCCCAACCCTAACCCTAAATTTAGCCCAAGCCCTAACCCTAAATTTAGCCCCAACCCTAGCCCTAACCCTAACCCTAACCCTAGCCCTAACCCTACCCCTAACCCTACCCCTAACCCTAGCCCTACCCCTAACCCTACCCCTAACCCTACCCCTAACCCTATTCCTAACCCTACCCCTACCCCTAACCCTAACCCTACCCCTAACCCTACCCCTAACACTAACCCTACCTTTAACCCTAACCCAAACCCTACCCGTAACCCTAACCCTACCCCTAACCCTACCCCTAACCCTACCCCTAACCCTAACCCTACCCCTAACTGCTGTTCTCCTGCCGGCCGGCAGATGGAGACAGATGGCGGGCGCACTGGGCATGCGTCCGCCATGTTCTTTTGCCGGCGGCCAGGAGGAGCAGCAAGAGGATCCAGGGACCTAGGTGAGCATGCGAGGGTCCCCGAATCCCCCTATTTCTCTGTCCTCTGATGTGCGATCACATCAGAGGACAGAGAATTACACTTTCCTTTTTTTTTTTTTTTTTTTTGCGGTCGCCGGTAAGCAGTTAACCCCTTTACCCCCAACGGTGGTTTGCACGTTAATGACCGGGCCAATTTTTACAATTCTGACCACTGTCCCTTTATGAGGTTATAACTCTGGAACGCTTCAATGGATCCTGGTGATTCTGACATTGTTTTCTCATGACATATTGTACTTCATGACAATGGTAAAAATTATTTGATAGTACCTGCGTTTATTTGTGAAAAAAACGGAAATTTGGCGAAAATTATGAAAATTTCGCAATTTTCCAACTTTGAATTTTTATGCAATTAAATCACAGAGATATGTCACACAAAATACTTAATAAGTAACATTTCCCACATGTCTACTTTACATCAGCACAATTTTGGAACCAAAATTTTTTTTTGTTAGGGAGTTATAAGGGTTAAAAGTTGACCAGCAATTTCTCATTTCTACAACACCATTTTATTTTAGGGACCACATCTCATTTGAAGTCATTTTGAGGGGTCTATATGATAGAAAATACCCAAGTGTGACACCATTCTAAAAACTACACCCCTCAAGGTGCTCAAAACCATATTCAAGAAGTTTATTAACCCTTCTGGTGCTTCACAGGAATTTTTTGAATGTTTAAATAAAAATGAACATTTAACTTTTTTTCACAAAAAATTTAATTCAGCTCCAATTTGTTTTATTTTACCAAGGGTAACAGGAGAAAATGGACCCCAAACATTGTTGTACAATTTGTCCTGAGTATGCCAATACCCCACATGTGGGGGTAAACCACTGTTTGGGCGCATGGCAGAGCTCGGAAGCGAAGGAGTGCCATTTGACTTTTCAATGCAAAATTGACTGGAATTGAGATGGGACGCCATGTTTCGTTTGGAGAGCCCCTGATGTGGCTAAACATTGAAACCCCCAACAAGTGACACCATTTTGGAAAGTAGACCCCCTAAGGAACTTATCTAGAGGTGTGGTGAGCACTTTGACCCACCAAGTGCTTCACAGAAGTTTATAATGTAGAACCGTAAAAATAAAAAATCATATTTTTTCACAAAAATTATCTTTTTGCCCCCAATTTTTTATTTTCCCAAGGGTAAGAGAAGAAATTGGACCCCAAAAGTTGTTGTACAATTTGTCCTGAGTACGCTCATACCCCATATGTGGGGGTAAACCACTGTTTGGGTGGATGGGAGAGCTCGGAAGGGAAGGAGCGCCGTTTGACTTTTCAAAGCAAAATTGACAGGAATTGAGATGGGACGCCATGTTGCGTTTGAAGAGCCACTGATGTGCCTAAACATTGAAACCCCCCACAAGTGACACCATTTTGGAAAGTAGACCCCCTAAGGAACTTATCTAGAGGTGTGGTGAGCACTTTGACCCACCAAGTGCTTCACAGAAGTTTATTATGCAGAGCCGTAAAAATAAAACAACATTTTTTTCCCACAAAAATTATTTTTTTAGCCCCCAGTTTTGTATTTTCCTGAGGGTAACAGGAGAAATTGGACCCCAAAATTTGTTGCCCAATTTGTCCTGAGTGCGATGATACACCATATGTGGGGGGAACCACTGTTTGGGCACATGGGAGGGCTCAGAAGGGAAGGAGTGCCATTTGAATGCAGACTTAGATGGAATGGTCTGCAGGTGTCACATTGCGTTTGCAGAGCCCCTAATGTACCTAAACAGTAGAAACCCCCCACAAGTGACACCATTTTGGAAAGTAGACCCCCTTAGGAACTTATCTAGATGTGTGCTGAGCGCTTTGACCCACCAAGGGCTTCACAGAAGTTTATAATGGAGAGCCGTAAAAATAAAACAAAAATTTTTTCCCACAAAAATTATTTTTTAGCCCCCAGTTTTGTATTTTCCCGAGGGTAACAGGAGAAATTCGACCCCACAATTTGTTGTCCAATTTGTCCTGAGTGCGCTGATACCCCATATGTGGGGGGGAACCACTGTTTGGGCGCATGGGAGGGCTCGGAAGGGAAGGAGCTCCATTTGGAATGAGGACTTAGATGGAATGGTCTGCAGGTGTCACATTGCATTTGCAGAGCCCCTAATGTACCTAAACAGTAGAAACCTCCCACAAGTGACACCATTTTGGAAACTAGACCCCCTAAGGAACTCATCTAGATGTGTTGTGATAGCTTTGAATCCCCAAGTGTTTCACTACAGTTTGTAACGCAGAGCCGTGAAAATTAAAAAAAAAAATCTTTCCTCCCAAAATTATTTTTTAGCCCCCAGTTTTGTATTTTCCCGAGGGTAAGAGGAGAAATTCGACCCCAAAAGTTGTTGTCCAATTTGTCCTGAGTACGCTGATACCCCGTATGTTGGGGGAAACCAATGTTTGAGCGCATGGCAGAGCTCGGAAGGGAAGGAGCGCCATTTGGAATGCAGACTTAGATTGAATGGTCTGCAGATGTCACATTGCGTTTGCAGAACCCCTAATGTACCTAAACAGTAGAAACCCCCCACAAGTGACCCCATATTGGAAACTAGACCCCCCAGGGAACTAATCTAGATGTGTTGTGAGAACTTTGAACCCCCAAGTGTTTCACTACAGTTTATAACGGAGAGCCGTGAAAATAAAAAATCCTTTTTTTTCCCACAAAAAATATGTTTTAGCCCCGAGTTTTGTATTTTCCCAAAGGTAGCAGGAGAAATTGGACCCCAAAAGTTGTTGTCCTATTTGTCCTGAGTACGCTGATACCCCATATGTTGGGGTAAACCCCTGTTTGGGCACACGGGAGAGCTCGGAAGGGAAGAAGCACTGTTTTACTTTTTCAACGCAGAATTGGCTGGAATTGAGATCGGACGCCATGTCGCGTTTGGAGAGCCCCTGATGTGCCTAAACAGTGGAAACCCCCCAATTATAACTGAAACCCTAATCCAAACACATCCCTAACCCTAATCCCAACAGTAACCCTAACCACACCTCTAACCCTGACACACCCCTAACCCTAATCCCAACCCTATTCCCAACCGTAAATGTAATCTAAACCCTAATTGTAACTTTAGCCCCAACCCAAACTGTAGCCCTAGCCCTAACCCTAGCCCTAACCCTAATCCTAACCCTAGCCCTAACCCTAGCCCTAGCCCTAGCCCTAACCCTAGCCCTAACCCTAGCCCTAACCCTAGCCCTAACCCTAACCCTAACCCTAGCCCTAACCCTAGCCCTAACCCTAACCCTAACCCTAGCCCTAACCCTAGCCCTAACCCTAGCCCTAACTCTAACCCTAGCCCTAATGGGAAAATGGAAATAAATACATTTTTTTAATTTTTCCCTAACTAAGGGGGTGATGAAGGGGGGTTTGATTTACTTTTATAGCGGGTTTTTAGCGGATTTTTATGATTGGCAGCCGTCACACACTGAAAGACGCTTTTTATTGCAAAAAATATTTTTTGCGTTACCACATTTTGAGAGCTATAATTTTTCTATATTTTGGTCCACAGAGTCATGTGAGGTCTTGTTTTTTGCGGGACGAGTTGATGTTTTTATTGGTAACATTTTCGGGCACGTGACATTTTTTGATCGCTTTTTATTCCGATTTTTGTGAGGCAGAATGACCAAAAACCAGCTATTCATGAATTTCTTTTGGGGGAGGCGTTTATACCGTTCCGCGTTTGGTAAAATTGATGAAACAGTTTTATTCTTCGGGTCAGTACGATTACAGCGACACCTCATTTATATCTTTTTTTATGTTTTGGCGCTTTTATACGATAAAAACTATTTTATAGAAAAAATAATTATTTTTGCATCGCTTTATTCTCAGGACTATAACTTTTTTATTTTTTTGCTGATGATGCTGTATGGCGGCTCGTTTTTTGCGGGGCAAGATGACATTTTCAGCGATACCATGGTTAGTTATATCTGTCTTTTTGATCGCGTGTTATTCCACTTTTTGTTCGGCGGTATGATAATAAAGCGTTGTTTTTTGCCTCGTTTTTTTTTTTTTTTTCTTACGGTGTTTACTGAAGGGGTTAACTAGTGGGCCAGTTTTATAGGTCGGGCCGTTACGGACGCGGCGATACTAAATATGTGTACTTTTATTGTTTTTTTTTTTTTATTTAGATAAAGAAATGTATTTATGGGAATAATATTTTTATTTTTTTTTTCATTATTTTGGAATATTTTTTTTTATTTTTTTTTACACATTTGAAATTTTTTTTTTTTACTTTTTTACTTTGTCCCAGGGGGGGACATCACAGATCAGTGATCTGACAGTTTGCACAGCACTCTGTCAGATCACTGATCTGACATGCAGCGCTGCAGCCTTCACAGTGCCTGCTCTGAGCAGGCTCTGTGAAGCCACCTCCCGCCCTGCAGGACCCGATTCCGCGGCCATCTTGGATCCGGAGCTGGAGGGAGCAGGGAGGGAGGTGAGACCCTCGCAGCAACGCGATCACATCGCGTTGCTCCAGGGGTCTCAGGGAAGTCCGCAGGGAGCCCCCTCCCTGCGCGGTGCTTCCCTGCACTGCCGGCACATCACGATCATCTTTGATCGCGGTGTGCCGGGGGTTAATGTGCCGGGGCGGTCCGTGACCGCTCCTGGCACACAGTGCCGGATGTCAGCTGTGATAAACAGCTGACACCCGGCCGCGATCGGTGGCGCTTCCCCCGTGAGCGCTGCCGATCGCATATGACGTACTATTGCGTCCTTGGGAAGTAAAGCCCACCCCACATAGACGCAATAGTACGTCTAATGGCAGAAAGGGGTTAATTACCGGCGATCGCAAAACAGGGGTCGGTAATACCGACCCCGATCATGCTCTTTGGGGTCTCGGCTACCCCCGGCAGCCGAGACCCCAAAGATTCTCCCGGTGCCGGCCGGCGGGCGCACTGCGCATGCGCCCGCCATTTTGAAGATGGTGGCGCCCACCGGGAGACACGAGGAGCATCGGGGGAGCTAGGTGAGTATTGGGGGCCACCTGGGACCCCTTTTCTCTGTCCTCCGATGTGCGATCACATCGGAGGACAGAGAAATTAAAAAGAGATCGCTTTTTTTTTTTTTTTTTTTGCGATCTCGCCGGTAAACGGTTAATTACCGGCGATCGCAAATGCGGGGTGGGTTAAAAACCCCCCGAATCATGTTCTCTGGGGTCTCGGCTACCCTCGGCAGCCGAGACCCCGGAGAAAATCGGCCTCTGGGGGGCGCTATTGACTTTTTCCACAGCGCCATTAATTAACGGCGTTGTGGTTTAAGTACCCTTAGCGGCCGCTGTTAAAAGGCGTATCGGCGGTCGCTAAGGGGTTAAAGATGTTTTCTGGCAATACAGAGACAAGCCTTTATGTTCTTATTGCCCAGCAGTGGTTATCATCTTGGAACTTTGCATTCAGGCCATTTTTACAGAATCTCTTTCTTATGGTCGAATCACAAACACTGACGTTAACAGAGGCCAGTGAGGTCTGCAGTTCTTCGCATGTTACACTATGGCTGGTCCGAATAACTAAAGCAATTGTTATCATTAGGGTTGAGCGAAACGGGTCGTTCATTTTCAAAAGTCGCCGACTTTTGGCAAAGTCGGGTTTCATGAAACCCGATCCGACCCCTGTGCTGGGTCGGCCATGCGGTACGCGACTTTCGCGCCAAAGTCGCGTTTCAATGACGCGAAAAGCGCCATTTCTCAGCCAATGAAGGTAAACGCAGAGTGTGGGCAGCGTGATGACATAGGTCCTGGTCCCCACCATCTTAGAGAAGGGCATTGCAGTGATTGGCTTGCTGTCTGCGGCGTCACAGGGGCTATAAAGGGGAGTTCCCGCCGACCGCCATGTTACTGCTGCTGATCTGAGCTTAGGGAGAGGTTGCTGCCGCTTCGTCAGAAGCAGGGATAGCGTTAGGCAGGGTCCATTAACCACCAAACCGCTTGTGCTGTAGCGATTTCCACTGCCCAACACCACCTTCGGTGTGCAGGGACAGTGGAAGCTACATTTTTTTTTTTTCCCCCTCAGCGCTGTAGCTCATTGGGCTGCCCTAGAAGGCTCCCTGATAGCTGCATTGCTGTGTGTACGCCGCTGTGCAAACCAACTGCTTTTTTCAAAGCACAAATCCTCTTGTTCCTTCCTTTCTGCACAGCTATCTTTTTGGTTTGTACACACTTTTTATTTAATTTGTGCATCAGTCCACTCCTTATTGCTGCCTGCCATACCTGGCTGAGATTACTGCAGGGAGACAGTAATTGAAGGACACTCCCTGTTTTTTTTTTTTTTTTTGTGGGAGATTAAGATTGACATTTCTGCTAGAGTGCCATCCCTGTCCGTGTCATCTCTCACTCAGTGGGCCACAGAAAGCCTATTTATTTTTTTGCTTGATTTGGGTTATAAAATCTACCTGAAAAAATCACTACATCAATCAGTGGGAGAAAAATATTGGCCTCAGGGCTTGTGTGCCACTCTTGACTCCTCTGTGCATCGTCACTCACTCAGTGGGCCATAGAAAGCCTATTTATTTTTTTGCTTGATTTTGGTTCTAAAATCTACCTGAAAAAATCACTACATCAATCAGTGGGAGAAAAATATTGGCCTCAGGGCTTGTGTGCCACTCCTGACTCCTGTGTGCATCATCACTCACTCAGTGGGCCATAGAAAGCCCATTTTTATTTTTTTTTTTTGCTTTATTTGGGTTCTAAATTCTACCTGAAAAAATCAATAAATCAATCAGTGGGAGATTAATATTGGCCCTTGGGCTTGTGTGCCAGTCCTAAGCGTGCCATCTCTCTCTCTCAGATAGTGGGCCATAGAAAGCCTATTTATTTTTTTTTTTTTTATTGGGTTTATAAATTTTCCCTGGAAAAAAAAAAAAAGTGGGAGATTAATATTGGCCTCTGGGCTTGTGTGCCAGTCCTGAGCGTGCCATCTCTCTCACAAATAGTGGGCCATAGAAAGCCTATTTATTTTTTTTTTTTTGGTTTTATAAATTCTCCCTTACAAAAAAAAAGGAGATTAATATTGGCCTTTGGGCTTGTGTGCCAGTCCTAAGCGTGCCATCTCTCTCTGTCTCTCAGATAGTGGGCCATAGAAAGCCTATTTATTATTTTTTTTATTGGGTTTATAAATTTTCCCTGGAACAAAAAAAAAAAAGTGGGAGATAAATATTGGCCTCTGGGCTTGTGTGCCACTCCTTACTCCTGTGTGCGTCATCTCTCACTCAGTGGGCCATAGAAAGCCTTTTTTTGTTTTATTTGTTTTCTAAATTCTCCCTGAAAAAATCATTTTATTTTATTTGGTTTCTAAATTCTTCCTGAAAAAAATCATTTTATTCTATTTTTTTTTCCTAAAGTCTCCCTGAAAAAAAAAAAAAAAAAAAACAAATCAGTGGGAGATTAATATTGCCCTTTCTGCTTGTGTGCCAGTCTTGACTCCTGGGTGTGCCATCTCTCTCTCTCTCTCCAATTGTGGGCCATAGAAAGCCTATTATTTTTTTAGCTTGATTTGGGTTCCAAAATCTACCTGAAAAAATCACTACATCAATCAGTGGGAGATAAATATTGGCCTCTGGGCTTGTGTGCCACTCCTGACTCCTGTGTGCGTCATCTCTCACTCAGTGGGCCATAGAAAGCCTTTTTTTGTTTTATTTGTTTTCTAAATTCTCCCTGAAAAAATCATTTTATTTTCTTTGGTTTCTAAATTCTTCCTGAAAAAATCATTTTATTCTATTTTTTTTTTCCTAAAGTCTCCCTGAAAAAAAAAAAAAAATCAAATCAGTGGGAGATTAATATTTACATTTGTGCTTCAGTGACAGTCCTGCGTGTGTGGCATCTCTCTCATTTGTTGCCACCAACAACAGAGTGTGTAACATTGTGCCTGATTTTCGTTGTGGTCTCACTCAACTGTAAAGGGGTAGCTAAATCATACTGAAGTTATAGCTCACCGTGTAATTTGTGTGACAGCAACAAATACCGTTAGTTTGTTTACGTTTTTAAAACAATGAGGAAGTATGGTGGAAGAGGTCGTGGCCGGGGGCGTTCATTGTCAGCTGGTAATGAGGGTAGTGGTAGTGGTGGAGCATCAGCTGGTCGTGGGAAAAAAAATATTGCACCTAAGTCTGGAGCTGTGGAGCCAGGTTCGTCGTCTGGCTACACAAGGCCTCGAACGCTCCCTTTTCTGGGAGTAGGAAAACCGCTTTTAAAGCCGGAGCAGCAAGAGCAAGTTTTGGCTTATCTTGCTGACTCAGCCTCTAGCTCTTTTGCCTCCTCTCGTGAAACTGGTAAATGTCAAAGCAGCGCGTCGTTAGTGGATGTTCACGGTCAGGGACAAGTCGCTTCCTTGTCCTCTTCAGCAAAAACAACAACAGAGAAGAATGCAGCAGGCGACACAACGGGTTACTCCATGGAGCTCTTTACACATACCGTCCCTGGCTTAGAAAGTGAAGCAGTTAACAGTCCATGCCCATTACAAGTTGAATCTGACATGGAGTGCACTGATGCACAGCCACAGCCAGACTACTATGCTGGTCCTTTGACTCAGACCACAACATTGCCCTCTCAGGGTGCTGATCAAGAATCAGACCCTGATGAGACTATGTTGCCCCATCACGAACGCTATACCACCGATCGACATGGTGACACAGACGAAGTTGAACACGAGCTACAAGAAGAGGTAATAGATGACCCAGTTCTTGACCCCGATTGGCAGCCATTGGGGGAACAGGGTGCAGGCGGCAGCAGTTCTGAAGCGGAGGAGGAGGGGCCGCAGCAGGCATCAACATCGCAACAGGTTCCATCTGCCGGGCCCGTATCTTGCCCAAAACGCGTGGCAAAGCTAAAACCTGTTGGAGGACAGCGTGGCCATCCGGTTAAAGCTCAGTCTGCAATGCCTGAAAAGGTATCCGATGCTAGAAAGAGTGCAGTCTGGCATTTTTTTAAACAACATCCAATTGATCAGCACAAAGTCATCTGTCAAAAATGTTCAACTACCTTAAGCAGAGGACAGAATCTGAAAAGTCTCAATACAAGTTGCATGCATAGACATTTAACCACCATGCATTTGCAAGCCTGGACTAACTACCAAACATCCCTTAAGGTTGTAGCACCCTCGGCCAATGAAGCTAGTCAGCAACGCAACATCCCTTCCGGCAGTGTAGGGCCACCATTTTCCTCACCACCTGCAGTATCTGTGCAGGTTTCTTTGCCAGGCCAAAGCCGTCAGGGTCAGGGAATCACCAGTTTCGTAGTAGGAAACACTGCATCTAGGGCACCGGTGGCAACAATACCATCTCCCACCGTCTCTCAGTCTGCCATGTCCACCGGCACCCCCGCTAGTTCCACGATCTCCAGCTCTCCAGTCCAGCTCACCCTACATGAGACTATGGTTAGAAAAAGGAAGTACTTAGCCTCGCATCCGCGTACACAGGGTTTGAACGCACACATAGCTAGACTAATCTCGTTAGAGATGATACCCTACCGGTTAGTTGAAAGCGAAGCTTTCAAAGCCCTGATGGACTACGCTGTACCACGCTACGAGCTACCCAGTCGACACTTTTTTTCCAGAAAAGCCATCCCAGCCCTCCACCAGCATGTTAAAGAGCGCATCGTCCATGCACTCAGGCAATCTGTGAGCACAAAGGTGCACCTGACAACAGATGCATGGACCAGTAGGCATGGCCAGGGACGTTACGTGTCCATCACGGCACACTGGGTAAATGTGGTGGATGCAGGGTCCACAGGGGACAGCAAGTTTGGGACAGTTCTGCCTAGCCCACGGTCTAGGAAACAATTGGCTTCGCACCCCCTCCTCCTCCTCTTCGTCCTCCTGCAGAAGCGAGAGCTCGTCCACAGACCGCAGTCGCACAACCACTCCATCCGCAGCTGCCACTGTTGCACACCAGGTCTCCCATTATGGGGCAGCTACTGGCAAACGTCAGCAGGCTGTATTGGCTATGAAGTGTTTGGGCGACAACAGACACACCGCGGAAGTTCTGTCCAAGTTCTTGCAGAAAGAAACGCAGTCGTGGCTGGGCACTGTAGATCTTGAGGCAGGCAAGGTAGTGAGTGATAACGGAAGGAATTTCATGGCTGCCATCTCCCTTTCCCAACTGAAACACATTCCTTGCCTGGCTCACACCTTAAACCTGGTGGTGCAGTGCTTCCTGAAAAGTTATCCGGGGTTATCCGACCTGCTCCTCAAAGTGCGTGGACTTTGCTCACATATCCGCCGTTCGCCCGTACACTCCAGCCGTATGCAGACCTATCAGCGTTCTTTGAACCTTCCCCAGCATCGCCTAATCATAGACGTTGCAACAAGGTGGAACTCAACACTGCACATGCTTCAGAGACTGTGCGAACAGAGGCGGGCTGTTATGTTTTTGTGGGAGGATACACATACACGGGCAGGCAGTAGGATGGCAGACATGGAGTTGTCAGGTGTGCAGTGGTCGAAGATTCAAGACATGTGTCAAGTCCTTCAGTGTTTTGAGGAATGCACACGGCTGGTTAGTGCAGACAACGCCATAATAAGCATGAGCATCCCCCTAATGCGTCTGCTGATGCAAAGTTTGACGCACATAAAGGATCAGGCGTCTGCAGCTGAGGAAGAGGAAAGCCTTGATGACAGTCAGCCATTGTCTGGCCAGGGCAGTGTACAGGACGAGGTAGTGGGCGAAGAGGAGGAGGAGGACGAGGAGGATGATGGGGATGATTATATTTTTAATGAGGAAGCTTTTCCGGGGCCACTGGAAATTGGTGGCGCGGCAAGGCCGGGTTCTGGTTTTTTGAGGGACACAAGTGACGTTGATTTGCCTGAAACTGCCCCTCAACCAAGCACAACCGCAGATTTGAGAACTGGAACTTTGGCCCACATGGTGGATTATGCCTTACGTATCCTCAAAAGGGACACACGCATAACTAAAATGATGAATGATGACGATTACTGGTTGGCCTGCCTCCTTGATCCTCGCTATAAAGGCAAATTGCAAAATATAATGCCACATGAGAACTTGGAACTAATATTAGCAACCAAACAATCAACTCTTGTTGACCGTTTGCTTCTGGCATTCCCTGCACACAGCGCCCGTGATCGTTCTCACACGAGCTGCAGGGGCCAGCAGACCAGAGGAGTTAGAGGGGCAGAAATCAGAAGTGGCGTTGGCCAGAGGGGTTTTCTGACCAGGTTGTGGAGTGATTTTGCTATGACCGCAGACAGGACAGGTACTGCAGCATCAATTCAAAGTGACAGGAGACAACATTTGTCCAGTATGGTTACAAACTATTTTTCATCCCTTATCGATGTTCTCCCTCAACCGTCATTCCCATTTGATTACTGGGCATCAAAATTAGACACCTGGCCAGAATTGGCAGAATATGCATTGCAGGAGCTTGCTTGCCCGGCAGCTAGTGTCCTATCAGAAAAAGTATTCAGTGCTGCAGGTTCAATACTAACAGAAAAAAGGACTCGTCTGGCTACCCAAAATGTAGATGATCTAACCTTCATTAAAATGAACCACAACTGGATTTCGAAATCTTTTGCCTCACCTTGCCCGGCTGACACCTAGCTTTCCTATGAAAAGGTCTTGCCTGTGGACTATTCTGAATGCCTTTTCCAATCTCGTAATTTTCTGCACCTGATTGTCCAGCATACGACATGTTTACACCTCACTAAATGGCCAAACTCCCCACACGGGGCCGTGGTATCGACACTTGGCGACAGCACCCGTGAGAGTGCAGTTTGTCTGAAGAGGTGGGTGAGCCCGCTTTTGGTCGACGGCACTGCCACTGGGTCCCTCCTAGTACAATAAAGTGTCTCTGGCGGTGGTGGTGCGCACCCAATGTCAGACACACCGTTGTAATATGAGGCGCCCTGGGCCTGTACCGCCGGCCACAAGACAGTTTCCCCCCACCCCAGCTCAAACAGTGCTCTACCACTTGCAAAATTATCTCACAGCTCCACCAATGTTTAGTCTATGTGCTGACATCCTTCAATGCCTGCCACTGACAATACCATTGTATTGACATTTTTGTTATGTTAGGCCTTCGATGCCTGTCTGTGGTCACTCCTTCCACTAGGCCTCCACTGACCACACCACTGCTGCCCGTGTACCCCTGGAACCAATTTAAAATTGCCTACAGCCATGTGTTATTATTTTAGGCCTTCGATGCCTGTCTGCGGTCACTCCTTCCACTAGGCCTCCACTGACCACACCACTGCTGCCCGTGTACCCCTGTAACCAATTTAGAATTGCCTACAGCCATGTGTTATTATTTTAGGCCTTCGATGCCTGTCTGCGGTCACTCCTTCCACTAGGCCTCCACTGACCACACCACTGCTGCCCGTGTACCCCTGGAACCAATTTAAAATTGCCTACAGCCAGCCCAATTTTTTTATTTTAGGCCTTCGATGCCTGTCTGCGGTCACTCCTTCCACTAGGCATCCACTGACCACACCACTGCTGCCCGTGTACCCCTGGAACCAATTTAAAATTGCCTACAGCCATGTGTTATTATTTTAGGCCTTCGATGCCTGTCTGCGGTCACTCCTTCCACTAGGCCTCCACTGACCACACCACTGCTGCCCGTGTACCCCTGGAACCAATTTAAAATTGCCTACAGCCAGCCCAATTTTTTTATTTTAGGCCTTCGATACCTGTCTGCGGTCCATTCTTTCAACTACTACTACACTGACCAGGGCACTGCTGCACGTGTACCCCTGGAACCAATTTAAAATTGCCTACAGCCATGTGTTATTATTTTAGGCCTTCGATGCCTGTCTGTGGTCACTCCTTCCACTAGGCCTCCACTGACCACACCACTGCTGCCCGTGTACCCCTGGAACCAATTTAAAATTGCCTACAGCCATGTGTTATTATTTTAGGCCTTCGATGCCTGTCTGCGGTCACTCCTTCCACTAGGCCTCCACTGACCACACCACTGCTGCCCGTGTACCCCTGGAACCAATTTAAAATTGCCTACAGCCAGCCCAATTTTTTTATTTTAGGCCTTCGATGCCTGTCTGCCGTCCATTCTTTCAACTAAAACTACACTGACCAGGGCACTGCTGCCCATGTACCCCTGGAACCAATTTAAAATTGCCTACAGCCATGTGTTATTATTTTAGGCCTTCGATGCCTGTCTGCGGTCACTCCTTCCACTAGGCCTCCACTGACCACACCACTGCTGCCCGTGTACCCCTGGAACCAATTTAAAATTGCCTACAGCCAGTCCAATTTTTTTATTTTAGCCCTTCGATGCCTGTCTGCGGTCCATTCTTTCAACTACTACTACACTGACCAGGGCACTGCTGCCCGTGTACCCCTGGAACCAATTTAAAATTGCCTACAGCCATGTGTTATTATTTTAGGCCTTCGATGCCTGTCTGCGGTCACTCCTTCCACTAGGCCTCCACTGACCACACCACTGCTGCCCGTGTACCCCTGGAACCAATTTAAAATTGCCTACAGCCAGCCCAATTTTTTTATTTTAGGCCTTCGATGCCTGTCTGCGGTCCATTCTTTCAACTACTACTACACTGACCAGGGCACTGCTGCCCGTGTACCCCTGGAACCAATTTAAAATTGCCTACAGCCATGTGTTATTATTTTAGGCCTTCGATGCCTGTCTGCGGTCACTCCTTCCACTAGGCCTCCACTGACCACACCACTGCTGCCCGTGTACCCCTGGAACCAATTTAACCCCTCTGTGACCTTAGACGTACTATCCCGTCGAGGTGCCCTGGGCTTATCTGACCCTGGACGGGATAGTACGTCATAGCCGATCGGCCGCGCTCACGGGGGGAGTGCGGCCGATCGCGGCCGGGTGTCAGCTGCTTATCGCAGCTGACATCCGGCACTATGTGCCAGGAGCGGTCACGGACCGCCCCCGGCACATTAACCCCTGGCACACCGCGATCAAAGATGATCGCGATGTGCCGGCGGTGCAGGGAAGCACCGCGCAGGGAGGGGGCTCCCTGCGGGCTTCCCTGAGCCCCCCGCAGCAACGCGATGTGATCGCGTTGCTGCGAGGGTCTCCTCACCTCCCTCCCTGCTCGAGCCCCGGATCCAAGATGGCCGCGGATCCGGGTCCTGCAGGGAGGGAGGTGGCTTCACAGAGCCTGCTCAGAGCAGGCACTGTGAAGGCTGCAGCGCTGCATGTCAGATCAGTGATCTGACAGAGTGCTGTGCAAACTGTCAGATCACTGATCTGTGATGTCCCCCCCTGGGACAAAGTAAAAAAGTAAAAAAAAAATTTTCCAAATGTGTAAAAAAAATAAAAAAAAATATTCCAAAATAATGAAAAAAAAAAAAAAATATTATTCCCATAAATACATTTCTTCATCTAAATAAAAAAAAAAAACCAATAAAAGTACACATATTTAGTATCGCCGCGTCCGTAACGACCCGACCTATAAAACTGTCCCACTAGTTAACCCCTTCAGTAAACACCGTAAGAAAAAAAAAAAAAAAACGAGGCAAAAAACAACGCTTTATTATCATACCGCCGAACAAAAAGTGGAATAACACGCGATCAAAAGGACAGATATAAATAACCATGGTACCGCTGAAAGCGTCATATTGTCCCGCAAAAAAAGAGCCGCCATACAGCATCATCAGCAAAAAAATAAAAAAGTTATAGTCCTGAGAATAAAGCGATGCAAAAATAATTATTTTTTCTGTAAAATAGTTTTTATCGTATAAAAGCACCAAACCATAAAAAAATGATATAAATGAGATATCGCTGTAATCGTACTGACCCGAAGAATAAAACTGCTTTATCAATTTTACCAAACGCGGAACGGTATAAACGCCTCCCCCAATAGAAATTCATGAATAGCTGGCTTTTGGTCATTCTTCCTCACAAAAATCAGAATAAAAAGCGATAAAAAAATGTCACGTGCCCAAAAATGTTTTCAATAAAAACGTCAACTCGTCCCGCAAAAAACAAGACCTCACATGACTCTGTGGACCAAAATATGGAAAAATTATAGCTCTCAAAATGTGGTATTGCAAAAAATATTTTTTGCAATAAAAAGGGTCTTTCAGTGTGTGACGGCTGCCAATCATAAAAATCCGCTAAAAAACTCGCTATAAAAGTAAATCAAACCCCCCTTCATCACCCCCTTAGTTAGGGAAAAATTAAAAAAATGTATTTATTTCCATTTTCCCATTAGGGCTAGGGTTAGGGCTAGGGTTAGGACTAGGGTTAGGGCTAGGGTTAGGGCTAGGGTTAGGGCTAGGGCTAGGGTTAGGGCTAGGGTTAGGGCTAGGGCTAGGGTTAGGGTTAGGGCTAGGGTTAGGGTTAGGGCTAGGGTTAGGGCTAGGGTTAGGGCTAGGGTTAGGGTTAGGGTTGGGGCTACAGTTAGGGTTGGGGCTAAAGTTAGGGTTAGGGTTTAGATTACATTTACAGTTGGGAATAGGGTTGGGATTAGGGTTAGGGGTGTGTCAGGGTTAGAGGTGTGGTTAGGGTTACCGTTGGAATTAGGGTTAGGGGTGTGTTTAGATTAGGGTTTCAGTTATAATTGGGGGGTTTCCACTGTTTCGGCACATCAGGGGCTCTCCAAACACGACATGGCGTCTGATCTCAATTCCAGCCAATTCTGCGTTGAAAAAGTAAAACAGTGCTCCTTCCCTTCCGAGCTCTCCTGTGTGCCCAAACAGGGGTTTACCCCAACATATGGGGTATCAGCGTACTCAGGACAAATTGGACAACAACTTTTGTGGACCAATTTCTCCTGTTACCCTTGGGAAAATACAAAACTGGGGGCTAAAAAATAATTTTTGTGGGAAAACAAAAAGATTTTTTATTTTCACGGCTCTGCGTTATAAACTGTAGTGAAACACTTGGGGGTTCAAAGTTCTCACAACACATCTAGATAAGTTCATTGAGGGGTCTAGTTTCCAATATGGGGTCACTTGTGGGGGGTTTCTACTGTTTAGGTACATTAGGGGCTCTGCAAACGCAATGTGACGCCTGCAGACCAATCCATCTAAGTCTGCATTCCAAATGATGCTCCTTCCCTTCCGAGCCCTCCCATGCGCCCAAACGGTGGTTCCCCCCCACATATCGGGTATCAGCGTACTCAGGACAAATTGGACAACAACATTTAGGGTCCAATTTCTCCTGCTAACCTTGGAAAAATACAAAACTGGGGGCTAAAATATAATTTTTGTGGAGAAAAAAATATTTTTTATTTGCATGGCTCTGCGTTATAAACTGTAGTGAAATACTTGGGGGTTCAAAGCTCTCACAACACATCAAGATGAGTTCCTTAGGGGGTCTACTTTCCAAAATGGTGTCACTTGTGGGGGGTTTCTACTGTTTAGGTACATTAGGGGCTCTGCAAACGCAATGTGACGCCTGCAGACCATTCCATCTAAGTCTGCATTCCAAATGGCGCTCCTTCCCTTCCGAACCCTCCCATGCGCCCAAACGGTGGTTCCCCCCCACATATGGGGTATCAGCGTACTCAGGACAAATTGGACAACAACTTTTGGGGTCCAATTTCTCCTGTTATCCTAGGGAAAATACAAAACTGGGGGCTAAAAAATAATTTTTGTGGGAAAAAAATTTTGTTTTATTTTTATGGCTCTGCATTATAAACTTCTGTGAAGCCCTTGGTGGGTCAAAGTGCTCACCACACATCCAGATAAGTTCCTTAGGGGGTCTACTTTCCAAAATGGTGTCACTTGTGGGGGGTTTCAATGTTTAGGCACATCAGTGGCTCTCCAAACGCAACATGGCGTCCCATCTCAATTCCTGTCAATTTTGCATTGAAAAGTCAAACGGCGCTCCTTCCCTTCCGAGCTCTCCCATGCGCCCAAACAGTGGTTTACTGCCACATATGGGGTATCAGCGTACTCGGGACAAATTGGACAACAACTTTTGAGGTCCAATTTCTTCTCTTACCCTTGGAAAAATAAAAAATTGGGGGCAAAAATATAATTTTTGTGAAAAAATATGATTTTTTATTTTTACGGTTCTGCATTATAAACTTCTGTGAAGCACTTGGTGGGTCAAAGTGCTCACCACACCTCTAGATAAGTTCCTTAGGGGGTCTACTTTCCAAAATGGTGTCACTTGTGGGGGGTTTCAATGTTTAGGCACATCAGTGGCTCTCCAAACGCAACATGGCGTCCCATCTCAATTTCTGTCAATTTTGCATTGAAAAGTCAAACTGCGCTCCTTCCCTTCCGAGCTCTCCCATGCGCCCAAACAGTGGTTTACTGCCACATATGGGGTATCAGCGTACTCAGGACAAATTGGACAACAACTTTTGAGGTCCAATTTCTTCTCTTACCCTTGGAAAAATAAAAAATTGGGGGCACAAATATAATTTTTGTGAAAAAATATGATTTTTTATTTTTACGGTTCTGCATTATAAACTTCTGTGAAGCACTTGGTGGGTCAAAGTGCTCACCACACATCCAGATAAGTTCCTTAGGGGGTCTACTTTCCAAAATGGTGTCACTTGTGGGGGGTTTCAATGTTTAGGCACATCAGTGGCTCTCCAAACGCAACATGGCGTCCCATCTCAATTCCTGTCAATTTTGCATTGAAAAGTCAAATAGCGCTCCTTCCCTTCCGAGCTCTCCCATGCGCCCAAACAGTGGTTTACTGCCACATATGGGGTATCAGCGTACTCAGGACAAATTGGACAACAACTTTTTGGGTCCAATTTCTCCTGTTACCCTTGGTAAAATAAAACAAATTGGAGCTGAAGTAAATTTTTTGTGTAAAAAAGTTAAATGTTCATTTTTATTTAAACATTCCAAAAATTCCTATTAAACACCTGAAGGGTTAATAAACTTCTTGAATGTGGTTTTGAGCACCTTGAGGGGTGCAGTTTTTAGAATGGTGTCACACTTGGGCATTTTCTATCATATAGACCCCTCAAAATGACTTCAAATGAGACGTGGTCCCTAAAAAAAAATGGTGTTGTAAAAATGAGAAATTGCTGGTCAACTTTTAACCCTTATAACTCCCTAACAAAAAAAAAAATTGGTTCCAAAATTATGCTGATGTAAAGGAGACATGTGGGAAATGTTACTTATTAAGTATTTTGTGTGACATATCTCTGTGATTTAATTGCATAAATATTCAAAGTTTGAAAATTGCGAAATTTTCAAAATTTTCGCCAAATTTCCGTTTTTTTCACAAATAAACGCAGGTACTATCAAAGAAATTTTACCACTATCATGAAGTACAATATGTCACGAGAAAACAATGTCAGAATCACCAGGATCCGTTGAAGCGTTTCGGAGTTATAACCTCATAAAGGGACAGTGGTCAGAATTGTAAAAATTGGCCTGGTCATTAACGTGCAAACCACCCTTGGGGGTAAAGGGGTTAAAATTGCCTACAGCCAGCCCAATTTTTTTATTTTAGGCCTTCGATGCCTGTCTGCGGTCCATTCTTTCAACTACTACTACACTGACCAGGGCACTGCTGCCCGTGTACCCCTGGAACCAATTTAAAATTGCCTACAGCCATGTGTTATTATTTTAGGCCTTCGATGCCTGTCTGCGGTCACTCCTTCCACTAGGCCTCCACTGACCACACCACTGCTGCCCGTGTACCCCTGGAACCAATTTAAAATTGCCTACAGCCAGCCCAATTTTTTTATTTTAGGCCTTCGATGCCTGTCTGCGGTCCATTCTTTCAACTACTACTACACTGACCAGGGCACTGCTGGCCGTGTACCCCTGGAACCAAATTTAAAATTGCCTACAGCCATGTGTTATTATTTTAGGCCTTCGATGCCTGTCTGTGGTCACTTCTTCCACTAGGCCTCCACTGACCACACCACTGCTGCCCGTGTACCCCTGGAACCAATTTAAAATTGCCTACAGCCATGTGTTATTATTTTAGGCCTTCGATGCCTGTCTGCGGTCACTCCTTCCACTAGGCCTCCACTGACCACACCACTGCTGCCCGTGTACCCCTGGAACCAATTTAAAATTGCCTACAGCCATGTGTTATTATTTTAGGCCTTCGATGCCTGTCTGCGGTCACTCCTTCCACTAGGCCTCCACTGACCACACCACTGCTGCCCGTGTACCCCTGGAACCAATTTAAAATTGCCTACAGCCAGCCCAATTTTTTTATTTTAGGCCTTCGATGCCTGTCTGCGGTCTATTCTTTCAACTACTACTACACTGACCAGGGCACTGCTGCCCGTGTACCCCTGGAACCAATTTAAAATTGCCTACAGCCATGTGTTATTATTTTAGGCCTTCGATGCCTGTCTGCGGTCACTCCTTCCACTAGGCCTCCACTGACCACACCACTGCTGCCCGTGTACCCCTGGAACCAATTTAAAATTGCCTACAGCCAGCCCAATTTTTTTATTTTAGGCCTTCGATGCCTGTCTGCGGTCCATTCTTTCAACTACTACTACACTGACCAGGGCACTGCTGCCCGTGTACCCCTGGAACCAATTTAAAATTGCCTACAGCCATGTGTTATTATTTTAGGCCTTCGATGCCTGTCTGCGGTCACTCCTTCCACTAGGCCTCCACTGACCACACCACTGCTGCCCGTGTACCCCTGGAACCAATTTAAAATTGCCTACAGCCAGCCCAATTTTTTTATTTTAGGCCTTCGATGCCTGTCTGCGGTCCATTCTTTCAACTACTACTACACTGACCAGGGCACTGCTGCCCGTGTACCCCTGGAACCAATTTAAAATTGCCTACAGCCATGTGTTATTATTTTAGGCCTTCGATGCCTGTCTGCGGTCACTCCTTCCACTAGGCCTCCACTGACCACACCACTGCTGCCCGTGTACCCCTGGAACCAATTTAAAATTGCCTACAGCCAGCCCAATTTTTTTATTTTAGGCCTTCGATGCCTGTCTGCGGTCCATTCTTTCAACTACTACTACACTGACCAGGGCACTGCTGCCCGTGTACCCCTGGAACCAATTTAAAATTGCCTACAGCCATGTGTTATTATTTTAGGCCTTCGATGCCTGTCTGCGGTCACTCCTTCCACTAGGCCTCCACTGACCACACCACTGCTGCCCGTGTACCCCTGGAACCAATTTAAAATTGCCTACAGCCAGCCCAATTTTTTTATTTTAGGCCTTCGATGCCTGTCTGCGGTCCATTCTTTCAACTACTACTACACTGACCAGGGTACTGCTGCCCGTGTACCCCTGGAACCAATTTAAAATTGCCTACAGCCATGTGTTATTATTTTAGGCCTTCGATGCCTGTCTGCGGTCACTCCTTCCACTAGGCCTCCACTGACCACACCACTGCTGCCCGTGTACCCCTGGAACCAATTTAAAATTGCCTACAGCCAGCCCAATTTTTTTATTTTAGGCCTTCGATGCCTGTCTATAGTCCATTCTTTCAACTACTACTACACTGACCAGGGCACTGCTGCCCGTGTACCCCTGGAACCAATTTAAAATTGCCTACAGCCATGTGTATTATTTTAGGCCTTCGATGCCTGTCTGCGGTCACTCCTTCCACTAGGCCTCCACTGACCACACCACTGCTGCCCGTGTACCCCTGGAACCAATTTAAAATTGCCTACAGCCAGCCCAATTTTTTTATTTTAGGCCTTCGATGCCTGTCTGCGGTCCATTCTTTCAACTACTACTACACTGACCAGGGCACTGCTGCCCGTGTACCCCTGGAACCAATTTAAAATTGCCTACAGCCATGTGTTATTATTTTAGGCCTTCGATGCCTGTCTGCGGTCACTCCTTCCACTAGGCCTCCACTGACCACACCACTGCTGCCCGTGTACCCCTGGAACCAATTTAAAATTGCCTACAGCCAGCCCAATTTTTTTATTTTAGGCCTTCGATGCCTGTCTGCGGTCCATTCTTTCAACTACTACTACACTGACCAGGGCACTGCTGCCCGTGTACCCCTGGAACCAAATTTAAAATTGCCTACAGCCATGTGTTATTATTTTAGGCCTTCGATGCCTGTCTGTGGTCACTCCTTCCACTAGGCCTCCACTGACCACACCACTGCTGCCCGTGTACCCCTGGAACCAATTTAAAATTGCCTACAGCCATGTGTTATTATTTTAGGCCTTCGATGCCTGTCTGCGGTCACTCCTTCCACTAGGCCTCCACTGACCACACCACTGCTGCCCGTGTACCCCTGGAACCAATTTAAAATTGCCTACAGCCATGTGTTATTATTTTAGGCCTTCGATGCCTGTCTGCGGTCACTCCTTCCACTAGGCCTCCACTGACCACACCACTGCTGCCCGTGTACCCCTGGAACCAATTTAAAATTGCCTACAGCCAGCCCAATTTTTTTATTTTAGGCCTTCGATGCCTGTCTGCGGTCCATTCTTTCAAATACTACTACACTGACCAGGGCACTGCTGCCCGTGTACCCCTGGAACCAATTTAAAATTGCCTACAGCCATGTGTTATTATTTTAGGCCTTCGATGCCTGTCTGTGGTCACTCCTTCCACTAGGCCTCCACTGACCACACCACTGCTGCCCGTGTACCCCTGGAACCAATTTAAAATTGCCTACAGCCAGCCCAATTTTTTTATTTTAGGCCTTCGATGCCTGTCTGCGGTCCATTCTTTCAACTACTACTACACTGACCAGGGCACTGCTGCCCGTGTACCCCTGGAACCAATTTAAAATTGCCTACAGCCATGTGTTATTATTTTAGGCCTTCGATGCCTGTCTGCGGTCACTCCTTCCACTAGGCCTCCACTGACCACACCACTGCTGCCCGTGTACCCCTGGAACCAATTTAAAATTGCCTACAGCCAGCCCAATTTTTTTATTTTAGGCCTTCGATGCCTGTCTGCGGTCCATTCTTTCAACTACTACTACACTGACCAGGGCACTGCTGCCCGTGTACCCCTGGAACCAATTTAAAATTGCCTACAGCCATGTGTTATTATTTTAGGCCTTCGATGCCTGTCTGCGGTCACTCCTTCCACTAGGCCTCCACTGACCACACCACTGCTGCCCGTGTACCCCTGGAACCAATTTAAAATTGCCTACAGCCAGCCCAATTTTTTTATTTTAGGCCTTCGATGCCTGTCTGCGGTCCATTCTTTCAACTACTACTACACTGACCAGGGCACTGCTGCCCGTGTACCCCTGGAACCAATTTAAAATTGCCTACAGCCATGTGTTATTATTTTAGGCCTTCGATGCCTGTCTGTGGTCACTCCTTCCACTAGGCCTCCACTGACCACACCACTGCTGCCCGTGTACCCCTGGAACCAATTTAAAATTGCCTACAGCCATGTGTTATTATTTTAGGCCTTCGATGCCTGTCTGCGGTCACTCCTTCCACTAGGCCTCCACTGACCACACCACTGCTGCCCGTGTACCCCTGGAACCAATTTAAAATTGCCTACAGCCAGCCCAATTTTTTTATTTTAGGCCTTCGATGCCTGTCTGCGGTCCATTCTTTCAACTACTACTACACTGACCAGGGCACTGCTGCCCGTGTACCCCTGGAACCAATTTAAAATTGCCTACAGCCATGTGTTATTATTTTAGGCCTTCGATGCCTGTCTGTGGTCACTCCTTCCACTAGGCCTCCACTGACCACACCACTGCTGCCCGTATACCCCTGGAACCAATTTAAAATTGCCTACAGCCATGTGTTATTATTTTAGGCCTTCGATGCCTGTCTGCGGTCACTCCTTCCACTAGGCCTCCACTGACCACACCACTGCTGCCCGTGTACCCCTGGAACCAATTTAAAATTGCCTACAGCCATGTGTTATTATTTTAGGCCTTCGATGCCTGTCTGCGGTCACTCCTTCCACTAGGCCTCCACTGACCACACCACTGCTGCCCGTGTACCCCTGGAACCAATTTAAAATTGCCTACAGCCATGTGTTATTATTTTAGGCCTTCGATGCCTGTCTGCGGTCACTCCTTCCACTAGGCCTCCACTGACCACACCACTGCTGCCCGTGTACCCCTGGAACCAACATCAGAAAATATAAAAATAAGTATTTTGCTTATAAAAAAGAAAATACTGGAGAGATATCAAATGCAGACATTTTAACATTAAAAACAAACACATACAACAAAAATCTGGTACAGTACTAAAAATGGCCACCAGCTACAATAACTTTCTCCTGCAAGTAGTTAACTGAAAGGTTTTTTCAATTTTAAACACAGATATGGCATCCACCGAGTGTTGTCCTGTCGCGTCTTCTTTATATTATTGCCAAGAAGATGCAAAACAATGAAAATAATAAAATCATTATTTACCAAAAAAATAGAGTAAGTCAAAACCACATTGCAAATAAACATTCATTACAAATAAAGAAGCAGGGCGCGTCCGAGGGTGAGTATATACCTAATAAGAATATAATCACCCTCGGACGCGCCCTGCTTCTTTCCGACAGCCTTCCTTCCTAAGAATCAGCCCTTCCGTGGTGTAGAGAGAGGGTTTGTTACACTCCAAGGTGTTCCCCATGTTGCCTTTCCTGAGCTTCGATCTTCCGGCTCTCGTTTAGTAGTTGTTGGAAACTACGCTGCATTGGTCCTACAAATTGGGTATGGGGTGTAGAGAGATGGTGTGTTCCACTCCAAGGTGTTCCCCAGGTTGCCTTTCCTGAGCTTCGATCTTCCAGCTCTCGTTTAGTAGTTGTTGGAAACTACGCTGCATTAGGCCTACAAATTGGGTATGGGGTGTAGAGAGATGGTGTGTTCCACTGTAGAGAGATGGTGTGTTCCACTCCAAGGTGTTCCCCAGGTTTCCTCGCCAATGCTTCGATCATCATGCTCTCGTTTAGTAGTTGTTGGAAACTACGCTGCATTAGGCCTACAAATTGGGTATGGGGTGTAGAGAGATGGTGTGTTCCACTCCAAGGTGTTTTCCAGGTTGCCTTTCCTGAGCTTCGATCTTCCGGCTCTCGTTTAGTAGTTCTTGGAAACTACACTGCATTAGGCCTACAAATTGGGTATGGGGTGTAGAGAGATGGTGTGTTCCACTCCAAGGTGTTCCCCAGGTTTCCTCGCCAATGCTTCGATCTTCATGCTCTCGTTTAGTAGTTGTTGGAAACTACACTGCATTAGGCCTACAAATTGGGTATGGGGTGTAGAGAGATGGTGTGTTCCACTCCAAGGTGTTCTCCAGGTTGCCTTTCCTGAGCTTTGATCTTCCGGCTCTCGTTTAGTAGTTCTTGGAAACTACACTGCATTAGGCCTACAAATTGGGTATGGGGTGTAGAGAGATGGTGTGTTCCACTCCAAGGTGTTCTCCAGGTTGCCTTTCCTGAACTTCTATCTTCAGGCTCTCATTAAATTGTGGTTAAACGGAACAACTGCATTTGGCATACTAGTTGGTTTGGGGCCTACTATCGGTGTCTGCCACTCCTTGCTGTTCTCCTGGTTTCCTGTCCTGAAATTCCGTTTTCAGGCGCTCGTTAAGTAGTTGTTAATGTTAGATTGCATTTTGCCTACTAGTTGGGTTGGGGCCTACTATCGGTGTCTGCCACTCCTTGCTGTTCTCCTCCACTGAACAAAGCTGTGCCACCTGTTTACTACGGTTGCCAATTTTGAACTGCATTTCGACTACTTACTGATTTGGGCCTACTCTCTGTGTCAGCCTCTCATTCCAGTTGTCCTCCACTGCAATCCCCCCTGGTTATTCCTGTGTTACCAATTTTGAACTGCATTTAGCCAACTTTATTCTTTGGGCCTATATCTGTGTTTCCTCCTCATCCTGCCCATTGCCCAGCCAGTGATAGATGAGTCTGCTGGTACATTGACCCATAACGCAACATTCCCCGTGCACGCTACACAACAACATTGTGACCCTGCTGAAAGTCAGGTTGCTCTTCCCGCATACCATACCACCTTACACGGGGACAAAGAGGAAGGTGCAGATGAAAGTGCAGGTTCCTTCATCAGGTGGGGGGGAGGAATACTAGTTGGCGACGTCACTGGCACAGGGCCTCTCATAGTACGCAAAAGTGTTGCTGCCGGTGGGAGGCGCCCCCGCCGTGCAAACACACCGCTGTACTTTGAGGGGCCCTGTGCCAGTGCCAATGCCAACGAGTGGGCCCCCCCTGCTTGCTCAGGTTCACAGCACTTGCAAAGTTGAAATACTTACCTCTCCCTGCTCCACTGCCGTGACGTGGTCCAGATTTCCTGGGCCCACTAATTACTTGAACCAGCCCTACCCACCACAACTTTAGCCAAATGACCCCCAATTTCAAATGCCTTCCAATTATTATAAGGTAAATTACGCTTGACAAGCTTCATTAAGAAGAATGGATGGTTTTGACATTAAAATGGGCACTCTAGGTGTTTTCCTGGCCCCCACTCACTACCGACTATGCTGCCCCATTGACTTGCATTGGGTTTCGTGTTTCGGTCGATCCCGACTTTACGTCATAATCGGCGGATTTCACTCGACCCGACTTTTGAGATAGTCGGGTTTCGCGAAACCCGGCTCGACTCTAAAAAGGTCAAGGTCGCTCAACTCTAGTTATCATCCACCTCTCGTGTCTCCCCTTTTCCTCATAGTTTGTAAGCTTGCGAGCAGGGCCCTCACTCCTCCTGGTATCTGTATTGAACTATATTTCTGTTATGCTGTAATGTCTATTGTCTGTACAATTCCCGTCTATAATTTGTAAAGCGCTGCGGAATATGTTGGCGCTATATAAATAAAAATTATTATTATTATTATTATGTTATTCTGGGGTCTTTTGTGACTTCTTGGATGAGTCATCACTGCACTCTTAGGGTAATTTTGGTTGGCTGGCCACTGCTTGGAAGTTTCACCTTTTGAGATGAGCAAACTTGTTCAGAAAAGTTTGTCAATCTCAAATTCAGCATGAATCTTGCACATTTGGATTCCCGAACATTTTCCTCAAATTCAGCAAAATTCAGCCAAGGTTTGTTAAATGATCGAGAAACCATTATTGCTTTTGTTAGGACTTTGGCTAGCATAGTGGTGTCATGTGGTGAGTGGTGTTTGATGACGGGAGTTGGGAAGGAAAGGTCAGAGGAGTGGCGGACTGTTATTCTTTTTTTTTTTCAAGTAACTTTATTGTGTAGAGATTCTGGTAGCCAATCAGGGTGCAGAAATCATAAACATCATCCAAACACAAGGGCTTGTGTCATTTGGCAGCTGAAGTCACATGTCCCTCTCCATATAAAAAGCAGACATGTGGCTGTGGTGCCATTTTGTGAGTGTGGAGGGTCTGCAGAGCTGTTTATACATTCTATTTCATGGGCATCAGAGGTCTGCTCTAAAGATTCACAGACTCAAGAGGAGGAAAGCATCTGCACTGACACCCCAAATTTTTTTCAGTTGGATCCCAGGCCAGATGAAGTGGGGTCCAAGAAGAATCCAGACCCTTGTCACTAGACAATAACCCCTGTGGGTGGAGATGATCCTAATGAGACTCAGATACCTGAGGCACAAGTGTTGTACTGTGCTGTCAGGGCATTAAGAGAATGAGGATGACTCTCAGGGCAAGGAGTGGGAGAACAGAGATGATGATGATGAGGCTGTAGATCCCACTTATTGTGAACCCAGGGACACGGAGCTGAGTAGCTCAGCAGAGAAGTTGGAAGAAGAGCAAGAGGAAGAAGATGAGGAGGTTATATTGCCACTTCCACAGACAAGGAGTGATACAACCACTACATCATCAGCCACAACTCTGGCTGTGGCCAGCAGCTGTCCTGGGTCTGCAGTTCACAGGGACGGCAAGGGTTGCCTAGCCTGGGCCTTTTTTGAGCTTGCAAAGGATGACCCAACTCATATTACATGCCAAATTTCAAGACAAAACAACTCAGTAAAGGAAAAAATGCAATTAATTTGACTACTGTATGCATAAACCAGCATATGGGTGATCAACATGCATTAATCTGGGAATCTCACTGTGCTAAAATGCGGCCTAGTAGGGCTTACCAACCAGTGAGCACACCATAGATCACATTGGCTGCTCCTTACTGTGGCAAGTGTTCTCACACAAGTTTCTTGCCACAGAACCTCCACTTGTTTACCAGCTACAATCAGATTGAGTGAGAGCCAATCAGTTGTTATGAAAGTGGATATGCCTGTTGTTTTTGAATATCATACACCAAGCACACCACCTCTTTCTCAATCCACCATAACATCTCCACCTGCAACTCACTTACAGTCCAGCAATTTGTCGTGTATACCCTACTCCATCCTCTCACAGCACAGCAGTCAGACCTCAGTCCCCCAGTTGTGATCGCATGAAATATTTTTTCCTCTTACACATACCAAAGATAAGAACTTGAACTTTACCATCTCCAATCTTTTGGCCATGGAAATGTTGCCTTTGAGGCTGGTGGATACAGATGGTTTCCAAAAGCTAATGCCTATTGCAGACGCCTAGTACCAGTTGTCCAGTCATCATTATTTCTATAAGAAACCTGTGCCTGCACTACAGCAGCATGTCACAGACAGCATCATCTATTCCTTAAAAAAATATATGTCTGTATGGATACATTTCATCACTGACACTTGGATGAGCAAGCTTGGCCAAGGACTTTATAGCTCACTGACTTGGCACTCGGTGACTCATGGCTGCGGGGGCAGGTGGGGAAGGGACTACATCACAAGTCTTGAAATCAACAAGGCTTTTGAGACAAACCTCTGTATCTATCACTTTGTGCTTCTGCCTCTTCCACCTCCTATAGGGCCTCCTCTTGCACTCTTGACCTCTCCCTTAATGAGACATGAGTTCCAACAGTGCAGAGAGAATCCCCCATCTGTACTGTGCAGCCAGGGCTCACTGCAACCGGCAGTGCTTAAATTAATATGCCTTGGAGATCACAGTCACATACCTCAAGAGTTGTGGACCGCTATCTAGACAGAATTAAAGCACTGGCTGACATTACTGAACCTGGAGCCATGGAAGGCCGTATGCAATAATGGTGTGAACCTGGTGGCGACCCTACGCCGAGGCAACCTCACACATGTGCCTTGCATGGTTAATGTCATCAACCAGGTGGAACAGAAATTTCAGCGGCACTATCCCGACATGATGCGCTGCTGCAGAAAGCACACTTGCTGTGTGCCCACTTTCACAGGTTATCACCTAGCATTTCTACTGAGGTCTTTTGGCCTATGGGTTAACCATTTGATATGCTATGTGCCGACAGAGTGGAATTCCACTCTGCATATGTTTAAATGACTGTGGCAGCAGCGATGATGCCTGGTGGAGTTTTGACATGGTGCAAATCACGCTTGTGAAGTGGGCAAAGATGAAAGACCTCAATGAGAATAATTGTTTAACTTCATATCAGCATGGGTTTATGAGGAATTGCTCCTGTCAAGCCAATCTAATCAGTTTTTATGAAGAGGTAAGCTATTGAGCAGACCAAGGGGAGTAATTGGACGTGGTATATCTTGATTTTTTGTACCGTGCCACACAAGATGTTGGTACACAAAATGAGAATGCTGGGTCTGAGGGAAAATGTGTGTAAATGGGTAAGTAACTGGCTTAGTAATAGAAAGCAGAGGGTGGTTATAAATGGTATATTCTCTAACTGGGTCACTTTTGACCAGTGGGGTACCCAGGGGTCAGTGTTGGGACCTATTCTCTTCAATATATTTATTAACGAAGGTTTACACAGTAAAATATTGATACTTGCATATGATACAAAACTATGTAAAGCAGTCAATACAAGAGAAGCTAGCATTCTGCTACAGATGAATCTTGAAAAGTTTGAAACTTGGGCCAAGAAGTGGCAGATGCGGTTTAACAATGATAAATGTAAGGTTATACACATGGGAAGAAGGAATCAATATCATCATTACACACTGAACTGGAAACCACTGGTTAAATCTGACATGGAGAAGGACTTGGGGATCCTGGTTAATGATAATCTTACCTGGAGCAGCCAGTGTAGGCAGCAGCTGCCAAGGCAAACAGGATCTTGGGGTGCATTAAATGAGGTCTGGATATACATGATGAGCGCATTATACTGTCTCTGTACAAATCCCTGGTTAGACCGCACATGGAGTACTGTGTACAATTTTGGGCACCGATGCTCTGGAAAGATATAATGAAACTAGAGAGAGTACAAAGGAGGGCAACAAAATTAATGAAGGGGATGGGAGAACTACAATACCCAGAGAGATTAGCAAAATTAATATTAACAAGGAAGGTGACGGTCACAAGGGGTTGTTCTCTGCGTCTGGAGGGGAGAAGGTTTTTCCACCAAAAAAGAAGAGGATTCTTTACTGAAAATCTGGAATTGAATGTTTGAGGAGGTAGTAATGGCAAACTCAGTTGAGGGGTTCAAGAGAGGCCTGGATGTCTTCCTGGAGCATAACAATATTGTATCTTATAGTTATTAGGTTCTTTAGAAGGACATAGATCTGGGGACTTATTCTGACAGAATATAGGCTGAACTGGATGGACAAATGTCTTTTCTCAGCCTTGCTAACTATGTTACTATGTTACCATGATGCTCATATTGTTATTATTAGAAATAGTGCGCATTACTGAGTTGCCACTCTGTCAGATCCATGGTAGAAGAATACATTTTGCCAGATGCTTCCCCACCGGAAAGGGATGTGCACATGCTGGAGTATCAATACATGCTTGTAGACAATTTTAAGAATGATTTTCCCCAAGACAGCAGTGAGGCACATAGTGTGCATTGCAGTTATAGACTTCCAACCCTGGGAACATCGAGTTATCAATCCAAAAACATTAGCAGTGTAAGTGGCAGAAGCATTTTTTACGAGTCATTTCACACATTTTTTAGATCATCTTGTGCACCATCAGTACAGAGTACAAGTCTAACAGTTTGTGAATGACTGGAGAGGATGGTGCAGGAATACCTCAAGCTTAATATCGGTGCCTTTAGGGGGTTGGACCCATTTGCATTTTGGTCTGTAAAAATGAAAGAGTGGCCTGAGCTCACCATTTACGTTTAGGTTTTGTCATGCCCAGCAGCCAGCATTATTTTAGAACGAGTCTTCAGTGCTGCTGGTGATGTCCGGATGGATGAGCGCATCCGCCTGTCTCCTGAAAGTGTAGACCACCTAACTTTCATTCAAAATGGGCAAGTTATGAATCTCCTATGATTCCTGCACACCATTTGCAGACTGGACAGACTGGGCGATGGTGTTGATTTCAGTGTGCTGCATTGATTTAACGTTATTGCAGTCTGTAACACTTTTGTTTTGGCTTCTATTTCTGGTGTTGCTACTGATGCTGATGTTAACAACAAGTGTCTTGGTGATGCAACAATCAGAATTTGTCTATTTTTTAAAGGGAACCTGTCACCCCAAAATCGAAGGTGAGCTAAGCCCACCAGCATCAGGGGCTTATCTACAGCATTCTGTAATGCTGTAGATAAGCCCTCGATGTATCCTGAAAGATGAGAAAAAGAGGTTAGATTATACTCACCCAGGGGCGGTCCCAGTCCGGCTCTGGTCCGATGGGCCTCCCATCTTCTTACGATGATGTCCTCTTCTTGTATTCACGCTGCTGCTCCAGCGCAGGGGTACTTTGTCTGCCCTGTTGAGGGCAGAGCAAAATACTGCAGTGCGCAGGCGCCGGGCCTCTCTGACTTTTCCCGATGCCTGCGCACTGCAGTACTTTGCTCTGCCCTCAACAGGGCAGACAAAGTACGCCTGCACCGGAGCCGCAGCGTGAATAAAAGAAGAGGACATCATTGTAAGAAGGACACCCATCAGACCAGAACCGGACTGGGACCACCCCTGGGTGAGTATAATCTAACCTCTTTTTCTCATCTTTCAGGATACATCGGGGGCTTATCTACAGCATTATAGAATGCTGTAGATAAGCCCCTGATGCTGGTGGGCTTAGCTCACCTTCGATTTTGGGGGTGACAGGTTTCCTTTAAGCACCTAATATTTCTTCTATTCCTCCTCCTTTTGCTTCCTTCTGAGTCACAACAAGCCAAATTTTTGATAAATTAAAACTTTTATTCGGGTCTCCTTTTAGGGTGTTGCTCCATTATGCTATTTCTACTCTGGGGAAATTGATGCCACTTTACTGTTGTGTGTCAATAATTTTTTTGAATTGTGGAGACTCCAAGTTGGATCTTCATCTGGTACGTTGCCTGTAGTGGAAGGGTTCTCAGAGAACCATTATATTATTTCTACTCTGGGTACATTGATGCCTCTTTAGTTCTGTGTGCCAATATTTTGTTTCGTTTCTATCTGGTGGAAGGGGTCTCAGAGCACAAGGCGTAAACCAGTCACTCATCCATCTGTTACTGATAGATGTTTAACCTAGAAATGCTGGTCCAAGCTCTTTCCCAGGCCCTGTCCCATGCATCCATGCTGCAAAATTATACTATTTGTACAATGGGTCAATTGATGCCACATTTCCTTGTTTCTGTCCCTAGTGATAGGGGTCGAGTTTTCGCCTCTCGAGCCATGTCCGCTGTGGTCTCCCATTCTTCTCCTGCTGCAGTGGAGCCTGCTTAGCCGAGGTGTCAGTCGCAGCATCTTGCTCAGTCTGACACTGTGCAAAGGGTTACTGATGCCTTTCCAGCTTCTGCCATTGTAGCCAGTACTGCGAGCAGACGTCTTTGGGACTAAGTCCTACTTTTCCCTTTCTGAGCATGCCCAGGGTAAGATCTCTCATTGGAGATCAAGGGTCACATGCTCAGGTACTGCAGCAACTCCCACTGGTCCTCTAGGAAGGTCCTGAAGTTGCTCAAGTTCTGTGGCAGCCTCCCATTGGTCCTTCTGGGAAGGTCCTGTAGTTGCTGCAGCTATAAAAGGTTCGTATGACCGCGCGGCCATGCGCTAGTATCAATCTAAGTTAGGTACTTTGCGCCAGTGTGGTTAAGTGTGTATGTATTCAGGGACCTGGCTAAAATAAGCCCCTAGAATACCAGCACCTCCAGTGAGGAGATTGTATGTTGTGTATGTATTCAGGGACCCGGCTGAAATAAGCCCCTAGAATACCGGCACCTCCGGTGAGGAGATTGTGTGTTTGCATGACCACTGACTGCTATCAGCTCGGCAGTTAGCTTGTGCTCCTGTGAGTCTAACAGGGCGTAGTGCTTTACTTTCACGGCAACTCTGTGAAGCAACAGAGCTAGCTTATACCGCCAAATAGTGCCACCATCCACTAGCAGCCGGTTCCTCCTGCATGGTGGACCCCGGGCAGCGAACGCACCAATAATAAACATCTATATTTACTTGGTGCGTTCCGCTAGCCCTAACACCTAGTTTTAGCTGTTTTGGCAGCTTTTGTGCCCTCCTAAATTGTTGTCTAAGTGTTTAGTTTTGCCTAACATTGAATTTAATAGGGTACAGATAAATTCAACAAATGTTTGGCAAACATCCGGAAGTTTGCCGATCCCAGCTGAACCGAACCTTAAAAGGTTCACTCATCTATAATCACTACTGTTCCATGTTTTTGCTGTTTGTGGATATTGGCTCTCACTATGATTCTCTGGAGTCCCAAAGCATGAGAAATGGCTTTATAACCTTTTTCAGACTGATAGATCTCAATTACTTTGTTTCTCATTTGTTCCGGAATTACTTTGGCACAGTAATTCTACCTAATGAGGATATTTTGGTCAATTTTACTTTGTCAGGCAGGTACTATTTAATTGATTTCTTGATAGAGAACACGTGTAGCAGTAATCAGCCTTGGGTTTTGTGTAGGGAATTTCAACTCGGCTTCACAAAGGTGTAATAAACCACAGTTAATTTATGATTTAAGGGAGGGGTGGGGGCGATCACTTTATATACAGGGACCTGTAGATTTGGATTTCGTTTTCCCATAATAATAAATACCTTCATGCAAAAACTGTATTTTGTGTTTGCTTGTGTTATCTTTGTCTAATATTTCATTTTGTTTGGTGATATGAAACATTTAAATGTGACAAACATGCAAAAGAATAGGAGATCAGGAAGGGGCAAACACTTTTTCACACAACTGCATATTTTAGTGTGAAAGGTTTAGATAAACCTTACATTTTATCCATTAAATTTCGGGTGCAAGTGTACATAGTAGTCCAGTGGGCGGTCCTACCAAGTGACTGATAGTATTTTCTTTATGACTGCTCATGCAGAGATATCTGTCAATCACAGCAGGATCGCTGGCTCTGCTCATTCCCTTAAATCAGCACTTCAGCTGTCTTGTAAAGAATTAATAAAGTGGCAATCAAGCATGCATACTGCTTATCCATTTCAATGAGGATAAAAGTGCTCTATTCTGCCAATTTGTGGGGACCTCAGCAGTCAGATCCCCCACCAACTAATCTAAAAGTACTATTTTCAACTTGACTTGTTCCAATTGGAAAACATCTTTAACCCCTTCATGACCATGGGATTTTTCATTTTTCCGTGTTCGTTTTTCACTCCTCTCCTTCCCAGAGCCATAACTTTTTTATTTTTCCGTCAATTTTGCCATGTGAGGGCTTATTTTTTGCGGGACGAGTTGTACTTTTGAGTGACATCATTGGTTTTAGCATGTCGTGTACTAGAAAATGGGAAAAAAATTCCAAGTGCGGTGAAATTGCAAAAAAAGTGCAATCCCACACTTGTTTTTTGTTTGGATTTTTTGCTAGGTTCACTAAATGCTAAAACTGTCCTAACATTATGATTCTCCAGGTCATTATGAGTTCATAGACACCTAACATGACTAGGTTATTTTTTACCTAAGTGGTGAAAAAAAAATCCAAACTTTGCTAAAAAAAAAAAAAAATTGCGCCATTTTCCGATACCCATAGCGTCTCCATTTTTTATGATCTGGGGTCGGTTGAGGGCTTATTTTTTGTGTGCCGAGATGAAGTTTTTAATAATAGCATTTTGGTGCAGATACGTTCTTTTGATCGCCCGTTATTGCATTTTAATGCAATGTCGCGGCGACCAAAAAAACGTAATTCTGGCGTTTCTAATTTTTTTCTCACTACCCTGTTTAGCGATCAGGTTAATGCTTTTTTTTATTTGATAGATCGGGCGATTCTGAGCGCGGCGATACCAAATATGATTTGATATTTCTTTTATTGATTTATTTTGATTGGGGCGAAAGAGGGGTGATTTAAACTTTTATATTTTTTTTATTTTTTTCACATTTTTTTTAACTTTTTTTTTTTTACTTTTGCCATGCTTCAATAGCCTCCATGGGAGGCTAGAAGCAGGCACAGAACGATCGCCTCTGCTACATAGCAGTAATCTGCTGTTCGCTGCTATGTAGCAGAAATGGAGGTGTGCTGTGAGCGCCGACCACAGGGTGGCGCTCACAGCTGCTGGCGATCAGTAGCCATAGAGGTCTCAAGGACCTCTATGGTTACAATTCTGAAGCATCGCCGACCCCCGATCATGTGACGGGGTCGGCGATGACGTCATTTCCGGCCGCCCGGCCGGAAGCGGTAGATAAATGCCGCTGTCTGCGTTTGACAGCGGCATTTAACTAGTTAATAGGCGCGGGCAGATTGCGATTCTGCTCGCGCCTATTACGGGCACATGTCTGACATGTCTCGGCTTTGATGCGGGCTCACCGCCGGAGCCCGCATCAAAGCAGGGGATCTGACCTCGGACATACTATCCCGTCCGAGGTCAGAAAGGGGTTAACATGTTATATTTTTAAAGGGGGTGTCAAACACTTGAATACATTTTTTCTAGGCATAAATAACTTGCAAAGAATAAATGCAGGCATGCTCATTATTCAGCACCTCCAAGTATCAGCACAGGTTTATTATTAAACAGAGGCATGCTCATAATTCAGTCCCTCATATATCAGCACAGATTTATTATTAAACGGAGGCACACTGATCATTGAGCATCCCCAAGTTTCAGCACAGGATTATTAATAAATGGAGGCATACTCATCATTCAGCAGCATCATGCATCATTACAGGTGGCTCCCTGGGCCTGTGTTTGATCCAGAAACAACATCTGCTTTGTTTCAAAGTTTACAGGATAACTGTAGACTATGATTGGTTGAAATGGTCAGGTGACTAAAAGAGTCATTTATCAGAGACACATTCAGTGAAACACCCGTCTGTTTACCTGACCATTGCAGCCAAACAAAAAATGCAGGCTTCCTGATAACTTGGGAACAGAAAAGACATCACTTTCAGAGACCACACAGACTTCTGAAGTCACTTGTACTGGATCCATTTGGGTGCTGAGGGCTGAGTTTCACTTTTCTTTATTATTCTTTAATCATTCATGCCCAGAAAACAATTATTCAAATGTTAGACAAGCATTTTAACTTGCATCTTTAAAATCACTATTACTAGTTAGTGGAGGTAAGATTCCTTTTTTAAGATCACTAATTCCATTTTCTTATGACTTTTCACAGGAATTTAGTGATTAAAAATGGCAGATAGATATAGAGATGAGCAAATCAGCAAAATTTGCACCATTGTCCCTTGTCCAAATCAAAAATTTTCTGCTGACTAATATTGATCTACCGTATACACTCGAGTAAAAGCCGAGATTTTCAGCCCACTTTTTTGGGCTGAAAGTAACCCTCTCGGCTTATATTCGAGTCATACCCAGGGGTTGGCAGGGGAGGGGGAGCGGTGTAATAATACTCACCTGCTCCTGGCGCGGTGTCCCTGCACGTCTTTTCCCCAGCGCCGGCAGCTTCTTCCTGTAGTGAGCGGTCACATGGTACCGCTCATTACAGTAATGAATATGGACCCTACTCCCATAGGGGTGGAGCCGCATATTCATTACTGTAATGAGCGGTACCATGTGACCGCTCACTACAGGAAGAAGCTGACAGCATCTGGGAACAGACGTGCAGGGACCGCGCCAGGAGCAGGTGAGTATAGGCAAATCCAAACATATGTAGGTACTCTAGCTCCGATAAAATGAGTAAAGTCTTTATTAATCCAAAATGGTTAAAACATAATCCTTACAGTCGGTGGACCAGACAGGTGCTTGTAGCAGTTATGGCAACGCGTTTCGACCTGTATCGGACTTACTCATGCCTATGTCTCATTGCAAATGAGAGCTACACATATAGTATTCGTAAGTTTAAAGTCCCACCCCCTGTGAGTCACATGATTTAATACAAAGGTCCTGCGAGCACATATGTCATACTAAAATACAAAATAAAATAATAACACTAAACAATTAGCAATAGTGATACAATATTTTGTTTCTTTTGTTCAAGCCTACAGGAAAATGAGTGTTGAGATTATAAATCCAAAAAGCCTCTCTTGTGAGTAGGCGTCTCTTCATATCTCCCCCTCGATTAGGAAGATACATTTTCTCAATGCCATGCACTTTGAGAGCTGAAATGTCCCCATTATGTACTGTAACAAAATGTTTTGCAGCCATTGAAACATTTCTATTTGTTGTATTGCACAGATTTACGTCCCTAAGGTGCTCCGTTATGCGTGTTTTCAGTTAACGCAACGTGCATCCTACTTAGGATACTTGGCACATTGTGCAATCTATTTTATAAACCACATTTTTAGTGTGGCAATTAATGAAACTATTTATATTATAATTTTTAGTTTTTTCAGAATTCCAAAAAGTTTTTCCCAGCTGCGCATGAGCACACGTACTACAGGCTGCAGTACCGTATCTATAAAAGCCTTTACAATTTAGCCAGGTGTCCTGGATCCGCTTTTGGACAAAAATGAATTTGGGGCAATTATGTCTCCAATGGTTTGTGCCCTCCTTGTTACTACATTAACTCCATCTTTTAGTATCTGTAATAATGTATTATCCTCATAGAGAATGGGTAATCTCTTATTAATGATTTTTTTAAGCAAATTAAGTTGAGGATAAAATTGTAAGCATAAGTATAAATTATTGGCGAGTTTTTTATTTTTATTTTTATTTTTATAATTGTTTAGTGTTTAGTGTTATTATTTTATTTTGTATTTTAGTATGACATATGTGCTTGCAGGACCTTTGTATTAAATCATGTGACTCACAGGGGGCGGGACTTTAAACTTACGAATACTATATTTGAAGCTCTCATTTGCAATGAGACATAGGCATGAGTAAGACCGATACAGGTCAAAACGCGTTGCCATAACTGCTACAAGCACCTGTCTGGTCCACCAACTGTAAGGATTATGTTTTAACCATTTTGGATTAAAAAAGGCTTTACTCATTTTATCGGAGCTGAAGTACCTACGTATGTTTGGATTTGCTGCTGCTTGACGTCCGGGTCAGGACGAACTCCTGTGCTCCGTACCTGTTGGTCTAGTTGGTGAGCTGGCTATGGCTTTTTAGATGTTTTTCTATTTATGTGTTGGAGCAGGTGAATATAACCTGCTCCCCGTTCCATCGTCGGTGCCCCTGCATCTTCTGCATCCTCTGCAGTGAAGCTCAGGTCAGAGGGCACGATGACGTGATTAGTTTGTGCCGCCCTCTGCCTGAACATCAGTGCAGAGGATGGAAAAACACAGCGGCGGTCGGCGGTGGAATTGGGAGCAGGTGAATATAGCAAGTGTCGGGGGCCTGAGTATGTGATTTTTTATTTTATTATTCGCAACAACAACATATGGGGCAAATGTCTGTATGGAGCATTTTATGAGGCCATGTGCAGCATTATATGGGGCATTTATCTGTATGGAGCATCTTATGGGGTCATGTGCAGCATTATATGAGACAAATATCTGTATGGGGCCATGTGCAGCATTATATGGGGCAAATATCTGTATGGAGCATCTTATGGGGCTATATGCAGTATTATATGGGGCAAATATCTGTATGGAGCATCTTATGGGGCCATGTGCAGCATTATATGGGGCAATTATCTGTATGGAGCATCTTATGGGACCATGTGCAGCATTATATGGGACAAATATCTGTATGGGGCATGTGCAGCATTTTATGGGGCAAATATCTGTATGGAGCATCTTATGGGGCCATGTGCAGCATTATATGGGGCAAATATCTGTATGGAGCATCTTATGCGTCTATGTGCAGCATGATATGGGGCAAATATCTGTCTGGAGCATCTTATGAGCTATGTGCAGCATTATATGGGGCAAATATCTCAATGGAGCATCTTATGGGGCCATAATCAGCATTTGTGCAGTATGGTATTGCGCAAATGTCTGTATGGAGCATCTTATGAGGTCATAATCAACATTTGTGCAGCATTATATGTGGCATATTTTAATATGGAGCATCTTATGGAGCCCATCATAAACTGTATGGATCATTACATGGGGCGCATTTTGTATGGAGCATCTTATGGGGCCATCATGTACTGTATGGAGCATTATATGGGGCTCCTGATTCAATATGGATATTCAAAAACACTTAAACTACTGATGTTTCAATTAATTTTACATTTATTGGTAGCTATTTTTATTTTTGAAATTTACCAGTAGCTGCTGCATTTTCCACCCTAGGCTTATACTCGAGTCATTAGGTGTTCCCAGTTTTTTGTGGCAAAATTAGGGGGGCAGCTTATACTCGGGTTGACTTATACTCGAGTATATACGGTACTTTTTTTAGGGATTCAAATATGGATCTGTATTTATGGGAACCCGTAATCAGTAAATAACCTTTTGTTTAACTCAGGTTTTTGAGTTATATGTATCACATATTTTTTTGTGGGGGGCAATTTAATTTTTCATATAATACTTTTTTAACAAACAAAAATTTCACCTTGCATTCTTTATACTGGACATTGGGGCTTCTTAAAATCTTACTTTCTGAATTTGTAATTGTTAATTTTCAGCAGGCTCCTTATCAACAGAGAAAGAATTACAATGACAAGTAAGAAAACTGTGTACATCACTGAATCTAACAAACACAACAGATGATTTGACATTTCCCCTACTCCCTGCCTCTTCACATTGACCTTTGAACAAACTTCTTAGATGCCTCAGTACAAAAGATAGGGTCAGGGTCTGTGCATTTATGTTTATATACAGATTTCTTGAAACAACAGGAAGTTAGACCAAAAAAATCCAATGACCAGTGTGAAAATTGCAAGAGTTCCCATTTAAAGTTTTAATAAAAATTGTGAAATGGTAAAGAAAGCATTGTCAATTAAAAAAAAAAAAAACAAAAAACAAACAAACCTGATTTAACAATGTTTTGATGAATCATACCTTTAAATCACTTTAACAGTTATTTTGTTATTCTGTACATTGAAGATACTGCTTTGAAATTGTAAAATAAAATATAAACATTTTGCTCATTATTAATTGTATTTGTGTGTACTTGCTTCAAGTTCAATGCTGATAATATTTGTAAAGCGTTATGTAATTCTTAGTGCTAAATAAGTGACTAAAATAATGTTTTAGAGGTCTATATAAAAATAAAATAGATATCATTTGAGCCAAAATTTACAAATCATTTTGTATATAGTACTGGTCTAAAGTTTAGATACGCCTACTCAAGCATTGGTCTTCTTGTCCCATTGGAACGTGCATATTGTAGATTCTGACTGAAGGCAGTGAAATCATAAAGGAACACATATGTAAACAAAGAGTAATGCAAAATGTGTGAAACAATTCTGAATATGTGTCAAACTTTAGGTTTACCCCTCTTTTACTCAGATGACTACTGATGGGTATGGGTACTCGGCACTGCTTGATACTCGGTCAATTCAAGAACCAAGCGCTGGAGCATTTCAGTGCTTGATCATCACTACAGATGACAGCTTTAAGTACCTGTTACCATCTCTCAAGCAGTCTCATCAGGTAGTCACCAGGGATGGCTTCCAATGAACAGGTACGCCTCATCAATAATTCATATGTAGAATCACATGCCTTCAGAAAGTGTTTGAAAAGGCAGTGGTGGTACACAGTTCCATATGGTTCCATATGGAGGCCTATTTCATATCTATGAGGAAAAAAGCAAGGAGAAACGGAAGAAGGAGTCAGCTTACTGGAATATTGAATACAGCTGTAGATCTCGCTCAGAGCAGCCAGGGACCAGGCTTGTTTTCAGAACAAACACAAAAAAGGAGAAATAATCCAGGGAGAAAATAAAGTCAATGAAAATCCAAAATAACATGTTTATTTTTTAAATGAATTCCAAGATTTATTGAGAAATACTTTGTAAGCTGAAACACATTGGTCCTTGTGCTGCTGGTTGTCTCACCATCTTTTTAAAGTATTTCTCAATAAATTTCAAATTTTATTTTACTCTATTTTATCGCTGGAAAATTGTTTTCCTCCTTTTTATTGTTCCTATTTCATAATTGTTACAAGTCAGAATATGGCAAAAACCACTTAACTAAATGAAAAGAATCGATAGTGCATCATTGCTTTAAGACATAGAGGTGCGTTCATATTGAAAATTGCTAAAGCCTTGAAAGGATTTCCAATTTCAATCATTAAACCCATCAATCACTGTGATGAAACTAGCTCTCAAGAGGACTGGTCTGGTAAAGGAAGAACAAGAATTACCTCTGCTGCAGAGGACAAGTTCATTTAATTTACCAGCCTCTGAAGCCATAAATTTACAGCACTTCAGGTAACATCTCTCCTAAATTATGCACAGACATCTCAACATGATCTCTGCAATATAGACTTTAAACAAGCAGGTCTTTGTGGTTGAATTGATGCAAAGAAACCATTACTGGGGACCACACACAAGAAGAAGATACTGAAATCTATACTGTTGTGTGATACATCAAAATGTAAGATTTTAAGTACCAATCACTATGTCTTTGTGAAACTGGATAAAGGTGAACAGATGATTTTTAAATGTGTGATGCCCATCTTGAAGCATAGAGATAGGTGTGATAATGTGGGTTTGCTATGCTGGTAACACTGTTAGTAATTTGTTCCGAATTCAAGGCACACTTATCAAGTGTGACTATTACAGAATTCTTCAACATTCCGATACCATCTAATTTTCTCTTAGTGGGACCATAATTTGTTTTGCAACAGAACAATGACTGCTTGAATCACTGCTTGAAAAGTGAATCCAAACTTTTTACTCCTACTATAAGTTGGTGCACAAAAGTAACCTATAGATTAAATTTATACATATACCTCATACAGTTGAATATGTCAGAATTTTACACTTCCAGAGCAATTAGAAAAGTTGCTCTAAAATTATTTTATTAATAATATAAGTGTTTAGCATGAGCAACTCCAATCTGTTAAGTATTGTGTATACAAGAAAAAAGTTTACCATTACTTAAAAAAAAGTTTTGTTAACTTTCTGAACTTTTCAAGAAGAAAAAATAAATAGACAAAACAGTAATCAACACATCAGCTCTTTAATGAGCAAAATCATGTTTTTATCAGCATTGGAATAATAGTGTTTATCCAGATTATCTTTATTTCACTCAATGACCAGAAATCTAGTCAAGAAGTACAAAGTAATTTCCATTAAGTAATATACAATTTTGTGTGTAATAAGCTTTTATTTTTTTAAAAAGAGTAACCGAAAAGAAAGTTACTGCAGTTAGTTTGTCAGAGAAACATATTTGCATTATCTTACAAACTATCAAAATTACTAATTTTTGGAAATGTAAAAAAAAAGAAAGAAAAGAAAAAGAAATAAAAAATAAAAAAAAAATAAAAGCACATTAACTGTTGTCTAATAGAAATATACAGGTAAGAGAGAAGTTATTCCTTAGTGATGTGCTCTTAAGTCCACCTCTATCATTTTCCATATAAATGTACATCTGATACATATACAAACACCTTGAAAAGACTGTGATAAATACCTTTCCTGATAGACAATAGGGAAAGTCATATTTTTGTGGTTGGATAATATTAGTATAAAATTACAGAGGCAGAATTGGGTTTATAAATTTTGTTGGCACCCTTCATAATAGTGTATTCTTGGTATCTACATATGTATACATTTTACTTATATACCGCTGTGAGGTAACATCAATAAAAAAAATTTACAGTGGTAAAGAAAAAATTTAAAATCTTTAACACGTGGACATGCAACATGAAATACATGTTAAAAAAATATCAGTAGTGGGACAATAACTCAAGTTTTCTTTGGACGCATTGTTACTTACCATTATTATCAATTGCATCAGATCTCATCTAAACCAAATAAAACATTTCATTTACCGTAAAACTTATATTTCTAGAAAGTGTTTAGATAGAACAAAATGTAATATTTCCTTAAATACGTATATCCTTTGGGATTCACACAATTGTTTCTCAATCTATTTCTAGCCTAATAATATGCACCTTTTATTTCTAGCTCAGAATAAAACTAAGGACAATACAGTAAATTATTGAATTTGAAAAAAAACACCCTTCCCATGAAAAATCCTTAACTTTTTTGCCAATTAATGTAATTTTCTTTTATAAAAAAGAAAAAAGTTTAATAGGATGAGAATAATTTTGAATGTGGACTATTTAGCAACATAGCCACCAAGCATACAAATTATCATGCACTTCGTGCTAAAAATATCCATTTTCCTTTATTCCCACAATTGATAGTGACAGCACTTAAGTGATAATGTTATACCTGCCAGGGCTTAAAAACTTTTTTTGGATTATTGGCAGTTTATAGAATGGGGCCCAAAATTAAGGCCTTAACAGCATTGGTGCTTTGTGCACTTATATATGATTTACACAATAAAACAGTTCGAAATAAACAAAAAAGGGTGAAAAATATCAGACATTCCATGTGTGAGTCCCTTGTGCATATAAATACATTTTAAATCTTTGTCCTCTCTTTTTTTTGTAGCACATGCCTAAAGCCAATTTTGTAACTTAAATCCTAAAAAAGGTTGAGTATGAATAAAAAAACACTATCATTCACAACAATTATTTCAATTGCTGCTGTTGTCCATTTTGATTATTTACATTTTTTTTTCCAAAATTTTAAAATGTTTTTGATATGTATATGCATTATGCACATTGTAATCTTCCATTTTTTTAAATAACACAAGTTCTCTGGGTTGAAAATCCAAGAAATGTCCAATAAGGTCAACTACTGTAATACATCAAAAATAAAGTCTGTATTCAGTCTAGTCTGGCTATACTCTGGTTGTAGAATGTGAATGTGGATGCGGATGTGGGTGGGGATGGGGAAGTGTGTTATTCTGTCCTGCAGTATAAGTATTGAAGGCATGTATGGGCTGAATCCCTGGTATAGTGTTGGGAATCATTGTTATAGTATTCGGGGTCATTAAGGGAATATCATCTGGGGATCTTCGCATTGCTAGAGTGTAGTCTGGAGGACAGGCATTTCGAAGAACAACTTCATGAGGATGGATGGATTCACATTCATGGTCCAAGTCTGTGTGCTTCATTTGCAGAGACATAATTTCTTCTTCTTGTGCATGGGCAATGTCATTTGTAGTATTCCGCTGAGGACTACACCTCCTATGCACATCATGTCTCCTTTTATCCTTTTTGTAGTATAATGCAGCAAATGCCAAAATATTAAGAAACAATAGAGATGCTCCAACAGCAATAGTGACACTTAGCTCAGTAGAATAGTCTCTTTCCAATGAAAATGGACTAGGCTGTTGTTTGAAGTTATCTTCATTAATCGTAGGGAAGGCTGAAGTTACAGGTACAAGGAGTTTTCTTGTTGGTCTAGAAGTAATATCTGTAGATGGCCCTTTAGTTGTGGTGAGGTCATTAATAACATGAAGATGTGGAACAAGTTCTAGCCAAAGGTTTACTTTATTAGCCCGATAATGTTCTTTAACTCTCGGCTTTAATCCAATGTGGAGATAAAATTGCTCCTTTTGCCCATATCTAGTCCATGCGACTTCTTCAAAACGATTTGGCTTTGTGTGAATGAATTTTGTATCTTGTGGAACAGGTTGGTTGGGGTCCCTAGAAGAGAAAAACAGAAGCATATTTTAATCTCCTAATAAATTGAAATACACATAAGGCATAATCTAAACAGCAAACTTGTTAATATTGAATATAAATAATTTAAGTCTACATAACAACTTTGACCGTGATCCACATTCACTTTCATTATGTTGCAATTTAGCATTGTGCATATCACTGCTGGAGTTGTAGTGTAGTTCCAGTCTTAAACATATATTCTCATATTTAAAGATAAGTATTACTGGAAAGTGTTTGTAAAAACAAACACATTTCCAATTTATGGGTTATTAAAATTTCTCCTCCCTGGAAATTAAAATTATATTTTTTTAGGCTTGAGCAAAAAGCTTTGTAGGACCTTGGTTCAGTGGCTGCATTGTTAGTTTGAAGCCACAGAACCAGAATTCTGAAAACATTCTCCAAGATGTTGGCATGCCCATCATCTCTTCATCTGAAGCCTAGTTTACTAACCACCGCTACTGTCCAGTGTATACAAGTTCTTATTGCCCTTGTAAGAACTTCTATGAATGTGGTGAGATGATTGAAACACACTGCTAGCATCCATTTTGAGCAGCTTTAGTACCGCCAGGGCCGCCATCAGGGCAGCCCTTACTGGCGTATGGAGCTCAATGAGCAGTGGAGGCCTGCAGCGGGCCCCCACTTTTCTGGTCACCGGGCCCCAGTGGCAGGACCCTGCCAGCTTAGTAACTGCGTCCTCAGACGCATGGTCAGTTAAAATTTGTTGCCGTGCGGGAAGCCAGCAGCTGATGTCAGAAGGCACATTGCTGGAGTATGACATCACTGTCATACGCCGAAACAACTCTGCTCGCCACAGATGTTTCAGGCAGAGGACATCGTTGGAGCTCGGCCAGGTAAGGAGAAGCTATTTTATTTTTTTGTAAAGTTGCTGTATTCAGCTGCTTTATACGCACTATACCCCTATGGGGGTGAATTATACCCTTATGGGGAGCATTATATTATGGTGGTATACTATGGGGCAGCATTATACCTCTATGGGGATGAATTATACCCCTATGGGGATGAATTATACCCAAATGGGACTGCCTTATACCCCTAGGTCACTGCATTATTTTATGGGGGTGCATTACACCCCTATGTGGTGCATTAAACTGCTATGGAGGTGCATTATACCGCTATGGGGGTGCATTATACTGCTATGTGGCTGTGGAATACTGCAATGGGGCTGCATTATACTATGTGGTTGCATTATACCCCTATGGGAGTGCATTATAACACTTTGGGGCTGCATTATATTATGGGGTGCATTATACCCCTATGGGGGTGCATTATACCCCTATGGGGTGCATTATTCTATGGGATGCATTATACTACTATAAGGCTACATTATACCTCTAGGGGGCTGCATTATACCACTATGGGGTGCATTATACTGCTATGGGGGTGCATTATACTGCTATATATGACTATGAGGTTGCATTATACCACTATGGGGCTGCATTATACTGCTTTGGGGCTGCATCATACTACTATATATGACTATGGGATGCATTATACTGTTATGAATCGACTATGGGGGAAATATGGAGACATGAGTCAGAATGGGTGGACATGTGGGGTCCAGAATGTGTGATATTATTACTGTAGGGGCTAATTAAAGGATATTATTTTTGAGGACACTGTTTTCACAGTGGGGAGGAGAGGTCATGTTACTGTGCAGGGCGACACATTCACTTTTTTCTTTATCTGGTGTAGTACAGAGGTTGGGGAAAAATAGGGGAATGTGCTCTAGGTAACTGTGCTATTTTCTACAGAGTGATGGATGGAAGAAGTGATGGCAGTCTCAACTGAATGAAGAAGAAAAGCAAAGATGAAGGACTTCAACTATAGACGTCACTGGTGAATCAGTGTGTTACCTGTACACTTACAGTATATACTATATATACAGAGCTCCTATGCATAATGTCACTGGGGATCCCTGTATTACCTGCAGGGCTGGACTGGCCATCGGGCTCTTCTGGCAAATGCCAGAAGGGCCAGTGCCAGTAGTGGGCCGCTGCATGCCGACTCACCCCCCCACCAGATCCGCCACCGCCGCATTCCGACGAGGAGTGTATTATACTATATGGAGGACTGTGGTGCACATTATAATATATGGAGGACTATGGGGTGTATTTTACTAAACAAGTAAAATGCTACATATTCAGATTGTTTTTGCAGGAACAAAAATCATTGTCCTCAGCAGCACATCGCAGGTGTGAACTGTAGATGTGCTGCTGATAACATGATACTGTATGGTGATCTGCTAGTGATCTATTAGTGATAGTTCTGTCCCATGATTCTTTCTCAGTTGGTGGAAAGAGGCCGGGAAACAAGCGTTGAACAACATCAGTATTGTCGATCACACTCATTTAGCAGTCTGAACTCAGCATTTGTAAATACAACCAAAATGCTTTTGTGTGATTTGCAATATGTTAGCATTTGGGGCCCCATTTTAAACATTTCCTAGGGTCCCACTTTGCCTAAAACTGGCCATGCCTACAAGTGTACAAAGATATTATACAGTTACCATGTTACAAGTGGGCCTGTGTAACTTCAAATGCCAGGGCTGAATTTTAGTTCCAGTCCGGCCCTGATTACCTGTACACTGACACTATATACAGAACTCTTGTGAATAATGTCACTAGTGATCACGGTATTACCTGTACACTGACACTGTATACTAAGTACAGATCTCCTGTGTATAATAGCATTAGTTTTTTTATTATTGGTCAGTATAGTAGTATTTGGTCACTATCTGGTGGTAAAATATGATCTGGTCATGGTGTGGCAGTATTTTTTCCATGAATGTGCTATTATTCGGTCACTATGTGGTGGTAATATGTGGTCAGGTCATGGTGTGATATTTGTCCCCTGTATGTGGTATTATTCAATCACTGTGGTGGTAATATATAGTCTGTATTTGTTCCTTGTATGTGGTATTATTGGTCTCCATGTGGTGGTAATATGTTGTATGGTCATGGTGTGGCGGTATGTAGTCTCTGTATGTGGTATTATCTTGTCACTGTGGTGGTAATATGTGGTCTGGTCATGGTGAGATAGTATTTGTCCCTTGTATGTCATATTATTGGTCATTTTAAAAATTGAAAAATAAATAATGATATATCTAAAATTGTACTGGATATTTTAACAAATGTTTAATAAGTTACAGTAGAGTATTGCCAGACAAAAGAGTCTACCTTGTCGTGGTGTGGATTCAAAAATATTTTGGCGAAAACAAAAGCTGATGGCTATGTATGTGGTGATGGGAACTGTTAATGTGTGATTGGTAAGGACTAGTGTTCAGCCACCTCCCTAGTGTTCGGGTTCGGTTCGTCGAACATTGAACGTTCGGCGAACACCGTCGAACCCCATTGAAACCAATGGCAGGCAAACACAAACACAATCACATGGAAAACACATAGAAAACACCTTAAAAGGTGTCCAAAAGCTGACAAATTGCTCAGAAGACACAGCAAACACATGGAAAAGTCACAACTACATATAGTCATGCAAAAAGAAAAGAGGTGGAGGAGTAAAAGGAGGAGGAGACACAGATATCATGTCATGCCCTTCTAAAATCAAGAAAGGCTGGAGTAAAAATCTAAACTCACTCTACCAACTCCCAGACGTCTTGACAAAAAAAAATATATATATCTTTAGGTAGAATGGCGGTGTCCATTCAGAACACTTTCCTTAGAAGACATAGTGGTACCCCCATTGGGTGTTGTGCAAAAAATGAACCCAATACTTTCAGACTAATCCACCATTTGTCATATCCAAGGGGCAGGTCAGTAAACGACAACATCGGCGCGGAACCAAGTACAGTAGTATGTACTGTACCTCCTTTGACAAGGCGATCAGGTGAGTCAAGAAGTTAAGGGGCACCCTAATGGCCAAAACAGACATTGAGGGGGCGTTCCGGTTACTACCTGTGTCTCCGAATAGTGTCCTCCCATTGGGCTGCTTCTGCGAAGGAGCATACTACATAGATCGCTGTTTGCCCATGGGGTGCTCCATATCCTGCTCACTATTTGAGGCCTTTAGTTGCTTCCTCGAATGTGTTGTCATGGATGTTTGTAAGGCGGCACATATTATCCATTACCTCGACAACTTCTTATGCCTGGGCCCAAAAGATTTGCCACAGTGTGAAAACATGCGGTAGTCCACCTGTGAGAAGGAGAGAGCTGGAGGGAGAGTGGAAACCCCAGAGCCGAGGGGTTAGATTGAGAAAGAAAGAAGGCAGTGTAGCTTGCTTCATGGGTGGGGTACTATGCTGAGTAGCAGAAATTGCTACTAGGCCCAAAAAGATTTCCTGGGCCAAATGCCGTTAAAAAATAATACTTAGGTAAACAGGCGGTGTAGCTTGCTTCATGGGTGGGGTACGCTGCTGAGTAGCACTAAATTCTACTAGGCCCAAAAGGATTTCCTGGGCTAGATGCCGTTAAAAAATAGTACTTAGGTAAACAGGTGGTGTAGCTTGCTTCATGGGTGAAGTACGCTGCTGAGTAACACCAAATTCTACTAGGCCCAAAAGGATTTTCTGGGCTAGATGCCATTACAAAATAGTAGTTAGGTAAAGAGGCGGTGTAGCTTGCTTCATGGGTGGGGTACGCTGCTGAGTTGCACCAAATTCTACTAGGCCCAAAAGGATTTCCTGGGCCAGATGCCAGTAAAAATAGTACTTAGTTAAACAGGCGGTGGGTGGCCGGGCTACTCTGCTGACTAGCAGACACTGAAGCTTTGGAGCAGACCTCTGAATCCCAGGCCATAGTATGAGTAAACAACTCTGCAGACGACCCCACCCACCTTGAATTGATGATGGCAACGTCATGTAAAACTCAGCAAGAGGACTGTCAGCACATACAGTATCTGTCAGCACACCACCAGCAGCGCTGAACACACGCTCAGAGAGAGCGCTGGCTGCGGGGCACGACAAGATCTCCAAGGCGTGAGTGGTGAGCTCAGGCCATTTTTCAAGATTAGAAGCCAAAAATGAGCAAGGGTCCAGTTCCACAGTCATGGCATCGATGTCAACTTGGAGATACTCTTGTACCATCCTCTGTAGGCATTGGCTGTGCGTCAGACTTCTTGTCTCCTGTGGCCTTGCAAAGGATGGTCTAAAAAAATCTTGAAACAATTGGAAAAAATTGCTGTTACCACCAGATACGATGTTACTGTTACGGTTTGAGTGATGACTTGATAGTCCCATGGTTGGCAAATTAGAACTCAGAGATTGACTACGTGCACCACTGGTGTTTTGTGGAAAAGCAGATGTTAGATTCTGTAACAGTCTCTGCTGATACTCCTGCATGCGTGAATCTCTTTCTATGGCAGGAATTATTTCACCAAATTTGCTTTGGTACCAGGATCTAAGAGTGTGGCAACCCAGTAGTCGGCATTACTTCGGATTCTGACAATCCGATTGTCATTTTGCAGGTAGTGCAGCAAGAAGGCAGTCATGTGTCTTGCGCATCGAGGAGGACCAAGTCCTTGTTGTCTTGGTGGTGGCGAGGTGAGAATCATGCTTCCTTCGTCTGTCCTCTCCCCCCAACCTCACACAACAGAAATTTGATCAAGATCTCCCTCATCTGATGAGTCTTCCATGCCCAGTGCCAGTTCATCCTCTACTTCTTCCTCTCCTCCTGCACCTTCCACAACAGTTTGGCTGCTACCATTTACCCTCGGTAATCCCTCTCCCCCAGCCTCCAATGTCATTTGCCTTGGTGCTGCCAAACTTCTTGACCTTGGAGATATGATCCCTTCCGCATATGACTCCTCCTGTTCCTCCTCCTCCTCTTGTTCCACCACCTGACTCCGAACACTGTGTAAGGTGTTCTCCAGCATGTTTAGTCACCAGAATGGTCATGCTGATAATGGCATCGTCAGCACTAAACATCTTCGTTGCTATTTCAAAACTGTGCAGAAGGGTGCATAGGTCCCTGATCTGAGACCACTCCTGCAGCGTGATTTGCCCCATCTCTTGATCTCTTGATCTCATTGGCCCAGGCTATACGTCATAACTAGTGTTGAGCATTCCGATACCGCAAGTATCGGGTATCGGCCGATATTTGCGGTATCGGAATTCCGATACCGAATTCCGATACTTCCCGCGTATCGGATACCGGAATCGGAAGTTCCCAGAATTCAAACTGAACGCAGCAGCCAATGAGGAATGATTGGAAGTGTGGGCACATCCTGTTTAGCATGGTGGGCATGTAAGTACTGGCAAGGCTTGGATTGGCTGCTGAAATGATGTCACTCTGCACTATAAAAAACGCTGCCGCCATTTTGCGCTCACTCTGCTGTGATTTCAGTTAGGGACAGGACGCTGTGTTCTAACTGAGGGCCAGTCGAGCTAGCTAATTGCTTTATTTTCCTTTCCAAAGGCTAATTTAGCAAAACGCTGTGTGTTCTTCACTGTTCACCTTGCTCTTGCCTTGCAGCGCTGTTTTAACAGCGTTCTGCAAGGTCTCTGTGTGTGTGTGTGTGTGCAGCTCACTCTGTAGTCTGTGTGCAGCCATATACCCGGTTGTATTCAGCTCAGGGGGGGTTCACACTGCCTCACACAGTTGTCCTTTTTTGCTCTTAGTGCAGCCTGCTGCACATTTTTTCTCAAATTTCCTATTAGTGTTTTTCCACCAGTCTCCAGCTCTATTGTGGAAAAACACTAAATAGGATAACCTAGAGGGGGGTTTTTGGGCCTTGCAGCGCCGTTTACGGCTGTCTGCACGGTCTCCGTGTGAGCCCAGCTCGCCCTGTAGTCTGTGTGCAGCCATAGCCGGTTGGATTCAGCTCAGGGTTCGTTACTGGCTCATACCTTGAGAAAAATTTTACTTTTTTTCAAATAGTGCAGCCTGTTTAAAATTTGAAAAAATAAAATTCCTATTAGTGTCTTTCCACTCGTATCCAGCTAAATAGTGGAAAAACACTATATAGGATAACCTAGAGGAGGGTTTTTTGGCCTTGCAGCGCCGTTTACGGCTGTCTGCACGGTCTCCGTGTGAGCCCAGCTCGCCCTGTAGTCTGTGTGCAGCCATAGCCGGTTGGATTCAGCTCAGGGTGCGTTACTGCCTCATACCTTGAAAAACAATTTCCTTTTTTTCAAATAGTGCAGCCAGGTTAAAATTTGAAAAAAAAAATTCCTATTAGCGTCTTTCCACTCGTATCCAGCTAAATAGTGGAAAAACACTATATAGGATAACCGAGAGGAGGGTTTTTTGGCCTTGCAGCGCCGTTTACGGCTGTCTGCACGGTCTCCGTGTGATTTAAACTAGCTCTGTAGCCCGATCTGCACAAAAAAAAAGTTAAGTTCACCAAACACAACTTAACACTTGTGTAGGCCACATTTGAAAAATAATAAAGTTTAGTCCACAATTTACAACATTAGTGTTTCTTACACCTGTTAGGAGGAGCATTTCAGGAATAAGCACACTAAGGCCTTAGTACTTTTCTGCTTATCTTTATCTGTCAACCAAGATGAAGAGGGCAGGGAGTAAGGCACGTGGGCGTGGGCGCGGAGCAGGGAGAGGAGCAGGGAGAGGACGTGGTGATTCTGTGCCTGCTGCGGGCGCCGGTGACTCGTCGTCACTCAGTTTCAGCAGGGAACAGTCCTTCATGCGCAGCTTTGTCGGAGAGCGCCATGCACCGCTGCTACGTGAAGACCAAATTGAAGCCGTTGTCGGGTGGATGGCAGCTAACGCCTCGGCATCGACTTCAGTTAGTGCCACATCCTCTCAGGCACAGAGCACTGGAGAGCAGCCATCTGTCTCTTCACCACCTGCCAAATTGGCCAGGCAGTCAGAGAGCCCAGGACAGGAGCCGTCTCTACTTCTGTTCTCTGAATCTCTTGGCTTGGAAACAGGGGGCCAGCCAAGCAGCATTGGAGAAATGGAAGAAGAGGCAGTGTGCAGTGATGCCCAAAAGCTTTATCTCTCTGACTCTGAAGAGGCAGGTGGGCCAGTGCCTCCGGTGACCACAGCGCAGTACGCATCTGATGATGAAACTCAGGTGCCGCTTTCTGATGCGTACTGTGCTGCCGAGACTACCCAGGAGGAGCAGTTGGTGGCAGAGGGTAGTGGAGATGATGAGGTCCTTGACCCATCGTGGCGTGAGGAACAGGAAGGTGGTGGGAGCAGCTCTGAGGAAGAGCTTCCCCTTACGGGCCAAAGAGGGAGAGGGAGGGGGAAGACTGCGGAGCCTGTAGCCTCCACTTTGGCACCCGTTAGGAGCCTGTCTCTTTCCAAAGCCAAAAAGGGCGCTCCCAAGACTTGCAGTGCCTGGTCCTTTTTTGACACAGTTGCAGATGACATTTGTTTTGTCAAATGCAAGCTGTGTCATCAGAAAGTAAAAAGAGGTAAAAGTGTCAGCAACCTCAATACCACAAATATGTGGAAACATGTGCGGAACAGGCACGCGGTGGAGTTACAGAAACACAGTGAAGACGTAGGCCAACCAACAGCGGCAGCTACCACCTCTTCATCTCGTGTTGCCTCTTCCTCCACTGTTGTCCAGAGACCTAGTGTAATTCCACCCACAGCACCACCTTCCCAGTCATCCTCACACTCCCAGTCTACTCTACAGCCATCGGTAGTCCAGGCATGGGAGAAAAGGCGGGCATTCTCGGCCAACCACTCCCGAGCACAGGCTCTGAATGCAGGCATTGCCAAACTGTTGTCCCTGGAAATGCTCTCGTTCAGGCTGGTGGAGACTGACAGCTTCCGTGACTTGATGGCATTGGCAGTCCCACAGTACAAGGTGCCCAGCCGCTTTTACTTCAGCAGGCAGGCTGTCCCTGCCCTGCACAGGCATGTTGAGGCAAACATAAAACATGCGCTACTGAACGCCGTCAGTAGCAAGGTCCACCTCACCACCGATGCGTGGACCAGTCAGCATGGACAGGGGCGATATGTTTCCCTCACTGCCCATTGGGTTAATGTTGTTGAGCCAGGTACAGATCGTGCGAGTGGCGCAGGACGTGTCCTGCCCACTCCAAGGATTGCAGGAATCCAGTCTGTACGCATCGACTCCTCCTCTTACACCAGTTCCTCTGATTCCTCTCTGCAGGATCTGTCACAGTCCACCTCCACATGGACCCGTGAACGTTTACCTATGACCGACATGAGCACAGCTGTGGCCAAACGTCAGCAGGCCATCTTGAAACTAGTTTCATTGGGGCATCGAAGCCACACAGCGCAGGAGCTCTGGAATGCCATCAAGCAGGAGAGCGATGTGTGGTTACTGCCAGCGAATCTCCAGCCAGGCATGGTAGTGTGTGACAATGGCCGAAATCTGGTGGCAGCTTTGGCCCTTGGCAACCTCACTCACATCCCATGTCTGGCACATGTGCTCAATTTGGTTGTGCAGAGTTTTCTGAGGGACTATCCGGATCTTGATGCCCTGCTGCACAAAGTCCGCCTAGAGTGTGCTCACTTGCGGCGTTCCAGCTTGGCCAGATCCCGCATTGCTGCTCTGCAGCGCCGATTCCGCCTTCCGGAACACCGCATCATATGTGACCTACCTACCCGGTGGAATTCCACGTTACATATGTTGGAGCAGTTGTGTGAGCAGCAGCAAGCAGTTATGGAGTACCAGCTGCATCAGGCGCAAAGAAGTCGCAGTCAGCGCCGATCAGACTTCACAACCACAGAGTGGGCCACTATGAAGGACGTCTGCCAGGTTTTGCGTCCTTTTGATTATTCCACGCGGATGGCAAGTGCAGATGATGCACTAGTCAGCATGACTGTCCCCCTTATCTGCCTGCTTCAGCAAACTTTGCAAGGGCTAAGGGATGATGTGGTGGAAGAGGTGGAGGATGAGGAGTCACCTTTTCCATCAGCTTCTGGAGAGTCAGCGCCACGTGGTTCCTCACAAAGGGGTACGCAGGGGCCAATTTGTGAGGAGGATGAGGAGGAGTCAATGGAGGAGGAAGAGCTCCGTCCAGAGGAGGGAGCGACACAATTGTCCAGTGGTCAGTGTGTACAGCGAGGGTGGGGTGATGACGAGCGGGCAGAGATCATGTCTCAAGCAGGGGACAGCGTTTCTGGGCCAGTTGGCACTCTGCAGCACATGGTGGATTTCATGCTGCAGTGCCTGAGAAACGACCGCCGCATCGACCACATTCTCAATATGCCTGATTATTGGGTGTTCACCCTCCTCGATCCTCGCTACCGGGACAACGTCCAAAACCTCATCCCTGCGTTGACCCGGGAGCGTAAATTGCGGGAGTACCACGACACACTGGTGAATTCCATCATCTTCTCCTGTCCAACTGAGAGGAGTGCTGCTAGTGCTTTACAAAGCAGCTCAGTGCGTCGAGGCAGTGGGGGAGGCTCTGCCCAAAGAGGGAGCAGAAGCAGTGCCTCTGCCCAAGGCAAGCCCAGTATGGCACAACTCTGGCACACTTTTGTGTGCCCGCCCCAAATGTCTACACCATCACCGGCGGCTCCAGTCAGCAGGAGGCAACGGTTCCGTCAGATGGTGACAGACTACATGGCTTGCCCTCTTACTGTACTCCCAGACGGCTCTTCCCCGTTCAAGTTTTGGGTCTCTAAGCTGGATACATGGCCAGAGCTAAGCCAGTATGCATTGGAGGTGCTGGCTTGCCCTGCGGCTAGTGTCTTATCGGAACGTGTCTTTAGTGCCGCAGGTGGTGTACTAACAGACCGTCGCATGCGACTATCCTCCGATAACGTTGACCGGCTTACTTTCCTGAAAATGAACCAGGCCTGGATCTCGCAGGAATTTGCCACTCCTCTGCCTGATTAAGTAATTGGGTGTCATCCAGGTCTCCTGCTGTGTTCATCTTTCTACCACCTGAACTGCTATTCCTGGGCTCCAACACCGCCAGTTGCGGCTCAGAAGTGCAGGCTGCACAGTAAAAACATACGACCCAGTGTTATTGGGTTTCAGTAACGTCAGCTGATCCCCAGCTGTGTAGCCGGCAATGTGTCCTGCGACCGCCACGCTGGCACAACAACCTAAATGTAAGGGAACCTGTCCCCCCCCCCCCCGTCGTTTGTTACTGAAAGAGCCATCTTGTGCAGCAGTAATGCTGCACAAGGAAAAGGTAGCTCTTTTTTTTTAGCTCTTTGCACACGCAGAACTTAACACTTATAAAATGTGTTCACTGATACCGTTATACCGTCCCGGAGCTGGGACTTTCCTTCGTAATGTGACGCAGCACAGCCGTCATTCCTACCCCCTTGGTGCCATGCGCTGCCTCCTCAGCGTTGTTTTAAGCTGTCACGGAGCCTGCGCTGTTCTGTTATCCCTTGGGCATGCCCTATTTGCGCTGCCTGTCTTCTGACATAATTTGGTGTCAGGCTGGCTGCGCCTGTGCGGCCGCGCTGCCCGAGATCCCGCCTCGCAGTGTCTTCTGATTGAGTCACACTGCGGGCCTGGGATCCATGGGCATGCGCAGTGCATATCTTCCCCTCGGGCTCTCGCTCATTTCCCTCCGCCTTCTTTAGACTGTGCGCCGTCAGCTGATCCCTAGCATGCCACGGCCGTGACACCGCACAGTCTGAAGAAGAGGGAAGGAGGGGAGTGAGAGTCGAGGTTATGCACTGTGCATGCCCATGGTTCCAAGGCCCGCAGTGGGATTACGTTAGACGAGACTGCGAGGTGGGATCTGGAGCAGCGTGGACGCACAGGCACTGACAGCCTGACACCAAATTATGTCAGAAGACAGGCAGCGCTAATTGGGCATGGCCAAGGGCTAACAGAACAGCGCAGGCTCCGTGACAGCTTAAAACAACGCTGAGGAGGCAGCGCACGGCATCAAGGGGATAGGAATGACAGCTGTGCTGTGTCCCATTACGAAGGAAATTCGCACCTCCGGAACGGTTTAACGGTATAAAGGGACACATTTTTAGTGTTTACTTTGGTGTTTGCAAGGAGCATAATTAAAAGAGCAACCTTTTCCTTTTGCATCCTTAGTGCTGCACAAGATGGCTCTTTCAGCTACAAACGTCTTGGGGGGGGTTAAAGGTTCCCTTTCAACTTGCTCCAATCAGGCTTCGGCCTACACTCTGTTCCTCTGCTCCTCCTGCTGTCCCTGGGCTCTAACACCGCCAGTTGGTGCCTGGAAGTGCTGTGTGCACAGTCAACAGTCGCTCCTCTGTTATTGGGGTTCAGTAACGTCAGCTGATCCCCAGCTGTGTGTGCGGCAATACCTCCAATCTGCTCCTCCTGCTGTCCCTGGGCTCTAACACCGCCAGTTGGTGCCTGGAAGTGCTGTGTGCACAGTCAACAGTCGCTCCTCTGTTATTGGGGTTCAGTAACGTCAGCTGATCCCCAGCTGTGTGTGCGGCAATACCTCCAATCTGCTCCTCCTGCTGTCCCTGGGCTCTAACACCGCCAGTTGGTGCCTGGAAGTGCTGTGTGCACAGTCAACAGTCGCTCCTCTGTTATTGGGGTTCAGTAACGTCAGCTGATCCCCAGCTGTGTGTGCGGCAATACCTCCAATCTGCTCCTCCTGCTGTCCCTGGGCTCTAACACCGCCAGTTGGTGCCTGGAAGTGCTGTGTGCACAGTCAACAGTCGCTCCTCTGTTATTGGGGTTCAGTAACGTCAGCTGATCCCCAGCTGTGTATCTGGCAACGTGTCATGCGACCGCCACGCTGGCACAACTAAAATGTAAGGGGACCTGTCCCCCCCCCCCCCTAGGCGTTTGTTACTGAAAGAGCCACCATGTGCAGCACTAATACTGCACAAGGGAAAGTTCGCTCTTGAAATTATGCTCCTTGCAAACGCTGAACTACACACTCATGTAATGTGTCCCCTCACACCGTCCAACCGTCCTGGAGGTGGGACTTTCCTTTGTAATGTGACGCAGCACAGCCGTCATTGCTACCCCCTTGGCACCGTGCGCTGCCTCCTTAGCGTTGTTTGATTCCGTCATGGACCCTGCGCTGTTATGTTATCCCTTGGCCATGCACAGTTTGCGCTGCCCGTCCTCTGACATCATTTGTTGTCGTCCTGGCTGCGCCTGTGCGTCCACGCTGCCCGAAATCACACCTCGCAGTGTCGTCTAATGTGATCCCACAGTGGGCCTGGTATCCATGGCCATGCGCAGTGCATATACTAGCCTCTCACTCCCCTTCTTCACGCTTCTTCAGACTAGGCGGCGTCAGCTGATCCCTAATAGCATGCCACGGCCGTGACGCCGCACAGTCTGAAGAAGCAGGAAGGAGGTGAGTGAGAGGCGATGATATGCACTGCGCATGCCCATGGATCCCTGGCCCGCAGTGGGACTACATTAGATGACACTGCAAGGTTGGATCTCGGGCAGCTTGGACGCACAGGCACTGCCAGCCTGACACCTACATGATGTCAGAAGACGGGCACCGCTAACTGTGCATGGCCAAGGGATAACATTACAGCGCGGGCTCCGTGACAGAACCAAACAACGTTGAGGAGGTGGCGCCCGGCACCAAGGGGGTTGGAATGACGGCTGTGCTGTGTCACATTACAAAGGAAAGTCCCACTTCCGTGATGGTTTGACGGTGTGAGGGGACACATTATATGAGTGTGTACTTCAGCGTTTGCAAGGAGCATAATTTTCGGAGCCACCATTTTCCATGTGCAGTATTACTGCTGTACAAGATGGCTCTTTCAGCAACAAATGCCTGGGGGGGGTTAAAGGTTCCCTTTCAACTTGCTCCACTGCAGGCTTCGGCCTACACTCTGCTCCTCTTTGATTCCCTGGGTTTCAACACTGTCAGTTGCCACCTGGAAGTGTTGTCTACACAGAAAAAACACTAGGTGATGTGTCAGTGGGGTTCAGCACCGCCAGCTGTTCCCCTGCTGTGTAGTCGGCAACGTGTCCAGCACAAGCCACGCTGGCACAACAGAACAAAAGCTGCCACCAGTGCAGGCTTCGGCCTACACTCTGCTCCTCTCCTCCTCCTGCTGACCCTGGGCTCAAACACCGCTAGTTTTTGCCCGGAAGTGCTAGCTGCACAGAGAAAAACACCAGCCAATGTGTTAGTGGGGTTCAGCAACGCCAGCTGTTCCCCTGCTGTGTAGCCGGCAACGTGACCTGCAAACGCCACGCAGGCACATGAACTGAAATTAAAGGGAACCTGGCCCCACCCCCCCAGGTGTTTCTATGTATAACAGCCACCTAGTACAGCAGTACTGCTGCATTTGTACAAGGTGGCTGACTTTTTCTCCTTGCCCACGTGGAACTCAACACGTACAAAATGTGTCTCATTGAGACCATTCCACTGTCCCTGAGGTGTGACTTTCCTTTCTAATGATACGCAGCACCACCCTTAGCGCTGCCCGTCTTTTGACATCATTGGTTAGCTGGCTGCGCCTGTGCGTCTGCCCTGCTCGAAACAACGCCCCTCGGTGTCTTATTTTTTTTAACAGCGAGGGTGTGATTGATGGGCATGTGCAGTGCATATGTTTGCCTGTGTTCACTCATCTCCTTCCGCCTTCTTCAGACTGGGTGTCCTCATGGCCGCGGCAGGCGATAAGGGATCAGATGAGGCCGCCCAGTCTGAAGCAGGTGTAAGGACATGTGTGAGCGTCAAACATATTTACTGAACAAGGCCACGAATCCCAGCCACGCAGTGTGATTTTTTGAAAACACACTGTGGGTCTGGGATTCATGTCCATCGCTAACCGTAACGGCCGACATTAAATGAGGTCAGAAGACAGGAAGCGCTCACAGCGCATGGCCAAGGGATCACAATAGCGCAGACTCCTGTACAGCAAATAACAACGCTCAGGAATCTGCGCACAGCAGCTAGGTGTAAATTTTGACACCTGTGCTGCATCTCCTTAAAAAGACAAGTCACGCCTCCACTACTGTTTGACAGTATAATGGGCTAAATAGTGTACGTGTTTTATTCAGCGTGTGCAAGGAGCAAAATTAAATAGAGCAACCTTTGACTTGTGCATCATTAATGCTGTTCAAGGTGTGGCTCTTGTACCTTGCAACACCTGAGGGGGGGTTAAAGGTAACCTTTGAAATTGGTTCAACTAGGCTTCGGCCTACACTCTGCTCCTCTACTCCTCCTGCTGACCCTGGGCTCAAACACCGCTAGTTTCTGCCCGGAACTGCTAGCTGCACAGAGAAAAACACCAGTCAATGTGTTAGTGGGGTTCAGCAACGCCAGCTGTTCCCCTGCTGTGTAGTCGGCAACGTGTCCAGCACAAGCCACGCTGGCACAACAGAACAAAAGCTGCCACCAGTGCAGGCTTCGGCCTACACTTTGCTCCTCTCCTCCTCCTGCTGACCCTGGGCTCAAACAACGCCAGTTTCTGACCGGACATGCTAGCTGCACAGAGAAAAACACCAGCCAATGTGTTAGTGGGGTTCAGCACCGTCAGCTGTTCCCCTGCTGTGTAGTCGGCATCGTGTCCAGCACAAGCCACGCTGGCACAACTGACCAAAAGCTGCCACAAGTGCAGGCTTCGGCCTACACTTTGCTCCTCTCCTCCTCCTGCTGACCCTGGGCTCAAACAACGCCAGTTTCTGCCCGGACATGCTAGCTGCACAGAGAAAAACACCAGCCAATGTGTTAGTGGGGTTCAGCACCGCCAGCTATTCCCCTGCTGTGTAGCTGGCAACGTGTCCTGCAAACGCCACGCAGGCACATGAACTGAAATTGAAGGGAGCCTACCCCCCCAGGTGTTTCTATGTATAACAGCCACCTTGTACAGCAGTACTGCTGCATTTGTACAAGGTGGCTGACTTTTTCTCCTTGCACACGTGGAACTCAACAAGTACAAAATGTGTCTCATTACAGACCATTACAATGTCCCTGAGGTGTGACTTTCCTTTTTAATGACACGCAGCACCCCCATTGTTAGCGCTGCCCGTCTCCTGACATCATTGGTTGGCTGGCTGTGCCTGTGCGTCCCCCCTGCCCGACACAACGCCCCCCGTTGTCTCATATATTTTGACTGCGAGGGTGTGATTGATGGGCACGAGCAGTGCATATGTTCCCCTGTCTTCACTCCCCTCCTTCCGCCTTCATCTGACTGTGTGGCCTCATGGCCGCGGCATGCGATAAGGGATCAGCTGAGGCCGCCCAGTCTGAAGCAGGTGTAAGGACATGTGTGAGCGGCGAACATATTTACTGCACAAGGCCACGAATCCCAGCACCGCAGTGTGACTTTAGGGAAAGCCACTGTGGGTCTGGGATTAATGGCCATTGTTAACCGCACCGGCCAACATGAAATGAGGTCATGAGACGGCCTGCACTAACAGGGTATTGCCAAGGGATAACACAAGAGCGCAGTTTCCTGTACTGCAAATAACAACGGTAAGGAATCTGCGCCCAGCACCTAGGTGTAAATTTGTACACCTGTGCTGCGTCTCCTTAAAAAGACTAGTAGTCACGCCTCCACTACTGTTTGACAGTATAATGGGCTAAATAGTGTACGTGTTTAATTCAGCGTGTGCAAGGAGCAAAATTAAATAGAGCAACCTTTGACTTGTGCATCATTAATGCTGTTCAAGGTGTGGCTCTTGTACCTTGCAACACCTGAGGGGGGGTTAAAGGTAACCTTTGAAATTGGTTCAACTAGGCTTCGGCCTACACTCTGCTCCTCTCCTCCTCCTGCTGACCCTGGGCTCAAACACCGCTAGTTTTTGCCCGGAACTGCTAGCTGCACAGAGAAAAACACCAGTCAATGTGTTAGTGGGGTTCAGCAACGCCAGCTGTTCCCCTGCTGTGTAGTCGGCAACGTGTCCAGCACAAGCCACGCTGGCACAACAGAACAAAAGCTGCCACCAGTGCAGGCTTCGGCCTACACTTTGCTCCTCTCCTCCTCCTGCTGACCCTGGGCTCAAACAACGCCAGTTTCTGCCCGGACATGCTAGCTGCACAGAGAAAAACACCAGCCAATGTGTTAGTGGGGTTCAGCACCGCCAGCTGTTCCCCTGCTGTGTAGTCGGCAACGTGTCCAGCACAAGCCACGCTGGCACAACCGACCAAAAGCTGCCACCAGTGCAGGCTTCGGCCTACACTTTGCTCCTCTCCTCCTCCTGCTGACCCTGGGCTCAAACAACGCCAGTTTCTGCCCGGACATGCTAGCTGCACAGAGAAAAACACCAGCCAATGTGTTAGTGGGGTTCAGCACTGCCAGCTGTTCCCCTGCTGTGTAGCTGGCAACGTGTCCTGCAAACGCCACGCAGGCACATGAACTGAAATTGAAGGGAGCCTGCCCCCCACCCCCCCAGGTGTTTCTATGTATAACAGCCACCTTGTACAGCAGTACTGCTGCATTTGTACAAGGTGGCTGACTTTTTCTCCTTGCACACGTGGAACTCAACAAGTACAAAATGTGTCTCATTACAGACCATTACAATGTCCCTGAGGTGTGACTTTCCTTTTTAATGACACGCAGCACCCCCATTGTTAGCTCTGCCCGTCTCCTGACATCATTGGTTGGCTGGCTGTGCCTGTGCGTCCCCCCTGCCCGACACAACGCCCCCCGTTGTCTCATATATTTTGACTGCGAGGGTGTGATTGATGGGCACGAGCAGTGCATATTTCCCCTGTCTTCACTCCCCTCATTCCGCCTTCATCTGACTGTGCGGCCTCATGGCCGCGGCATGCGATTAGGGATCAGCTGAGGCCGCCCAGTCTGAAGCAGGTGTAAGGACATGTGTGAGCGGCGAACATATTTACTGCACAAGGCCACGAATCCCAGCACCGCAGTGTGACTTTAGGAAAAGCCACTGTGGGTCTGGGATTTATGGCCATCGTTAACCGCACCGGCCAACATGAAATGAGGTCATGAGACGGCCTGCACTAACAGGGTATTGCCAAGGGATAACACAAGAGCGCAGTTTCCTGTACTGCAAATAACAACGGTAAGGAATCTGCGCCCAGCACCTAGGTGTAAATTTGTACACCTGTGCTGCGTCTCCTTAAAAAGACTAGTAGTCACGCCTCCACTACTGTTTGACAGTATAATGGGCTAAATAGTGTACGTGTTTAATTCAGCGTGTGCAAGGAGCAAAATTAAATAGAGCAACCTTTGACTTGTGCATCATTAATGCTATTCAAGGTGTGGCTCTTGTACCTTGCAACACCTGAGGGGGGGTTAAAGGTAACCTTTGAAATTGGTTCAACTAGGCTTCGGCCTACACTCTGCTCCTCTCCTCCTCCTGCTGACCCTGGGCTCAAACACCGCTAGTTTTTGCCCGGAACTGCTAGCTGCACAGAGAAAAACACCAGTCAATGTGTTAGTGGGGTTCAGCAACGCCAGCTGTTCCCCTGCTGTGTAGTCGACAACGTGTCCAGCACAAGCCACGCTGGCACAACAGAACAAAAGCTGCCACCAGTGCAGGCTTCGGCCTACACTTTGCTCCTCTCCTCCTCCTGCTGACCCTGGGCTCAAACAACGCCAGTTTCTGCCCGGACATGCTAGCTGCACAGAGAAAAACACCAGCCAATGTGTTAGTGGGGTTCAGCACCGCCAGCTGTTCCCCTGCTGTGTAGTCGGCATCGTGTCCAGCACAAGCCACGCTGGCACAACTGACCAAAAGCTGCCACCAGTGCAGGCTTCGGCCTACACTTTGCTCCTCTCCTCCTCCTGCTGACCCTGGGCTCAAACAACGCCAGTTTCTGCCCGGACATGCTAGCTGCACAGAGAAAAACACCAGCCAATGTGTTAGTGGGGTTCAGCACCGCCAGCTGTTCCCCTGCTGTGTAGCTGGCAACGTGTCCTGCAAACGCCACGCAGGCACATGAACTGAAATTGAAGGGAGCCTGCCCCCCACCCCCAGGTGTTTCTATGTATAACAGCCACCTTGTACAGCAGTACTGCTGCATTTGTACAAGGTGGCTGACTTTTTCTCCTTGCCCACGTGGAACTCAAAACGTACAAAATGTGTCTCATTGAGACCATTCCACTGTCCCTGAGGTGTGACTTTCCTGGTGTGACTTTCCTTTCTAATGATACGCAGCACCCCCCTTGGTAGCGCTTCCCGTCTTCTGACATCATTGGTTGGCTTGTTGCGCCTGTGCGTCCGCCCTGCCTGAAACAATGCTCCTCGTTGTCTTATTTTGACTGCGAGGGTGTGATTGATGGGCACGAGCAGTGCATATCTTCACCTGTCTTAACTCATCTCCTTCCACCTTCTTCAGACTGTGCAGCCTCATGGCCGCGGCATGCGAGAAGGGATCAGCAGAGGCCGCCCAGTCTGAAGCAGGTGTAAGGACGTGTGTGAGCAGCCAAAATATTTACTGCTCAAGGCCACGAATCACAGCACCGCAGTGTGACTTTATGAAAAGGCATTGTGGGTCTGGGATTTATGGCCATCGTTAACCGCACCGGCCAACATGAAATTAGGTCATAAGACGGGCAGCTCTAACAGGGCATTGCCAAGGGATAACACAAGAGCGCAGACTCCTGTACAGCAAATAACAACGCTCAGGAAGCTGCGCCAAGCACCAAGGCGTTATTTGGGACACCTGTGCTGCGTCTCCTTAAAAAGCCAAGTCACGCATCCACTACAGTTTGACTGTAGAATGGGCTAAATTGTGTACGTCTTTCATTCAGCGTGTGCAAGTAGACAAATTAATAGAGCAACCTTTCACTTGTGCAGCATTAATACTGCACAAGGTGTGTCTCTTGTACTTTGTAACACCTGAGGGGGGGTTAAAGGTTTCCTTTGAAATTGGTTCAAATAGGCTTCGGCCAACACTCTGCTCCTCTCCTCCTCCTCCTGCTTCAACACGGGCTCTAACATCGCTAGTTTTTGACCGCAAGTGCTAGCTGCACAGAGAAAAACACACGCCATTGTGTTAGTGGGGTTCAGCAATGCCAGCTGTTCCCCCACTGTGTAGCCGGCAAAGTGTCCTGCAAACGCAACGCAGACACAAAGCTGCCTCCAGTGCAGGCTTCGGCCTACACTCTGCTCCCCCTGCTTACCCTTAGCTCCAACACCACTAGTTGGGGCTCTAGGAAGACAATCTTTAATAGGCAACGCATCTGGGTTCCAGCACCGCCAGCTGGTTCTCGGCAGTGTTCTTGTCACAGGTACTCCCTCGTGCCAAGCCTGGTTTCAGCACCGTCAGCTGTTTCCGGGTTGTGTCAAGCTCACTGAGACGCCTATGCTTGCCCCGTCGTGGTGCGGTCGGGTTAGCCAACTCCAGGGTGCCTCCAGTTTAGGAGCTTCCTATGTGGGCTGCGTGAACTGGTAGTCAAGGCTGGTTCTGTAGTGCCAGTAGGCCCAGCTCCCCCTGTAGGACTGTTGGGGTTCGGTAACTGCGGCTGCCTCGCGGCCTAGCTGTTCTCTCCTCTCCTGTGGGCCTTGGGGTCCACCACCTGGTTCCAGCACCGTCAGCTGGTTCCGGGCCGAGCCTTTGGCTTAGATACCTCCTCCTGGGTATCCGAGTTCCGCCAACGTCAGGCGGTCCTTGGTAGTGCTTTTAAGCGCGGGCACCTACAGCTTAGTAACCGGGTTCCAGCACCGTCAGCTGGTCCTCGGTCGTGCCATTGGCTCTTGCACACTGGGGCAACGCATCTGGGTTCCAGCAACGCCAGCTGGTTCTCGGCAGTGTTTTTGACACAGGTACTCCCTCGTGCCAAGCCTGGTTTCAGCACCGTCAGCTGTTTCCGGGTTGTGTCAAGCTCACTGAGACGCCTATGCTTGCCCCGTCGTGGTGCGGTCGGGTTAGCCAACTCCAGGGTGCCTCCAGTTTAGGAGCTTCCTATGTGGGCTGCGTGAACTGGTAGTCAAGGCTGGTTCTGTAGTGCCAGTAGGCCCAGCTCCCCCTGTAGGACTGTTGGGGTTCGGTAACTGCGGCTGCCTCGCGGCCTAGCTGTTCTCTCCTCTCCTGTGGGCCTTGGGGTCCACCACCTGGTTCCAGCATCGTCAGCTGGTTCCGGGCCGAGCCTTTGGCTTAGGTGCCTCCTCCTGGGTATCCGAGTTCCGCCAACGTCAGGCGGTCCTTGGTAGTGCATTTAAGCGCGGGCACCTACAGCTTAGTAGCCGGGTTCCAGCACCGCCAGCTGGTCCTCGGTCGTGCCATTGGCTCTTGCACACTGGGGCAACGCATCTGGGTTCCAGCACCGCCAGCTGGTTTTTGGCAGTGTTCATGTCACAGGTACTCCCTCGTGCCAAGCCTGGTTTCAGCACCGTCAGCTGTTTCCGGGTTGTGTCAAGCTCACTGAGACGCCTATGCTTGCCCCGTCGTGGTGCGGTCGGGTTAGCCAACTCCAGGGTGCCTCCAGTTTAGGAGCTTCCTATGTGGGCTGCGTGAACTGGTAGTCAAGGCTGGTTCTGTAGTGCCAGTAGGCCCAGCTCCCCCTGTAGGACTGTTGGGGTTCGGTAACTGCGGCTGCCTCGCGGCCTAGCTATTCTCTCCTCTCCTGTGGGCCTTGGGGTCCACCACCTGGTTCCAGCACCGTCAGCTGGTTCCGGGCCGAGCCTTTGGCTTAGGTGCCTCCTCCTGGGTATCCGAGTTCCGCCAACGTCAGGCGGTCCTTGGTAGTGCTTTTAAGCGCGGGCACCTACAGCTTAGTAACCGGGTTCCAGCACCGTCAGCTGGTCCTCGGTCGTGCCATTGGCTCTTGCACACTGGGGCAACGCATCTGGGTTCCAGCACCGCCAGCTGGTTCTCGGCAGTGTTTTTGTCACAGGTACTCCCTCGTGCCAAACCTGGTTTCAGCACCGTCAGCTGTTTCCGGGGTGTGTCAAACTCGCTGAGACGCCTATGTTTGCCCCGTCGTGTTGCAGTCGGGTTAGCCAACTCCAGGGTGCCTCCAGTTTAGGAGCTTCCTATGTGGGCTGCGTGAACTGGTAGTCAAGGCTGGTTCTGTAGTGCCAGTAGGCCCAGCTCCCCCTGTAGGACTGTTGGGGTTCGGTAACTGTGGCTGCCTCGCGGCCTAGCTGTTCTCTCCTCTCCTGTGGGCCTTCGGGTCCACCACCTGGTTCCAGCACCGTCAGCTGGTTCTCGGCAGTGTCTTTTGCTCTTGTACCTTCTGCTCCCCATCCTGGTTCCAGTACCGTCAGCTGGTTCCGGGCAGAGCCTTTGGCTTAGGTGCCTCCTTCTGGGTATCCAAGTTCCACCAACGTCAGGTGGTCCTTGGTAGTGCTTTCAGGCACGGGTACCTCCTGCTTAGTAATCGGGTTCCAGTAACGTCAGCTGGTCCTCGGTAGTTCCATTGGCTCTTGGACCTTCGGCTACCCATCCGGGTTCCAGTACCGTCAGCTGGTTCTCGGCAGTGTCTTTTGCTCTTGTACCTTCTGCTCCCCATCCTGGTTCCAGTAACGTCAGCTGGTTCCGGGCAGAGCCTTTGGCTTAGGTGCTTCCTTCTGGGTATCCGAGTTCCGCCAACGCCAGGCGGTCCTTGGTAGTGCTTTTTAGCACGGGTACCTCCTGCTTAGTAACCGGGTTCCAGTAACGTCAGCTGGTCCTCGGTAGTTCCATAGGCTCTTGAACCTTCGGGTAGCCATCCGAGTTCCAGTTCCATCAGCTGGTTCTTGGCATTTTCTCAGCCTTCTTGTACCTTCTGCTACATTTCCAAGTTTAAGACCCTAAAGTCGACAACCCGGAAGACCACCCCGATGACGACGACGACGACCCGGAAGACCACCCCGATGACGACGGCGGAGACGACGACGGCGGAGACGACGACGGCTGAGACGACGACGGCGGAGATGACGACACTGGAGACGACGACCCTGGAGACGACGACATGGAAGACCGAGAAGCAGAAGAACAAGAGGCTGCAGAACAAAGAGCAGAAGAACATTAAGCATAAGACTTAATATCAGAGCAAAAGATATTATCTAAATTATATGCAGAAGAAGACTAAGCAGTGTATGGGGGTGAGTCCGTTCCTCCTCGTGGTGCCCCTGGATAAAGCCTGATGCTGCAGGCCAAACTGAACGCGGACAAATGTAACTTTTGTGACTGGCAGAACGGAAGGTGTAATCTTCCAACTTTTATAGATAACAACTACGGGAATGCCTGTCACAAATGAGAATATGATGAAGAAGTAGAATAGGAAGAATAATAACAGTGGAATAAAAAGAATATGTAGAATAGGAAGAATAATAATAGTTGAATAAAATGAATATGAAGAATGTAATAAAAAAAAAAAATAAGTAGAAGATGAAGAAGAAGATGAATAAGGTGAAGAAGAAGTTGATGTCAAAGATGCTGATGATGATGAAGATGAAAGTGTGGGAAAAGTAAAAAAAAAAAAGAAAAAAAAGAAGGGGAAGGGCGTGGAATAGTGAAACATCAATATCTGACAAAATAAAAAAAAATTTACATACTCAATATCTTTTTCACTCCGAACGTCTTTAAAAAAAAAAAAAAACATGCTATTCTATTTGATTGGGCTAAACCTCATTGCCTTTAATGTCTCCGCCACCTCCCACAGTACATCCTACATTATTCTTAGTTGTTTTCCTTGATGTAGAATGAACCTACAAGGAAAGAAAGGGTTTATTTTAATTCCGATATTTTGGTCCCATTGACTTGCATAGGGATCGGGTATCGGTATCGGCGATATCCGATATTTTTTGAATATCGGCCGATCCCAACCGATACCGATACTTTCCGATATCGGAAGGTATCGCTCAACACTAGTCATAACGTATTGCACCAGGGCTCGTCGGTGCTGCCACAGTCACTGCAACATGTGCAGAGTTGAATTCCACCGTGTGGGCACATCGCATTTCAGCCAGTGAACTGGCAGGTCCAACGACTTTTGTAGAGATGCAAGTCGTCGAGCTGCGGGATGCGAATGGCGGAAGTGAGCACACAACGACCGTGTCCTCTGCAGAAGTCCATCTAGTCTGGGATAATGGGATAAAAATTGCTGGACAACCAGGTTCAAAACGTGAGCCATACAAGGCACGTTTATGACATTGCCCCGGTGAAGGGCCGCACCCAGGTTTGCAGCATTTTCGCACACAGCCTTCCCTGGCTGCCGGTTCATTGGAGACAACCATTGATGCAACTCGGTCTCCAGAGCTGACCACAACTCCTCTGCTATGTGACTCACATTTCCCAGACATTTCAATGTAAACACTGCCTGATGCCGTTGAGCCCTGGTGACAGCATAGTAAGGAGGTGTGCAGGATTCCTTCTGCGCAGTTACAACGCGGGTGGCATTACCAGAAAGGAGGTTGAGGAGGAAGAAGCAGTGGAGGAACTTCTAGATACAGAGGATCGACGAGCAACTCGTGGGGATGGCAAGACTTGGAGAGCAGCCCCTTCTCCTGATGTCGCCGTAGTTACCCAATGCCCAGTCACCGACATGTAACGCCCCTGTCCATGTCTACTCATCCAAGTGTTTGTGGTGAAATGCACCCTGTCACACACAGAGTTTCTCAAGGAAGCAGCGATGCTGTGTGCGATATGCTGGTGTAGCGCAGGCACAGCTTTCTTTGAGAAGTAGTGGCGACTGGGCATCTGGTACTTGGGCACTGCAACTGATATAAGGTCTCGAAAATCCTCTATGTCCACCAGATGGAAAGGCAGCATTTCTGTAGCCAACAGCTTGCTGATGGTGAGATTCAACCTCTTAGTTTTGTCATGGCTAGGAGGAAAAGGTCTTTTACTTGTCCACATCTGAGGGACTGAGGGCTGGCTGCCGTGCTTAGATGGAGTTGAGTAAGGTGTCCCCAGCAAACTGCTGGTCTGTGAGGAAGGTGCAGGTGGAGATGTTATGTTGCCTTGATCAAAATGTGGTGTCGATGTAGGTGAGCGCTCAACACCAGCAGGTGTTTCCACTAGCAAATGTCCTGACGACCTGCCAATCACACTGGCTGTTGCAGATAAAGAGGTGGAAGGTCTGCATTCAAAACCATGTGTGACTGCTGTGCCCACAGTAACAGAGGATGAAGAGGACACGGATGCACTTGATGGGGCAGACGGTGGTGACCCGGCCCGCATTGTAGCACAGTGAGCTTCCCACTGCATCTTATGCCTCATATCCATGTGACGGTTCATGCATGAAGTACTCAAGCTAGTGATTTTTTGGCCTCTACTGAGATTTTGTTGACAAATCTTACAGACAACATGAGTTGGGTCATCCTTTGCGATGTAAAAAAAATGCCCAGGCTATGCAAGGCTTAGAGCCCGTGCGACCTGAAGAGCCACCACGACTTCTGGTCTGAGGCACAGTTGGAGTTGAGGATGCACTTGTTGAAGTGCTCTCAGTACTCCGTCTCTGTCCAGGAAGGTGCACCGTTACCTCGTCGTCCGACTCATCACTAGCATCCTCCTCCACCTCCTCTGCTGACCTCATGGACTGGCCGATTGGGGGTTGACAGTAAGTGTGGTCTACAACCTCATCATCATCATCCTGTGTGTTCTCACACCCATCATCTTCAGAGCCAACCTCGTCCTGCCCCGACCGAAAAGTCAAGTTTTCATTCCAATCAGGTATCTCAGTCTCATCATCATCTTCCTCATTGTCTCCACCAACAGGAGTTACAGTTTGGGAACGAGGGTCTACATTATGCTCAGAACCTTCTTCATCTGGGCCTGGATCTGACTCACAAAGATTCTGGGCATCAGTGCAGATCATTTCCTTGTCTGGATTCACAGAAGCTCTGGAGCAGACCTCTGATTCCCAGGCTATAATATGCGTAAACAGCTCTACAGACCATGTGTGTTACCCCATGCTCAGACCGGCAGCTGGAGACTTGGGAGCTGTGAGGAAGCAAGTGCGTTTGGGGTGACAACTCTGAAGACTGGAGTAGTTGTGATGTTGAAGTTGACATGGAGGAGAGCCCACTTGAACAAGGACTTGATGTCCATTCAAGCACCTGCTGTTTTTGTGCCTCATCTGGAATTTTTGGCGATGCTTGTAGCGATGGTTGTAAGAAAGGGATCATATCAGATTGTCCAAAAAAAGAAGTAGACATCTTACTTTGGATGGAAGATGGTCTTACTTCTGCAGATGTTACTGTTGCTTTACCACCTACCCCAAGGACACAACCTTTATTTCCCTTTCCAACACGCCTATTCCCCTTTCCACCAACAGCAGGCCTTTTGCCACTCATTTGAGTGCTTAACTAATTGGCAACTATGTATCTGTACTTGTTGGCACAACAACCGATGGATAAAAACTGATCAGAACTGAGTGGCCAAACTGTGGTACTAGGTCTAAAACTATTAACTGGATGAGATGCAGTCAAAATTGAGAGACACCGGCGGTGTAGTTTGTTTCACAGGTGGGCTACTCTGCTGACGTGCAGACACTGCTCCTAGGCCCTAAACTATTAAGTTGATTAGATGCAGTGAAAATAGAGATACACAGGTGGTATAGTTTGTTTCACACATGGGCTACTCTGCTGACGTGCAGACACTGCTCCTAGGCCCTAAACTATTAAGTGGATTAGATGCAGTGAAAATAGAGATACACAGGCGGTATAAATTGTTTCACAGGCGGGCTACTCTGCTGACGTGCAGACACTGCTCCTAGGCCCTAAACTATTAAGTAGATTAGATGCAGTGAGAATAGAGATACACAGGTGGTATAATTTGTTTCACAGGTGGGCTACTCTGCTAACGTGCAGACACTGCTCCTAGGCCCTAAACTAATAACTGGATTAGATGCAGTGAAAATAGAGATACACAGGTGGTATAGTTTGTTTCACATGCGGGCTCCTCTGCTGACGTGCAGACACTGCTCCTAGGCCCTCAACTATTAAGTGGATTAGATGCAGTGAAAATAGAGATACACAGGCGATGTAGTTTGCTTCACAGGTGGGCTACTGTGCTGACGTGCAGACACTGCTCCTAGGCCCTAAACTAATAAATGGATTAGATGCAGTGAAAATAGAAATACACAGGCGGTATAGTTTGTTTCACACGCGGGCTACTCTGCTGACATGCAGACACTGCTCCTAAGCCCTAAACAATTAAGTGGATTAGATGCAGTGAAAATAGAGATACACAGGCGGTATAAATTGTTTCACAGGAGGGCTACTCTGCTGACGTGCAGACACTGCTCCTAGGCCCTAAACTATTAAGTGGATTAGATGCAGTGAAAATAGAGATACACAGGTGGTATAATTTGTTTCACAGGCGGGCTACTCTGCTAACGTGCAGACAATGCTCCTAGGCCCTAAACTATTAACTGGATTAGATGCAGTGAAAATAGAGATACACAGGTGGTATAGTTTGTTTCACATGCAGGCTCCTCTGCTGACGTGCAGACACTGCTCCTAGGCCCTCAACTATTAAGTGGATTAGATGCAGTGAAAATAGAGATACACAGGCGGTATAGTTTGTTTCACAGGCAGGCTACTCTGCTGACGTGCAGACACTGCTTCTTGGCGCTAAACTATTTACTGGATTAGATGCAGTGAAAATAGAGATACACAGGCGGTATAGTTTGCTTCACAGGCGGGCTACTCTGCTGACACTGCTCCTAGGCCCTAAACTAATAACTGGATTAGATGCAGTGAAAATAGAGATACACAGGTGGTATAATTTGTTTCACATGCGGGCTACTCTGCTGACGTGCAGACATTGCTCCTAGGCCCTCAACTATTAAGTGGATTAGATGCAGTGAAAATAGAGATACACAGGCGGTATAGTTTGTTTCACAGGCGGGCTACTCTGCTGATGTGCAGACACTGCTCCTAGGCCCTAAACTATTAACTGGATTAGATGCAGTTAAAATAGAGATACACAGGCGGTATAGTTTGTTTCACAGGCGGGCTACTCTGCTGACGTGCAGACACTGCTACTAGGCCCAGGACTAATAACTGGATTAGATGCAGTGAAAACAGAGATACACAGGCAGTATAGTTTGTTTCACAGGTGGGCTACTCTGCTGACGTGCAGACACTGCTCCTAGGCCCTAAACTATTAAGTGGATTAGATGCAGTGAAAATAGAGATACACAGGCGATGTAGTTAGTTTCACAGGCGGGCTACTCAGATGACTATTACGCGCTTACTGCGACCAGTCACAGCCAGAGGACCGTGAAGATGGCGGCGCGCAGCGGTGGAATGGGGCCAGGTGAATATAGTAAGTGCTGGGGGGCCTGAGCTGGCGGCGATACCGGCACCTGACCCCCACAGCGCGCCGGTGTCCCCGCCTGCACAGGCCCCCCAGCACTCGGTGTCCAGCGACCATAGGTGAGTATGGTATTTTTTTTTATGTATTGCAGCAGCATACAGGGCATATACAATGGAGCATCTTATGGGGCCATAAACCATAATGGAGCATCTTATGGGGCCATAAACCATAATGGAGCAGTGTACGGGGGCATATAGTATGGAGCATCTTATGGGGGCCATAAACCTTTATGGAACAGCGTACGGGGCATACACTATGGAACATCTTATGGGGGCCATAAACCATAATGGAGCAGTGTACAGGGGCATATACAATGGAGCATCTTATGGGGTCATAAACCATAATGGAGCCGTGTACAGGGGCATATACCATGGAGCATCTTATGGGGGCCATAAACCTTTATGGAACAGTGTACGGGGTATACACTATGGAGCATCTTATAGGGGCCATAAATCATAATGGAGCAGTGTACAGGGCATATACTATGGAGCATCTTATGGGGGCCATAAACCATAATGGAGCAGTGTACGGGGGCATATACCATGGAGCATCTTATGGGGTCATAAGCCTTTATGGAACAGCATATGGGGCATACACTATGGAGCATCTTATGGGGGCCATAAACCTTTATGGAGCAGTGTACAGGGGCATATACTATGGAGCATCTTATGGGGGCCATAAACCTTTATGGAGCAGTATACGGGGGCATATACTATGGAGCATCTTATGGGGGCCATCAACCTTTATGGAGCAGTGTACGGGGCATATACTATGGAGCATTTTATGGGGGCCATAAACCTTTATGGAGCAGCGTATGGGGCATATGGATGGGAGCAGCAAATTAAAGAACGGTGGCGCAGGATGGGAGCAGCACATGTCAGAATGGGGGCGCAGGATGGGAGCAGCACATGACAGGATGGGGACGCAGGATGGGAGCAGCATATGACAGGATGGGGACGCAGGATGGGTGCAGCACATGTCAGAATGGAGGCGCAGGATGGGAGCAGCACATGTCAGAATGGGGGCGCAGGATGGGAGAAGCACATGACAGGATGGGGACGCAGGATGGGAGCAGCACATGACAGGATGGGGGCGCAGGATGGAGCAGCACATACCAGGATGGAGACCATATACCAATATAAATGCTCGCCACCCGGGCGTAGAACGGGTTCAATAGCTAGTACAACATAATGGCCCTTGCAGTCACCCCTACATAGAGATGATGGTCCCTATCACAACCCACACTTTATGATGGTTCTACATCTGCCTTAACTTAGTTTACTGGTCCCACTCCACATCCCACACACAGTATAACTCCAAACACAGAACGACAGCTCGATAATTAAAAAAAAGAACAAAACAAGTTACCTTTCTCCATTCTTCTGCCACTCCAATCCATACACATGTGTTCTAATGCAGTGAATAGCATGCATGATATAGTGACATCAACAAGCATGCTGTGCTGAGACTCAGAGATCATATGCACAGAGTGAATCATTGCACAAAAAAATGACAGGACCCTGTTCCATTGTCATATTCAATTATATCTGCTTTAAAGATGTACAGTAGATGCCATTGAAAGTGTACTGCTGGAATGGCACCAGACTGCCGACTCAGAAGCCCACAGCAGCTCAGTGGTCTGCTTCTATTATCAGTGCCAGAGTGGTTTAAAACACAGTCATTAACTGATGCAAAAACAGCTGTGTAGAAGGCATAAAACAGCCAAAATCTCATAAAAAGGTAAATATGTGAAAACCAGTTTAAAGTCACAGATCATATGTCATTGCAAGAATCAGAATAACAGCAAGACACAATGTTGTTATACTACATCAGCAAGTTCTCTCCCTGGCAAAGTTATCAAAGCAGACTGTTGCTTTATGGTGTGCTGTCTACATTCTTTTGAAGAAGCATCAATAAATGAGCAATATTAAGGACTGTAGTCACAGTGATAAGCCATGGAAACTTGCTGCAGCGGATGAAAAATAAATTAGGCTCATTTCCCTTCTAAATCAAAAGATGACAAGCAGCTCCATCAGCTCAGAACTGGCAATAGCCAGGGACACCCAGCTATACCCATTTACTGTTTGGAGAAGTCTGGCCAGAAATGGTCTTCATGGAACAATTGTGGTAAAAAAACATATCTTTGACATGGAAACATAGCCAAGCAACTCAACTATGAAGAAAAAATGACAGCAGGTGATCTGGACTGATGAGTTAAATTTTAAATATTTGGCTGTAACCTAAGGCAGTTTGTCAACCAAAGGGCAGGATACTAGTACAATATTAATGAGTGTCTGCAGGCAACAACGAAGCATGTTAAAGGTTCTTTACACATTTGGTTTTGTAATTCAGTAAATGTATTTGTGAATTTAATTAGGATTAATGGAGTCTTCACTGTTGAGAATTTCAGATAGATACTTATCCATCATGCAATACCATCAGGGAGGTACCCTTGTTCACAGTTTTTGAAGAAACTCAACAGGGAGGCTGTTCAAAACATCTGGTAGAACTATTCACAGATCTGTGGGCTATACCATCATTTACAGACATTATTGTTCCTCTTTACACTGTAGATGGTTCTGTCACAGTCACTGTTTGTTTGGGTTTATTGTCCTGATGCAGAACAAATATGGAACCAATCAGATGACTTCCTGATAGTATTGCATAATAGACAAGTATCTGCCTGTATTCTTCAGCACTAAGTACACCAATAATGCAGAGCAAATCCCTAACTCCATTTGATGAAACAAACAGTCCCAAACTCGAAAAGAACCTTCACAATGCTTGTTGCCCGCAGACATTCATTAGTATACCTCTAATCAGCTTTTCAATGAACAAACTGCCTTCTGTTAAAGCCAAATGATTTAAATTTTGACTCATCGGTCAAAAGCACCTGCTGTCATTATCCTGCACCCCAGTTGCTACAGGTTTTGTTCATAGTTGAGTTGCTCACCCTGGATCCATGTCAAAAGTATGGCTTTTAGAGTGCAATTCTAGATGACTTCTGTACAGACTTTGTCAAAAAGTAGAAGGTTGTCGCTGGGTCTCACCGATTGCTGCTTATTCTGATGTGCTCAACATCTTCCAATTTCAGATTGTCTATTTATTAATGCCTCTTCAAAGCAGATTGAACAGCACATCATGAAACCCCAGTCTGCATTTCAATATTTATGCCTGTCAGTTTTTTACACTTGACAAGCAAATAAAACAAATGAGTTAAAAACAATATTAGACTTTTTACTTTTTTAAAGAAGTAATGTGATCCAATATGACATGTCTGTGAGTGGCAAAAGTATGCACATTTTTAGAATTAGCAGATAATTTAAAGGTGAAATTAGACTCTTGTGTTTACAATCAATAATGTAACAGTTAGGTGTGAGTGGGCAATCTCTTCTGTTTAAAAAGAAATAGGATTTTATCAAAGACAAATGTCTGCAACACGTTTGTAGAAGTGTATCATGGCACAAACAAAGGAGATTTCTGATGACTTCAGAAAAAGAGTTGTTGATGGTCATCAGGCTAAAAAAGGCTACAAAACCATCTCTAATGAGCTTGAACTCCACAAATCCACAGTCAAATTATGAATTATGTACAATTTGAGGAAATTCAAGACCATGTGTACCCTCGCCAGAAAGTGGTTTACCAACAAAGATCATTCCAAGAGCAAGGTAAATAATAGTCTGCAAGGTCACAAATTAACCAAAGCTAACCAGTAATAGACTGAAGGCATCTCTCAAATCAGTCTCAAATGTTAATGTTTATGAGTCCACTACCAGGGGCACATTGAACAAAACTTGTGTGTATGGCATGATTGCAAGGAAAAACCCTTCTCTACAAAAAAATAACATTTATGCATATCTACAGCTTGTTAAACATCACACGGACAAGCCAGAAGGCTGTTGGCATGATGGATGTTGGATGGATGTGACCAATTAGAGCTTTTTAGTGCAATAAGAAGTATTATGTTTGTGGAAAGAAAAACACTGCATTACAGCATAAATGCTTCATTCCATCCGTGGTAGTAAAATAGTTAGAGCCTGTTTTCATGCTATTTGGCCAGTATGGCCAAACAATGAAGTCTGAGTTATGGAAGCAAACTGTAATGGAAATTATAAGGACATCTGAATGTGAGCTCAATCTCAACATTACTTGAGTCATGCAGCAAGACAACGACCCAATGCACATTACACAGCAAAATGATTAAAAAAAGAACCAAGTTAAAGTTTTTGGAATAACTACAGTAAGTCAAAGTTCTATGGTTAATCTTATAGAAATGCTGTGAAAGGGTTTGAAGCAAACTGTTTATGGGAGAAAACGCACCAGCATAACATAGTTGAAGCTGTTTTGTTAGGATAAATGGGCTAAAATTGCTCTAAGTCAATGTACCGGCTAATCAACATTTACCAGAAATGTTTATATGAGGTTATTGCTGCACAAGGGGGCACACAATGTATGGAAAGCAAAGGTTCACATACTATTTCTAGTCAAAGATATGATATTGGATCATTTATTTAACTTAAAAAATGACAAAGTGTTATATTTGAACTACTTTTCTAGTTTGAGGAGTTGTGTGTGAATCTGATACTATATATTTGTATAAATATATATATAGTACACACAGGCACTTGGTTTTGGTGTGAAACAGTCTTATTTTTATGTTTTTGACATAAACATTAACAACATTCACATGAAAGCAAAAAAAAGAGATTCCCCGTCTCCAAATGAATTACAGAAAAGCATGGAAAAACAGAACTTTTTTGGGGTAGGCAAAATATAACACGGTCTCTTAGCAATACATGCACTGCCTCTAGCTCAAGCGACTCAGCCACAATGAAGAAACTGCAACTTCCATACATTGCCCAAAAGGCTATCGTTCATAGCAATCCGTGATACTTGCTGTTTGATGCACACAACCTAAATAGTCTCCTCTCATAGAGATTTTGGCTTGTCTCTCTGCAGCTGCAACACAACCCACTTTGCTCAGCTCTATCTACTAACTAAACCACAAGTGAACACAGGGCCTGGCTCTAGACATGGCTAGCTAGGTGCACAAAACCAGGACTTTCAGTGCTAGGTTTTAACCCTGTCCTACCTTTATTTCCTACATACATATATTAGATTTTCATACAAGTTCAAAAAGAAGATAGATAAACAAGCCTGATAGATTAGATGTATGTCTGTGTGCACATATACAAAGCAAGATATATAAATAGATATGTAGATATGTACACGCTACACTGTGTGCAGAATTATTAGGCAAGTTGTATTTTGATCACATGATCATTTTTATACATGTTGTCCTACTCCAAGCTGTTCAGGCTTGAGAGCCAACTACCATTTAAGTAAATCAGGTGATGTGCATCTCTGTTATGAGGAGGGTTGTAGTCTAATGACATCAAAACCCAGTAAAAGACGTGCTTAATTATTAGGCAACCTCCTTTCCTTTGGCAAAATGGGTCAGAAGAAAGATTTGACGGGCTCTGAAAAGTCCAAAATTGTGAGATGTCTTGCAGAGGGATGCAGCAGTCTTAATATTGCCAAACTTTTGAAGCGTGATCACCGAACAATCAAGCATTTCATGGCAAATAGCCAACAGGGTTGCCAGAAGCGTGTTGGGCAAAAAAGGCGCAAAATAACTGCCCAAGAATTGAGGAAAATCAAGCGTGAAGCTGACAAGATGCCATTTGCCACCAGTTTTGCCATATTTCAGAGCAGCAACGTTACTGCAGTAACAAAAAGCACAAGGTGTGCAATACTCAGGGTCATGGCCAAGGTAAGGAAGACTGAAAAACCACCACCTTTGAACAAGAAACATAACATAATACACCAAGACAGGGCCAAGAAATATCTTAAGACTGACTTTTCAAAAGTTTTATGGACTGATGAAATGAGAGTGACTCTTGATGGGCCAGATGGATGGGCCAGAGGCTGGATCAGTAAAGGGCAGAGAGCTCCACTCCGACTCAGACGCCAGCAAGGTGGAGATGGGGTACTGGTATGGGCTGGTATCATGAAAGATGAACTTGTGGGACCTTTTTGGGTTGAGGATGGAGTGAAGCTCAACTCCCAGACCCACTGCCAGTTTCTGGAAGACAACTTCTTCAAGCAGTGGTACAGGAAAAAGTCAGTATCGTTCAAGAAAAACATGATTTTCATGCAGGACAATGCTCCATCACATGCCTCCAACTACTCCACAGCGTGGCTGGCCAGTAAAGGTCTCAAAGAAGAAAAAAGAATGACATGGCCCCCTTGTTCACCTGATCTGAACCGCATAGAGAACCTGTGGTCCCTCATAAAATGTGAGATCTACAGGGAGGGAAAACAGTACATCTCTCAGAACAGTGTCTGGGAGGCTATGGTGGCTGCTGCACGCAATGTTGGTCGTAAACAGATGAAGCAACTGACAGAATCTATTGATGGAAGGTTGTTGAGTGTCATCATAAAGAAAGGTGGCTATGTTGGTCACTAATTTTTTTGGATTTTGCTTTTGCATTTCAGAAATGTTTATTTCTAAATTTTATGCAGTTATATTGGTTGACCTGGTGAAAATAAACAAGTGAGATGGCAACATATTTGGTTTGTATTAATTTGCCTAATAATTCTGCACAGTATTAGTTACCTGCACAAACAGATATCCTCCTAAGATAGCCAAATCTAAAAAAAAAAAACACTCCAACTTCCAAAAATATTAAGCTTTGATATTTATTAGTCTTTTGGGTTGATTGAGAACATAGTTGTTGATCAATAATAAAAATAATCCTCTAAAATACAACTTGCCTAATAATTCTGCACACCGTGTATATTATTTGTGCATATACATGGCTGATAAATATACATTTAATAAAGGAATTACACTTACCCCGTTTTAGCAAAGTTTGTCCAATATGTCATTACTACTGCACTGAGCATAACATCATTTTTGGAGAAATTGCATGGGAATAGTTCTGTAGGTCCAATCATAGGAATTCCAAATACATAGGGTACCTCATCCCCATGCGATGCATCTGCCCAAGCAGGCACTTGATCTGATTGGCAATGATGGTAAAAGGCATAAAAGTATGTAGGAGAACCAAAGTTTGAGTGTAGATCTGCAGTTGCAACTGCTGGTGCAACCCATTGATGGTCAGTGAATAATGCCAGTAATGTTTTCCTTCTTGTCTCAGGATTGTGTCGATCTGCCCAATCAGTATACATAAATTTGATTGTTTCCCTCATTATATCTTTTCCTTCAGTATATCCATACAAATTATCAACAAAATTGGAAACGGCAAAGTCGAAGTCACTTGCAGAGATGCCATCCTCATGGTCTACAATACTTTCTACGAATTTAAGTCCTTCTCCTTGATTTACACCCAACATGATATCATAATTTAAAAATTCACCCTGTTCCATTAGGATCTGAGGATCATCAGGTATTACGTCACCATCTATTACTGGTCCAAAGGCTATGTGATACCTTGCTGGCTGTATGTCTTGGTCCACAAGTTCTCTGTAAGGCTTTTTCTGTAGACATTCCACAAGTTCTACAGTGTCAGTCATGTTGCATCCAACTTTAGTTGCTAGAATACGGGCATATTTGGCAGGCTGAAAGCTAACTGCCCAACTAGACAAGGCAGTTCCACTTTGTGCAATTGCCCTTTGAAAGAGACCTGTATCAAAAAAAATTAAACAATTAATAAAACTAATAATCATTTATTTTGCAACACATCTAGTGTTAAATCATGCCATATCAAAGAAGGCTTTTGCATGCCATATTGATATATACTGTATATCTATAGTACAAGGTAACGTGCTTTGTCACATAATCAACATAAATAAATAAAAATCAAATAAAAGCTATAAAATGTAAATAAACACATTACACTTTCATGCAAATCTAAATATTGTTTTCTGGATGTTGAAAACAAACATGATCTGTAAAAATATCAAAATGCACAGTGCAACACATATCTTCATGATAATAAAATAAATTTTTAACCCCTTCACGACATGCGCTGTACATGTACGGTGCATGTGGGGTCTACGCTTTTGATGTAAGCTCTGGCACTTAGCCCACATTTTTCCAGCACATGTCAGCTGATTTAAACAGCTGACATGTGCCCTTAACAGCTGTGGGTGGAATCTTGATCTATGTCAGCTATTGATCTGTTAAATGCCGCTGTCAATCTTTGACAGCGGCATTTAACATGATCATGCTGGAAGCGCGTCACTAATCCTGCCCATTGGCACCCATGTCACATGACCGTGGGTTGCCAACTGGTTCGCATGACAACCCGGGGTCTGTAGTAGACCCCTGTGGTTGTCATTGCTGGATAGCTATGAGCATCGTCTGGTGATCAGCATTCATAGCAAGTGAGCATTTCTGCTATACAGACCAGGGCTACAGTCTTGCTCTGTATAGCACAGGCAATCAGATGATCTCAGTTTATAGTCTCCCATGGAAACTATTGACGCAAGTATCTTTATACTTATAAGAAAATACTTATACATATAAGAAAAAAATGTTTTTAAAAATATAAAAGAAAAAATATATAAAACTTTAAATTGCCCCCATTCACCCTATTCAAAGTAAAACAATTTAAAAAAATAAAAATACTCATATATAGTTCGGAATTGCCCTATCTATATAAAAAGAATTAATCCGATCGGTAAATGGTATATAAAGAAAAAAAGCCAAAATGCCAGAATTACGGTTTTTGCCCACCTCAGCATTGCATTAAAACACAATAACAAGCAATTAAAAAATCATATTTACACCTAAATGTTATCAATAAAAATGTCAACTCGGTGTGCAAAAAAAAAAGCCCTCACCCAGCCCCCGATACCAAATAATGGAGATCCTACAGTTGGAAAATGACATAATTTTTTTTACCAAACTTTGGATTTTTTTTCACTACTTAAATAAAACATAACCTAGGGATGCTTTCTATTTCCGAACTCATAATGGAAGGTCTGCTTTAGCATTTGCTGAACATGGTAAAAAAAAAAAATTGTGGAACTGCACTTTCTTTGCAATTTTCCCACACTTGGAATTTTTTCCCAAAATTTCTAGTACAGTCTATGGCAAAAACAATGATGTGGTTCAAAAGTACATCTTGCTCCACTCACAAATACTGTACATGCCATCACATGGTGAAATTGATGGAAAAATAAAAAAGTTATGGCTCTGGGAAGAAGGTGAGCAAAACAGAAAAACCCAAAAATGAAAATGGGCTGTAGTGTGAATGGGTTAATAGTTTTTTGTTTATCACATTCATTCAATAATTAGTAGTATTTTGTGAGCTCAGGTAAGAGAAATTGTCTAAGAAGTTTGAAATCACTTTTTTATCCAACGGTTTAAGAAGGGATATCTACTCCAGCTGTCTGCTTTAGCTTGGATGGCTGTCAAACTGGTGGCACTCAAAGCCTTTTTGTAAATTATTTATTTATATAATATAAAAAAAGCTATGGGGACCCCTCTTTTTTTGGTAACCAGCCTTGCTAAAGCTGACAGCTGAGGGTTGCAGCCCGTAGCTGACAGTTTTGATTGGATGGTTGTCAAGAATACAGGGGAACTCACATTATTTTAAAAATGTATTTATTTACAGCCCAGGCTATTATCAGCAACATCTGGGATGGGCTAATGGGATTAGTAGTCCCATCATCCAATGCCCATGATCTTAGGTAAACTTTCTACTTCAGACAGGTGAGGGATATTGTTGTCAGGTGAGGGATATTGTTGTTGTTTTTGTGTTTACAGTAGACAATGGCTTCAGGGGATTAGGTGTTAAGGTGAGTATAAGAACCTTTTTTATTGTATTCTTAATTTTACACTTGAATACAACTCTCAGCATTGTCCCCTACTCATGCTGATCAGCGGCAGAGCAGGGGACAACGATGTGAGCTGTCTTCAGGACCCAGCATCCGGGAAAATCATGAACTGTACATCTGATTCCCAGGCACCTGTACGTGTCACACTGATGATACACGGAGGTATTCCGTGTGTCATCAGTGTGTCCATGTGCAGGATGTTTTGCGGCCTGTGTTGCTGCTAATAATGGACATGTCAGCTTGCTTTGCCTATGGACATATGGTCTATGCAACCACTGATATATGCGCAGATCCATTCACTTGAATGGGTCTGCATGTGTAAGTGTCTCCAGTACGTGTGAAAACTGTCACCACATTTACTGAAGACACTGACATGTGAAGAATTTTCCAAACATTTTTAAAATGTTTGCTCTGATTGTTGTAATTTAACTATTAAAACAGTGCTGTTAGTCTCTGACACTGGCATTTTCATGACACAATTATGGTCAAACCAAATGAATTGCTATGGCAGACAATGACCAGCAGAAGAATATCTTGGCCTCCTCTGAAGCTTAGGGTACCGTCACACTAAAGGTACCGTCACACTAAGCGACGCTGCAGCGATACCGACAACGATGTCGATCGCTGCAGCGTCGCTGTTTGGTCGCTGGAGAGCTGTCACACAGCGACCAACAATGCCGGTAACCAGGGTAAACATCGGGTTACTAAGCGCAGGGCCGCGCTTAGTAACCCAATGTTTACCCTGGTTACCATCGTAAAAGTAAAAAACCAACACTACATACTTACCTTCCGCTGTCTGTCCTCGGCGCTGTGCTTTCCTGCACTGACTGTGAGCACAGCGGCCGGAAAGCACAGCGGTGACATCACCGCTGTGCTTTCCGGTTGGCCGGCGCTCACAGCCAGTGCAGAGAAGCACAGCGGGGGACAGACAGCGGAAGGTAAGTATGTAGTGTTTGTTTTCTTTACTTTCACGCTGGTAACCAGGGTAAACATCGGGTTACTAAGCGCAGCCCTGCGCTTAGTAACCCAATGTTTACCCTGGTTACCAGTGAAGACATCGCTGAATCGGCGTCACACACGCCGATTCAGCGATGTCTGCAGGAGGTCCAGCGACGAAATAAAGTGCTGGACTTTCTGCAGCGACCAACGACATCACAGCAGGATCCTGATCGCTGCTGCGTGTCAAACTGAACGATATCGCTATCCAGGATGCTACAACGTCACGGATCGCTAGCGATATCGTTCAGTGTGACAGTACCTTAAGCAACGCTGCAGCGATACCGACAACGATGTCGATCGCTGCAGCATCGCTGTTTGGTCACTGGAGAGCTGTCACACAGACAGCTCTCCAGCGACCAACGATCCCGAGGTCCCCGGTAACCAGGGTAAACATCGGGTTACTAAGTGCAGGGCCGCGCTTAGTAACCCGATGTTTACCCTGGTTACCAGCGTAAACGTTAAAAAAACAAACACTACATACTTACCTTCAGCTGTTTGTCCTCCGGCGCTCTGCTTTCCTCTGCACTGTCAGCGCCGGTCAGCTGGAAAGCAGAGCGGTGACGTCACCGCTCTGCTTTCCAGCTGGCCGGCGCTGACACAGGATGCAGGAGGAGTGCAGAGAAGCACAGCGCCGGGGACAGACAGATGAAGGTAAGTATGTAGTGTTTGTTTTTTTAACATTTATGCTGGTAACCAGGGTAAACATCGGGTTACTAAGCGCGGCCCTGCGATTAGTAACCCGATGTTTACTCTGGTTACCAGTGAAGACATCGCTGGATCGGCGTCACACACGCCGGTCCAGCGATGTCAGCGGGAAGTCCAGCGACGAAATAAAGTTCTGGACTTTCCTCAGCGACCAACGATCTCCCAGCAGGGGCCTGATCGTTGGTCGCTGTCACACATAACGATTTCCTTAATGATATCATTGCTATGCCACAAAAAGCAATGATATCGTTAACGATATCGTTATGTGTGACGGTACCTTTAGTCATAGGAGAACTGCAATTTTACTATACACTATAATACTGTGATGTATAGTGCAGGCAATCAAATGTTTACAAGTTCAAATCCTGTATGGAGACTAAAAATTAATTAATTTTAAAAAAAAGTTTTTGAAAATATGAACAAAAATATATAAAAAAAACTCTCCTTTCCCCCCATTTTAAATGTAGAAAACATGGTTTGGTAAATTTAAATTAAATATTCTTTACATGTCATAAAGAGAAAACAAATCTATACAACGGAATTGCAGTTTTTCAGTCACAACAATTCTGCCTAAAAATGCAATTTCAAGCTAAACATTCTATCTACCTTAAAATGCCAACAATAAAAATGTTAGCTCTTCATGCAAAAAACAAGCTCCATTGACATAACAATAAAATTGTCTTATAAAAGGGGCGATAGAAAAAGATTTTTTTATAACAAATTTCTATTTTTTTCCATCACTTAAATAAAAAAACTTATATAAGTTTGGCATCGCTGTAATCATACTGAACCTGAGAATCATGTTACCAGGATTTTTTACAGCATAATGAAACCATAGAAATAAAACCACAAAAAGCAAATATGGAATTTCTGTTTTTTTTCAGTGTATTGTATAACAAAATGAGTGCTGTAATTTAAAACTGCAAATTGTTTATGGAAAAGAAAAGAAAGGTAAAAAGAACACAAAAATGGACAAACACCCACATCTGAGCAGAAAATACCTCTCTTTTTGACATCCATATGTCATCATGGTGGCACTTGGTATTGCTTTTATTACACAACCTTTAACCGAACATAATTATATCATAACATGTATTCTTATTTTCACGTGCCTATTCATTGTTATTATTGAATGTCATTATGAAGCAACATTAAACAGACATAAAAAGTCTTAGGGTATGTTTCCAAGTGCAGGAAATGCTGCGTGTCTGACGCTGCATAGAGCCGCAGCATCAGACACGCAGCGTCCAGATGTTACAGCATAGTGGAGGGGATTGAATTAAATCCCGTCTCCACTATGCGTGGTAACACGCACGCGGCGGCCCTGCGACTCCGGACATGATCGCAGCATGTCCGTATATCTTGCGGCGATGCTGCGTCACTGCAAGATATAGCACAGGGCCCTGTGGTGGGGAGCGATGATGCCGGATGTGTGCTATGAACACATCCGGCATCATCGCGTCCCAGAAAGGGGGCGGGGCTTACCGCAGAGCGGCTAAGCCACTCCGACGATACCGCCGGCCATCCTTAAAGTGGACACATTCCCTTAGACTGGAGCTCCATATTGTTTAAAACAAGCAGATGTTTGTAATATTTCAAGGCAATGATTCAGGTAAAGTAAAATATTTCTTTGGCAAGCTTAAATCATATCCATTCATGATAAAAACTCAATCAGTTGTAAAGGAATGATCCTTTTAACACTTTGAGCCAGCGACCAAGCTGTCAACTAGAAAAGTATTCAATGTTAATTGATATATACTTTTACTGAGACCTTCAATCACTTAGATTAGTAGAAATGCACAAAGCCTGGAGATTAGTCCAAAATCACCCAACCTACATTTGGGGTATTTTATAAAAGTCATCTATGCTAAACTAATCTATGTCTGAGCATAGATCAGAAAGTAAAAATGTGGTGGTGCACCATATTATGGGTGTCAGGTCCGAGCATTCCTAAATGAACAGTTTCTTGTAAAGTGGATTGGTCATCGTGGGCCTGTTGAATGTGCAACAAAGGTCTCCTGATCTGACCCCCTTAAGGTACCTTCACACTAAACGACGCTGCAGCGATCCAGACAACGATCCGGATCGCTGCAGCGTCGCTGTTTGGTCGCTGGAGAGCTGTCACACAGACAGCTCTCCAGCGACCAACGATGCCGGTAACCAGGGTAAACATCGGGTTACTAAGCGCAGGGCCGCGCTTAGTAACCCGATGTTTACCCTGGTTACCATCCTAAAAGTAAAAAAAAAAAACGATTCATACTTACCTTCCGCTGTCTGTCCCCGGCGCTCTGCTTCTCTGTACTGGCTGTGAGCACAGTGGCCGGAAAGCAGAGCGGTGACGTCACCGCTGTGCTTTCCGGCCGCTGTGCTCACAGTGAGTGCAGGAAAGCACAGCGCCGGAGGACAGACAGGGGAAGGTAAGTATGAATCGTTTGTTTTTTTTACTTTTAGGATGGTAACCAGGGTAAACATCGGGTTATTAAGCGCGTCCCTGCGCTTAGTAACCCGATGTTTACCCTGGTTACCAGCGAAGACATCGCTGAATCGGTGTCACACACGCCAATTCAGCAATGTCAGCGGGAGAGCCAGCGACCAAATAAAGTTCTGGCCTTCTAGCCCCGACCAACGACATCACAGCAGGATTCTGATCGCTGCTGCGTGTCAAACTGAACGATATCGCTAGCCAGGACGCTGCAACGTCACGGATCGCTAGCAATATCGTTTAGTGTGAAGGTACCTTTAGACTTTTATCTTTGGGCTCATCTGAAGGCAATTGTCTATGCTTTGAAGATACAAGATGTGCAGCATCTGAAACAACGATACTGGAAGCCTGTACTAGCATTTCCTCTGCAGTGTTGCTGTCAGCCTGTCATGATTGGGAGAAGAGGTTTGCATTGACATTCCAACACAAAGGGCAGCACTTTGAACACATTTTATAAGTGGTAATAAACTTGTAAATAACTCATGAAAGAATAAAGTTACATTAAAACCAAGCACACCATTGTTTTGCTTGTGAAATTTTCAACACGTTTTATGTGTCACATGACCCTCTTCCCATTGGAAAAAAAAGTTGGATCCAAAATGGCTGACTTCAAAATGGCCACCATGGTCACCACCCATCTTGAAAAGTTTTCCCCCTCCCATATAATAATGTGCCATAAACAGAAAATTGATATCACCAACCATTCCCATTTTATTTAGGTGTATCCATATAAATGGCCCAACCTTTACATCTAGAGTATAGACTGGGTAAGACTCGATGTCCACTAACTAACTGTGCAAATGCACATAATAAGTGATAATGTACTGCTTTTATCCTCTTTTATTGGTATGATAAGTCAAATCAATCTTCATTGTAGATTTAGTATAGTCTGCATGTACACAGCCACTATGAAAATTTAGTAGAATTGTAAAAGCCATTAAATATTTATGCTATTGAAAATATAATCATGAAGCAATTAAAATAATAAAGGAAATTCTAGGAAGATCTTGGATATGTTAGAGGTATGGAACTGGAGGTGGGTAGAGGAGGTTAGGAAGAATGGCATTTTGATATAATGTGTTAAGGCCAGATGCATGTCACACAGGAGTGTGGTGCCCATGGATCATGAACCTACTGTGCCACCGGCCGGGCTTACCCAGGAGGGGCATGCTTAAGCGGTTACCTTGTCTTCGCTAGAACTCCTCATGGTCGAGTTAAACTTGAGCTGCAGGTAGCTGTCAGGTACCACTCCTAGGCAGTCCCCAGCACTGAAGTTGCTAACCCCAGGTGTCAGACTCGCAGACACGGACTGGGCTCAGAGTAACTGGCAAGACAGGATACAGACTCTGTTCAGACTGCACGGATTCTGTCTACTCGGGCAGAACAAATAATGACATGGAGTGACAGATAGGGCTGGATTCGAGTACTGGAACAGGCTCTGATAATGCTGACTCTGGAATATTAACCAGGGAAGACAGTGGTGCAAGTCCAAGTGCTGCCGTATTGGTTACAGGTTTGGGTAGCGCTGGTGTGACTTCAGGCTCAGGTACTGCCAGTGCAACTTTAGGACTCAGGTACAGTCGGTGCATCTTCAGGTGTAGGTTTCACTGATAAGGCTTCAGAGTTCAGATGCCACCGATGCAGCTTCAAGGTACAGGTACCACCGATGCAGCTTCAGGTTTTGCCCCTGGCCACACAAGGACCAGATGTTCAGATTCAGGCACTTGCTGCACAAGGACCAAGGGTTCAGGTTCAGGGCATGGCCACACAAGGGTCATGGGTTCAGTTTCAGGCTCTGGCCAAACATGGACCGGGTTTCAGGTTAACAACTGACTTCACTAGATTAGGACGGGGGACCAGTCAACATACTGTTGCACAGGCAAGAGATGTAGGGAAACTATAGGGGTTGCTCAGTCACCACCATACTGGGGAGGGTGCCCTTTGTACTTTTGGCTGTGAGCATTATCAAGGTGCACGTGAAGCCCCTTTAAGAACGGGTGAGCATGCGTGCACTAGATGCACTACCAGGAAGTCTGTGCGGAGTGCACAGGAAGCATAGAGCAGGAGACATGCCAGGAGACTGGGAGGTCCCCGCGCGGCCTGGGCGGTGTGTATGTCGGAATCCTTCCATGGAGGGAGAAGAGGGACCATGCAGGGACAACAGGATAAGTGTTATGATGCACACCAATTTATTTTCCATCATATCAAAACATCAGATCTCACTTGGACCAATTTTAAACTACAGGGTCACACACATGTCTGATTTTTTCCACGGATCGAACCAGTCTGAGGTAAAAAAAAATTGCAGCAAGTCCAGGTTTGAGCCAATATTCAAATTTTATTTGGCAATGTAAGTTCATGAATGCATGGAAATCATCAGACTTAGCTCGAATGACATTTGACACAATAGAGAACATTTACAAATTTTGATCTCCATCTTTTCCTCACAGCGTCCTCCGATTCTCCCATCAGAGAGAATTGGAGCACACTGTGCTGACACACTGATCAAACTCTGAACAGAGTCATTTGCATAATTTGTGTGATTCTCTCAGCTATCTGACTATAGCTTAAGGCTAGGGTCATACAACCATAAATTCTCTAATTCGAGGGAATCTGGTCAATTATACTAATGACATCTTGATCAGAGTTTGAACTGAGTGTCAGCATAGTGTGAATAGAATCTATGGATATGTGATCCTGGCCTGAGGAGAAGATGGAGACCAAAATTTCTCCATCTTCTCCATTGTTTGAGTACTCAGATTTCATCTGAGAACAGTTTGATATTTTCTACGCACCCATAGCTTAAATGGGTGAGTGTCCTCCAATTTCAGTGGGAAATTTCAGCATATTGTGATTTTATTTCACATACAGATACTAACAGTGAAAAAAATCAGTCATCAACACTGCCTCATTGAATATAATTATTTTGAGTATTATGCTATAGTATTATCCTCATAAAAAATACAATAGCACCGTCCAATGTACATGGTGGTGTGAGCGAGAAATCTGAATTTCTCAGAATATATTAAAAGAAAGGTAAAAATACCAAAAAGGCAAATCATATATCTACTGTTAGGGCTAGCGGAACGCACCAAATGATAAGACAGATAGAGTATGGTGCGTTCGCAGCCCGGGGTCCACCGTGCAGAGATGGAACCTGCTGCCAAGTAATGACGGACTATATGGCGGTACTCATAAGTATACACACGTGGGTTAAACTTCACCCAGCGTGAAGGAAGCGATCCTGTTGCGTCACAGGACCGCGGTACCGCACATAGAGCGCGAGCAAGTAGTCAGCGAACTCAACCTCAACTAGGATTGAAGTCCGATTAGACCCTTGCTGGCACAACACCGCAACTGGGTGTGTAAGGAAACTCAATAACAATATTAAGGCACAAGAGTGCATGCGGTGCCGCACTGACGAACGCCACTAACCACCCAGGCTTGGGTAAGGAAAGCACAGAGGAAGTGCACGGCGCCGTACTGGCGGTCACAGCAACTGGACGCTGTAATGTGTGATTCGTGCTGTAGGATAAGTCGGGCGCTAGATAGCAACCATACACCTTCCGCGAACAGACATTCAATAGGGTAGGGGTATCCAAGGACGACTTGCACTCACAACATACACACATTAACAATTGTTCACTAGCGCATGGCCGTGCGGTCATGCGCAGTTTATATAGTTGCAGCACAGGAAGTGGCCACAGAAACTTTGCCCTTCCAAGACCTGCCAAGAGGACCAATGGAATGTGCTGCAGAGCCTGAGCACATGACCCTCGATCTCCAACGGGAGATCTTGCCCTGGGCATGCTCAGTGTGTGCAGACAAGGACTTAGTCCCAGAGAAGTCCGCTCGCTGCTGACCAGCACTGGCTTTAATGGCAGAAGCTGAAGAAGCAGCAGTAACTCTCTGTACAGAGTGAGACTGAGCAAGACGCTGGGACCGACGTCCTTGCTGAGCAGACTCCACTGCGGCTGGATAAGAATGGGAGACCGCAGCGGAGATGGCTCGAGATTCCCCCTGTGCAGAAGCGGGAACTCGAGACCTAATATCTACTATATAATTGTCTAAGGGTCACTTCTGTCTTTCTGTCCTTCTGTCACGGTTCTTTATTCACTGATTGGTCTCGCCAGCTGACTGTCGTGGCTGCCGCGACCAATCAGCGACGGGCACAGTCCAGAAGAAAATGGCCGCTCCTTACTCCCCGCAGTCAGTGCCTGTCGCCCGCATACTCCCCTCCGGTCACTGCTAACACAGGGTTAATGCCGGCAGTAACGGACCACGTTATGCCGCGGGTAACGCACTCCGTTATCACCGCTATTAAACCTGTGTCTCCCCAATTTTTTACTATTGATGCTGCCTATGCGGCATCAATTGTAAAAATTGTAATGTTAAAAATAATAATAAAAAAAAAACTGCTATACTCACCCTCTGTAGTCCGCTGAGCCGCTCTCGCCGGCCGCCATCTTCCGTTGCAGGTTCTGCTGGCAAAGATGGTATGGGAGAAGGACCTGCCATGATGTCACGGTCATGTGACCGCGATGTCATCACAGGCCCTGCGCGCCTGCGCTAGAAAGACCTGCCATGACGTCACGGTCATGTGACCGCGACGTCATCACAGGTCCTGCGCTCATACTAACCCTGGGACCGGAAGCTGCCATGGACTACAAGGAGCCCTCGGAAAGGTGAGAATATGTTTATTTTTTATTTTGTAAACTGTGACAAACCTGGCTGGGCAATATACTACATAGATGGGCAATATACTTCGTGACTGGGCAATATACTACGTGGCTCTGTGGTGTATACTACTTTGCTGTGCAGTATACTATGTGGCTCTGTGCTGTATACAATGTTGCTGGGCAATATACTATGTAACTGGGCAATATGCTACGTACCTGGCCAATATACTAAGTGGCTGGGCAATATAATACGTGGCTCTGTGCTGTATACTACGTCACTGGGCAATATACTACGTCACAGGGCAATATACTATGTGGCTGCGCAATATACTACGTAACAGGGCAATATACTACGTGGCTACGCAATATAGTATGTCACTGGACAATATACTACGTGGTTGGGCAATATACTACGTGGTTGGGCAATATACTATGTGGCTGGGCAATATACTACGTGACTGGGCAATATACTACGTGACTGCAATATACTATGTGGCTGGGCAATATACTATGTCACTGGGCAATATAATATGTCACTGGGCAATGTACTACGTGGCTGGGCAATATACTATGTCACTGGGCAATATAATATGTCACTGGGCAATATACTACGTGGCTGGGCAATATACTATGTTGTTGGGCAATATACTACGTAGCTGGGCAATATACTACGTGACTGGGCAATATACTACGTCACTGGGCAATATACTACGTGGCTGGGCAATATAGTACGTGACTGTGCAATATACTACGTCACTGGGCAATATACTACGTGGCTGGGCAATACACTACGTGGGCTGTGCAATATACTATGTGGACATGCATATTCTAGAATACCCGATGCGTTAGAATCAGGCCACCATCTAGTATATATATATATATATATATATATATATATATATATATACATACACAGTACAGACCAAAAGTTTGGACACAACTTCTCATTTAAAGATTTTTCTGTATTTTCATGACTATGAAAATTGTACATTCACACTGAAGGCATCAAAACTATGAATTAACACATGTGGAATTATATACTTAACAAAAAAGTGTGAAACAACTGAAATTATGTCATATATTACAGGTTCTTCAAAGTATCCACCTTTTGCTTTGATGACTTTTTTGCACACTCTTGGCATTCTCTTGATGAGCTTCAAGAGGTAGTAACCGGGAATGGTTTTCACTTCACAGGTGTGTCCTGTCAGGTTTAATAAGTGGGATTTCTTGCCTTATAAATGGGGTTGGGACCATCAGTTGTGTTGTTCAGAAGTCTGGTGGATACACAGCTGATAGGCCTACTAAATAGACTGTTGGAATTTGTATCATGGTAAGAAAAAAGCAGCTAAGTAAGGAAAAACAAGTGACCATCATTATTTTAAGAAATGAAGGTCAGTCAGTCTGAAAAATTCGGAAAACTCTGAAAGTGTCCCCAAGTGCAGTGGCAAAAACCATCAAGCACTACAAAGAAACTGGCTCACATGAGGACCGCCCTAGGAAAGGAAGACCAAGAGTCACCTCTGCTTCTGAGGATAAGTTTATCCGAGTCACCAGCCTCAGAAATCGCAGCTCAGATTAGAGACCAGGTCAATGTCACACAAAGTTCTAGCACATCTCTACAACAACTGTTAAGAGGAGACTTTGTGCAGCAGGCCTTTCTGTTAAAATAGCTGCTAGGAAACCACTGCTAAGGACAGGCAACAAGCAGAAGAGACTTGTTTGGGCTAAAGAACAAAAGGAATGGACATTAGATCAGTGGAAATCTGTGATTTGGTCTGATGAGTCTAAATTTGAGATCTTTGGTTCCAAACAACGTGTCTTTGCGTGACGCAGAATCGGTGAACAGATGGACTCTACATACTTAGTACCCACCGTGAAGCATGGAGGAGGAGGTGTGATGGTGTGGGTGTGCTTTGCTGGTGACAATGTTGGGGATTTATTCAAAATTGAAGGCATACTGAACCAGCATGGCTACCACAGCATCTTGCAGCAGCATGCTATTCCATCTGGTTTGCGTTTAGCTGGACCATCATTTATTTTTCAACAGGACAATGACCCAAAACACATCTCCAGGCTGTGTAAGGGCTATTTGACCAAGAAGGAGAGTGATGGGGTGCTATGCCAGATGACCTTGCCTCCACAGTCACCAGACCTGAACCCAATCGAGATGGTTTGGGGTGAGCTGGACTGCAGAGTGAAGGCAAAAGGGCCAACAAGTGCTAAGCATCTCTGGGAACTCCTTCAAGATTGTTGGAAGACCATTTCCGGTGACTACGTCTTGAAGCTCATCAAGAGAATGCCAAGAGTGTGCAAAGCATTCATCAAAGCAAAAGATGTCAAAGATACAAAGCTATCAGCTGTGTATCCACCAGACTACAATAAAATATTACAACAACCTGTGTGTTTATTTCATTAAAATACTTTTTAATAATGTGTGTGTTTTTTTAACCCTTTCAGACAATTGGATTAATAATGGATAGGTGTCAGAATTGACGCCTCTCCATTATTAATCTGGCTTATTGTCACCTTACAATAGCAAGGTGGCATTAATCCTTCATTACCCCATATCCCACTGCTACACGGAATAGGAAGAGAGTGGCCAAGTGCCAGAATAGGCGCATCTTACAGATGTGCCTTTTCTGGGGTCTCTGGGGGCAGATGTTTTTAGCCAGGGGGGGGGGCAATAACCATGGACCCTCTCCAGGCTATTAATATCTGCCCTCAGTCACTGGCTTTACTACTCTGGCGGAGAAAATTGCGTGGAAGCCCACACCAATTTTTTCCGTGATTTAACCCTTACATTTAATAGCTAGAGTGCCGAAATTTTGCACATACACACTACTAACATTAGTTGTGTGTAATATGCAAAAAAAGGGGGATATGACATGGTTTACTGTATGTAAACCATGTCTCATATCATGTCGGGTTTAGGCAGGAGAAATGAAAAGCCGGCAATTGAATTACCGGCTTTTCAACATTATCGCGCTGAAGTAAATATAAATATATATATGTGCCTCTATGATATATATATATATGTATATATATAAACGAAACCCAACTTTTGAGTACAGATCGCTGACCCGATCCCAGAGTGGGATCGGGTCGGGTTTTCACGAAACCCGACTTTGCTAAAAGTCGGCGACTTTTGAAAAGTTCCGATCTGTTTCGCTCAACCCTAGTTTGATATTAACATTTCGGCCATAATGGCCTTCCTCAGTATAGGAAAAAGACAGCACAAAGATTCCATACCGGCACTTAGGAGAAAGGCACAACTGTGCCCTCTGAGCATGCTGTTCAGTGCAGGTTGTGCCTTTCTCCTATTCGCCGGTATGGACCTATGCAACTATTGCATTTGGTCTTTGAAGTGCCAAATTCTTCTTTTTCTATAAATTACGGAGTGGATTCGTATTTGTACACCCAGTATATATGGTGTGTGCCACTTACCCTCTCCTTTTATACATATTGTAGTGCAGAGGTATCCACGCTGTGCAGTGATGAGGCAGTGACTCAGGAAAGTTCCAAAAACAAACATCTCTTTAGTGTTCAACTCACAAAAATTACACAGCACACAATATCCTCCAGATTGCAGCCAATAAACACACCACTCCACCTCTGAGACCAGTTACCATGGGTGACTGCATCGCTGTGTATGGTGTGAGTGCCAGGCTTTTCAGCTCCATTGGCTGTTTGGCTCTGCTTGACTGTGTTGCCTCACACAGGTGGAGCTCTGCAGAGCCTTCTGATCTGCACTCTTGCAAACACCAGACTGACACTGACACAGAATCTGACACACCTAACCCTCTGCTTCATTGGCTTCTACAAGCAACTTGTGGCCTTCAGCCACATGGAGAACCCAGCCAGGAAGGAAACGGACTACCCCACTATCATTCTGTAGTCTGTTAAAAAAGCAGGCTTTCCTAAATCTGCCATGGACAAATAGTTTGTCTAAGACCTACGTGTATACTCACTTTTATTCTGCATTGCAATCACAGCTATACCTGCACTCCCATGGTCTCAATATTCCTCCGTGCACATCCTGGGGGGATTTTTGTCTTGTAAACTGTGGTGTCTGTTCACATGGGGTGCATTTGGATAGCGCTGGGCAGGCCCGCCTGATCTAATAGAAGGGTGTCACTACTAGGCTTGCCTGGATGCTGTGCATCTCCATTGTGTGAACAACGCCACATACAAGTCTTTTATGTGCAGCATTGTGCCAAGCAGCCACCCCCTCCATTAGTTTGGTAGGTTGAGAGTGGCTGCCTCATCGGTTATGCTGCACCTGTGTTGTCTCCATCTTAACCACATGGGTCAACTGCATCCTGATAGTGCATTTGTTTAGAGGCCTAGGCAGGTGAGAAGCTCTGCCTTGTTTTGCTGTTTTTTTCTATTTTTTGGAGGATCTCTGAATCCTCTTCTTGTGCTCTTGCTGTTTAGAATTAGGACTCATAAGCGTGAGGACCCTTGACGCGGGTTACGAGCTTGCGTATTTTGGCCAAAATATAAACTAATACCTCACAAAAAATTTTTTATATTTTTTTGTGTTTTTTGCACTTTTTTTTGGGGTGCAGTTGGGCCCATTTTTGTCTTGTAAACTGTGGTGTCTGTTCACATGGGGTGCATTTGGATAGCGCTGGGCAGGCCCGCCTGATCTAATAGAAGGGTGTCACTACTAGGCTTGCCTGGATGCTGTGCATCTCCATTGTGTGAACAGCGCCACATACAAGTCTTTTATGTGCAGCATTGTGCCAAGCAGCCACCCCCTCCATTAGTTTGGTAGGTTGAGAGTGGCTGCCTCATCGGTTTTGCTGCACCTGTGTTGTCTCCATCTTAACCACATGGGTCCACTGCACCCTGATAGTGCATTTGTTTAGAGGCCTAGGCAGGTAAGAAGCTCTGCCTTGTTTTGCTGTTTTTTTCTATTTTTTGGAGGATCTCTGAATCCTCTTCTTGTGCTCTTGCTGTTTACAATCACAGCTATACCTGCACTCCCATGGCCTCAATATTCCTCCGTGCGCATCCTGGGGGGAACACACAGCAACCCTCACATGTGACACGAGTAACTGCCTCACAATATATATATATATATATATATATATATATATATATATGTATATATATATATATATACAGTACAGTGCCTTGCTAAAGCATTCGGTCCCCTGGAACTTTTCAACCTTTTCCCACACATCATGCTTCAAACATAAAGATACCAAATGTAAATGTTTGGTGAAGAATCAAGAAGTGGAACACAATTGTGAAGTTGAACAAAATTTATTGGTTATTTTAAATTTTTGTAGAAATTCAAAAACTGAATAGTGGGGCGTGAAATATTATTTTGCCCCTTTAACTTTATACTTTGTTGCACCATCTTTTGCTGCGATTACTGCTGCAAATTACTTGGGGTATGTCTCTATCAGTTTTTACATCAAGAGACTGCAATTCTTGCCCATTCTTCCTAGACAAACAGCTCGAGCTCAGTGAGGTTTAATGGAGATCGTTTCTGAACAGCAGTTTTCAGCTCTTTCCACAGATTCTCGATTGGATTAAGGTCTGGACTTTGACTTGGCTATTCTAACACCTAGGATAAGTTTATTTGTGAACCATCCCATTGTAGATTTTGCTTTATGTTTGGGATCATTGTCTTGGAGATTTTTTTGGAAGACAAATCTCCATCCCAAAGTTTTCAGAAGTGAAGGACAGCATCCAATCCAGGTGAAGAAATAAACACTTTATTGTGCCATAGGTGCACCTATGGCACAATAAAGTGTTTATGTCTTCACCTGGATTGGATGCTGTCCTTCACTTCTGAAAACTTTGGTATGTACTCCTCCACTTGGATCCTGTGGAGCTAGGACGAGCAACCATTTTATACTACAGAGTGCTGTCTGCCGCCATTTTGCTGTTTGGACTGTGTTGAAATCTCCATCCCAGTCTCAGGTCTTTTGCAGACTCCAACAGCTTTTGTTCAAGAATGGTCCTGTATTTGGCTCGATCCATCTTCCCATCAATTTGAACCATCTTCCATGTCCCTGCTGAAGAAAAGCAGGCCCAAACTATGATGCTGCCACCACCATGCTTGACAGTGGGGATGGTGTGTTCAGGGTGATGAGCTTTGTTGCCTTTACGCAAAACATATTGTTTGGCATTGTTGCCAAAAAGTTTAATTTTGGTTTCATCTGACCAGAGCACCTTCTTCCACATGTTTGGTGTGTCTCTCAGGTGGCTTGTTACAAACTTTAAATAACACTGTTTATGTATATCTTTGAGAAATAGCTTTCTTCTTGCCACTCTTCCATAAAAGCCAGCTTTGTGCAGTGTACGACTGACTGTTGTCCTATGGACAGACTGTCCCGCCTCAGCTGTAGATCTCTGCAGTTCATCCAGAGTGATCATGGGCCTCTTGGCTGCATCTCTGATCAGTCTTCTCCTTGCTTGAGATGAAAGTTTAGAGGGAGGGCCGGGTCTTGGTAGATTCGAAGTGCTATGATACTCCTTCCATTTCAATATGATCGCTTTCACAGTGCTCCTTGAGATGTTTAAAGTTTTGGAAATCATTTTGTATCCAAATCCAGCTTTAGGCTGTGTGCACACGCTGTGGATTTTGCTGTGGATCCGCAGCGGATTTGGCCGCTGCGGATCTGCAGCAGTTTTCCCAAAGTTTACAGTACAATGTAAACCTATGGGAAAAAAAACCCGCTGTGCACATGCTGCGGAAAAAGCCGCGCGGAAACGCCACAGATTTTTTTCCGCAGCGTGTCAATTGTTTGTGCGGGTTCGGCAACGGGTTTCAACCAGCAACAATAGGAAAGTGCTGGTGAAAACCAGCAGAAGAATCCGCAGAACAAACGGCAAGAAAATCTGCAGTGAAAAATGCAGTGGTTTTGCACTGCGGATTTTCCAAATCCGCTGTGGAAAAATCTGCAGGAAAATCCGCAGCGTGGGCACATACCCTTAAACTTCTCCACAACAGTATCACAGACCTGCCTGTTGTGTTCCTTGGTCTTCATGATGCTCTCTGTGCTTCAAACAGAACCCTGAGACTATTACAGAGCAGGTGCACTTATACAGAGACTTAATTACACACAGGTGGATTATATTTATCATCATTAGGCATTTAGGACAACATTAGATCATTCAGAGATCCACAATGAACTTCTGGAGTGAGTTTGCTGCACTGAAAGTAAAGGGGCCGAATAATATTGCATGCCCCAATTTTCAGTTTATGAATTTACATACCCAGGTGGCACTATAGAGTTTAAGCCCTCTTTTTCTCAGAAGAGGCAATTTGCATATTATATTTCCCAGAGAATTGCACGGCAAATAAGCCTCCTTACCTTGACAAGCCAGAGATGGTATGTCACTTTCCATAAGGAGAAACGATACCCCTTAGACCCCAGTCCAGAGCCTCTCACCTAGCCAAATTAGTTCTCATGCTTCGCACTGACGAGGGCCAACAGCCCGAAACACCGTGTCTGCGAATTGAAGCACTAATTTGGCTTTTGTCCTACGTCATATTGCACGACTTGTTAAAGAGTTGATTGTGACTTGTAGGATTGCTGCTTCCAACAGGTGGCGCTATAGAGTTTAAGTCCTCTTTTTCTCAGAAGAGGCAATTTGCATATTATATTTCCCATAGGAGCATTGCACGGCGAATAAGCCTCCTTACCTTGACAAGCCAGAGATGGTATGTCACTCTCGATAAGGAGAAACGATACCCCTTAGACCCCAGTCCAGAGCCTCTTACCTAGCTAAATTAGTTCTCATGCTTCGCACTGACGAGGGCCAACAGCCCGAAACACCGTGTCTGCGAATTGAGATACTAATTTGGCTTTTATCGTAAGTCATATTGCACGACTTGTTAAAGAGTTGATTGTGACTTGTAGGATTGCTACTTCCAACAGGGGGCGCTATAGAGTTTAAGTCCTCTTTTTCTCAGAAGAGGCAATTTGCATATTGAATTTACATAAAAATTTAAAATAACAAATAAATTTCATTCAACTTCCAATTCATTCCACTTATTGTTGATTCTTCACCAAAAATTAGAAAAAATCTAGGTCACATATTGAAGAGTGTGATATCTCCACATATATTCAAAGAATAAAAAATTCACAACACCTCATAGCAATAAAGTGTTAACTTTTACCCACAATAAAAATGCACGTCAATTTCAGAGAGTCCTTCCCGGAAAATATCCAAGCATTCAAGTAGAAAAAGATCATGTAGATCGAAACGTCACCACAGAGGGCAGAATAAAGGAACTGCAATTTTTCACCAACGTATGAGGCGCTGTCTTAATTTGAACGTTGTAATATCTCCATCAGACTCCTGGTCTATCTGTGCTCAACAAATAGTTGCTTTTCAGGCCTACATTCACCTTTTTTGACTGTCTGCTACCCTAGGTCTATACACTATTTTGGGGTAAAAAAATTAAAAATACAGACCACAGGCCACATATTTAAGAGTCTGGTAGCTCCGTCTGACTCCTGGTCTATCTGTGCTTTACAAATAGTTGCTTTTCAGGCCTACATTCCACTTTTTTAGCTGTCCGCTACCCTACATCTATACAGTATTTTGGTGTAAAAAATAAAAAAATACAGGACACGTATTGAACAGTCTGCTATCTCAGACAGAAGTCTGGTCTATCTGTGCTCTACAAATAGTTGCTTTTCAGGCCTACATTCCACTTTTTTGGCTGTCCGCTACCCTAGGTCTATACAGTATTTTGGTGTATAAAAAATTACAAAAAAACTCCTGGCCACACATTGAAGACTGTTCTGGCTCACCGACTGGTGTGAGATGTCCCCACGCGTCGGAACGCGTTGACCACCAGCATCAGCAAGGCCGTTATTCAGTTCAGACTCCACACATAAGACTTCAGGAGTGGACATAGATGTCAGACATATGTACCATCCTGCAAAACTTTGAGGAGTCCACCAAGATGGTGAGCCGTGATGACTGCATAATTAGTGTCACCATCCTGCTTCTCTGCATTCTGTAAAGCTCTCTGCTCACAATGAAAGAGGATGCATTACAAGCGGAGCACGAGGACATGGAGCAAGGAGCCATGCATGGTGATTACACACAGCCTAGCCTCATGTCATCCCAACGTGGATTGATTGACAATGAGGAAGAGGAGGAGAAGGAAGAAGAGGAGTTACTTTCATGCGGTATAGATGGTACTACAGTACAAGCACAACTGTCAAAGTCTGTTCAGTTTGGATGTCCTGAGGACAGGGAAGAGGAGGAGGACACCTTGGTCACTCATCCTGTTGATGACACGGAAGGTTTTCCTGTTACTAGTCTGGCACGCATGGATGATTTTATGTTGCGCTGCCTTTCCCGTGACCCTCGTATTGTAAAAAAAATACTGGGTAGTGACACTTTTAGACCCATGCTACAAGAATAACTTTCAATCTCTTGTTCCAGAGGCAGACAGGTGTACTAAAATGGTGCATTACCAGAGGGCCATTGTTGTAGAATTATTGAAAAAATTCCCATCTGAAAACGCTGGCGACAGATGTCACAGTGCGTTGGACAACCAAGGAGTACAGGCAAGAGAGACACAACTCCAATCCAGCAGTGGGAGGGCAACACTGGCAAAGTTCTGGGACAGTTTTCTCAGACCCTCCCATCGCCATGACCCAGAGGCGCAGAGTAATGTCACAAGGAATGGAATGTTTAGGAAGATGGTGAGGGAGTACCATGCTGACCGTACCAATGTCCTCTGTGACTCCTGTTTGCCTTTTAAGTATTGTGTATCCAAGGTGGACACATTGCATGAATTGGCTCTCTATGCTTTGGAGGTCCTGGTCTTCCCTGCTGCTTGTGTTTTGTCAAAGCGGGTTTTTAATGCCGCTGGTAGAATTATAACAGATAAGCTCATTTGCCTGTCATTTGAAAATGCAGACAGGCTGACTCTTATAAAAATGAACAGGGGCTGGATTGGGCAAGACTTCTCTACACCACCAAATGACAGCAAAACATAATCTCCAATACAGTGTCTTTTTGGGAGGTGTATTCCCATGCACCTATTCACACCCACACATGGGTATATGCTTCATGATTTTGGCTATTTCATGTTCTCCTCCTCCTTCTCCTCATCTTCATCATCCATCACCACTAGAATGCTAGGGTAAATGTGTTCTGTGATGCTACAGCCAGCCTATTTTTTTGAAAGGGTGTCTAAGAGGCCTGTAAAAAATTTTTTTTAAATGTACCCCCAATGGGGAAATGTTTGTTAGCCCTTGCACTTAGTGTATGGGCATTACAAGTTTAGGAGACCCGCTCCTTTACATTCAGAAAACATTCATAGGAGGACATTCTCCATGTCTCTTTAGACACCACCACTAGAACACGAGGCTGAATGTATTCTGTGATGCTACAGCCAATCTAGTTTTTGCAAGGGTGTATGATGGCCGCAAACATTTTTTTTTAAAATTTACCCCCATGGGAAATGTTTGTCAGCCCATGCACTTAGTGTATGGGCATTCCAAGTATAGGTGAAGCGCTCCTTTGTAATGTGAAATTTTTTTATGAGACCCTCCTCTACGTTTCTTCCAAGGGATTGTGGTGGGTGCAAATTATGGCCAGACCTTGCATTCACTTCATGGACAAAATTTATGGTCATAAAAATAATAATAATGGAACTTTTGTTTCATGTGGACATCCAGTACATGGATTCAAAGCGTTATTGGAGTGCATGTAACTTTGGTGCAGGGCAGGCGTTGCATTCCATGCATAAGCAAACAGTATGAGACCCTCTTTCTTCTAATGGGAACAATTTTGTCCTGAGGTGCTCAAGTACGCATGCTGAAACAGTTTTTGGGGTGCATGTAACATTGGTGCAGGGGAGGGCATGCATTCAGTGCGTAAGCAAACAGTATGGGAAACACACTTTCTTCTAATGGGAACAATTTTGACATGAGGCCCTCAAGTACGTCTGCTGAAATGGTTATTGGGGTGCAAGTAACTTTAGGTCAGGCCAGGCCTTGCATTCAATGCAACATTTTTTCAGGAGGCCCTCCTGTACATCTCGTGAAAGAGTTATCGGGATGCGCCCTAATTTTTTTACAGCCAAGCCACTCAGTGCATAGGCAATAACAGTATAGGAAACCTGCTGTTTCATGGCCCTTTAAGAAGATCAATGCCACCTGATGCCCCTCTAAAAATAGGCTCTGTGACTTTAAGAGTCCCTCCTTCATAAATGAAACAAGATATATCTGCTTATGTGTCACGCAACACATGGCCAGCTAGGGTTGTTAAATGTTACAATTACATTACCCAGTGAATGCAATTGTATTGGTTTAAAGCAGTGTTTCTCAACTCCAGGCCTCAAGACCCATCAACAGGTCATGTTTTCAGGATTTCCTTAGTATTGTCCAGGTGATAATTGCAGTAACTCCTCAGACAATGATTCCGTCACCTGTGCAATACTAAGGATATCCTGAAAACTTGACCTGTTGGTGGGTCTTGAGGCCTGGAGTTGAGAAACACTGCTTTAAAGCAATGCTAAAGTTGAAAAATGCATCAAAAATGCTGCGTGAGAACATAGCCCAAGTGATGGAGGAACATTTTTGTTTGAGATTAATTATTTTGCCTGATATACAAGTCATTATTCTGGAAAGGATGTTTCTTAACATATTTCCCAGCAAAATCTATTTTGATTTCTGTTTTGTATTTTTTTGTGCACCTGTAAAAATGGCGTGAAACTCTGACAACATTGTTCACAGCTGTGACCTGGGAGTCAGAAATGCTTCCAGGGACATTTAGCATGATGTTCTTATGTTATTTGAGCAGTGTTTCCATCATTTTCAGATGTTTTTAGACCTTAAAAGGACCCCCGGTGGGGAATCGCGGTAAAAATGCTCGGGTCTCCTATAGACTTACATTGGGCTTGTTATTCTGTCTGAGTACCCGAGTGTTACAAATTGTTTGATCCAAGCAACGAGCACCTGAGCATTTTAGTGCTCGCTCATCACTAATATTACACAATATAAAGGCTGACTGTGCCTTTATGATGTTATGCTGATAATATTTACAATATGTGTATTTGTGATTGTATTATATGTGGATCCAAAGATGGAATTGTATTTGATATTTAGTAGACAATGTTTTGATTAAAAAAGCATAAAGCTGTCCCACCATGACAAGGTGCACCCAATTGGGACAGTAACTGCACTCTCTAATGTTAGAACCTACCTAGTGTGAATAGTGGAAGAGAGTAACCAGGTCCCAACTGGACACCCAGCTACAAATGTAGTAAAATAATATAATTTTACATATGTAATTTAGCCTTAAAAAGAATAAGTAATGAAGAAAATTCAAATCTATCAAAATTAAAATTCAGCAAATAGCTTGAAATTGTCTTGAAAGTTTGATTCTGAGCCTCCAGAGCATAGTAGATATGAAGTAAAAAAATTAACAATACTCTTCTCACCGCTAACCTTCCCAACCACCACAGCAGGCCCTCTGCACAGCAACTTCTCAAGGCACAAGCTATCATCTTCCTCCTTCTTTACTCTGCACCAGAGAATATCCTCCTGAGGAGGTCTCTGACTTTAGAATGTACTAAATAGACCTTGGGCAATTCATGTTTTGATATGTATCGTGACATGAGAGGTCTATTGCGCACCAGAAACCCCGTAACAGAGTGAAGCTTGAGGAAGAGGATATTGCTTTCTGTGGAGGTGAAAAGAAGAGGCTGGAGGGTGCAGCACGGAATACAAGAGAGGGAGCTGTTCCAGCAAATAGGTAAATAGCAAAATGAGTATTATTATTATTTGCATTAATATTTTTTCACCCCGTTCACAGCCCTCTGCAAATAAGCAGAATAGCAGCTGGCCGACTAACATTTTGCTGGAGTCATAAACAATAAATAACAAAAAAATTGGACTTGGAGAAAATTTTCTGATAGTTTGAGGTGAATTATATTTTCCTTGAAATTATCTTATCTCTAGTTTTTAATTATCTAGTTGAAAATGATATACAAAAAGTGTGTACAATATATAAAAATGCGTATTAGCTACTTTACAGTATGTGTTTTGTACCATAACGTGATATCTCCATCATAAAATTTTCTTGAATTTAGTTAAAAACTCAATTTTCTCATGGAAAAATTCAATACCATTAAAATTGATGGGTGACCTCACACAGGTGTATATATAGTAAACATCTTGTGACAAAGTGTCCCAAAATCCTGTTTTTGTTTTTTTTTACGCAGGTTATTATCCTCCGTACATTTTAGGGCTTTTTTTATCCAAAAGCAAAGGTAAGAAAGTAGAGATTTGTATGCCCACATTTTAATAGAATTTTTTAACAGGTTCACATCTAGTAACCTCTATTAATGTTATTTTCAAACAAATCACCTATATAGAGAAAATTATTGCATATTGATAAAATGTAATAAACGATTCAGTTACACTAACCTTAACCCTTCTTAACTGCACATAAGACCAAGTTCACTCAGACCAGACAGAACATGGAAATTGTACCAAACTTGTACACATTCCAGTTACTTATTTTGTGGACAATCGGACCGTGAAAAACGTTACAAGTCAAAAGGCCAATAGACTTTAATGGGTTTGTGTTCTGGCAATGAAAATAATGAATTCAACATATCCATGAAAACCGTATGTGTGAATAGGGCCAAAATAGGTCACAAAAACCTTACATTTCATTTCACTGGGTGGAACCGAAAAGGATAAGAAAAAAGCCAACAGAGTAGAATAAAATATGACTAAAATCTCAAAACCCTGACAATTTGGAATCATGCATGCAAATATTT